>NW_028234422.1:14333679-14341179 GCF_977035675.1 Penaeus japonicus
GAAATATTGGAGGTTAAGCTCCTTTTTTTTTTTAAATAAGGCCAGGGTTGGAATTGATATTGTTTTGAAATACCCTGCTTTTTTTGTTTGTTTTGTTTCTTTTGCGCGGGAAAAAGTTCTTTAAAGGGAAAGTTTTCGAAGGTTTGGAAAGGTCTCATTCCTTAGCCAGCACGAACGAAAAACCTTTACTGTCGGGGGCTTAGGTCAGGAAACACGATATCACCTTTTTAAACCGTTACATTGTGGGCTTAAAGAAGCTAAAAGCGTAAAAAATAAATTTTTAACACCTCTTTTCATAATTCGTGTAGGGATATTTCGAAAGAACCGAATGATTTCGTGTTTGAAATGAATTTTCCGGTTTACTCTTCAGAAATATATCTGACATAATAAAAACTAGTCTCCATGGTCAATCAGTTATTTTTTTTTTTTTATCTTTCATCCATATTGTTAACAAATTTGTCGAAATATCATGATTTTTATTATCAACTTATTTTTTATCTTAATACCCTTTTTAAACTATTTCTAGGGGCCCATTATGATTTTTTAGGGTTACAGGATTTTGTTTTGAGGCTAGTATTTTCAAGCATACGCACGAAAACACACATTATATTGTATTTTATATTATATATTTTATTTATATATATATATATATATATATATATACATTGTAATGCTTTATATTATATATATATATATTTTATATATATTATATATAATTTTAAAATATACTGTATTTATATACACATATACATATATTGTTTTTTATATATTTTATATATATATATTTATAAAATTTATATATATATATATTACATATAATTTTTTATATATAGGGAATATTATTATGTAATACATATGTATATATTTATATATGTATATTTTTATATACTTATACTAATACAATAGGGTTTTTGTATATATATACATTTTCAACATATATGTGTGTGCGTTTTATGTTATTATATTTATATATATATTTAATATATTTATATATATTATATATTTTTAATATATATATATTCCCATTTATTTATTTTAATTATTTATGAAATATAAAAATATATATACTTATATTATAAATATTTTTATATATATATGTATATTTTAAAATTATATATATATATCTATTATATGTATATATATATGTATTTTATATATTTTTATTTATAAAATATATTTTATATATATTATTATAATATTATTTTATATAATATATAAGGGGAGAGAGAGGAGAGAGAGTGAGAGAGAGAAGAGATGGATATATAAATAGATATAGATATATAATAATTACATATATATTTTAA
Organism: Penaeus japonicus; assembly: GCF_977035675.1. Classification (NCBI taxonomy): domain Eukaryota; kingdom Metazoa; phylum Arthropoda; class Malacostraca; order Decapoda; family Penaeidae; genus Penaeus; species Penaeus japonicus. The sequence continues at coordinate 14,334,984 of NW_028234422.1, forward strand.
TTTTTAAATTGTATATTATATATATTATATATATATATATATTTTATATATATTATATATAATTATTTTATATATATATATGTATGTTATGTATATTCACACCCCCCACCACACATACTATAAATATAATATTTTAATATATTATATATATATATCTATATTTATTATAAAATTAATACATCATATCATTACTATACTAATCATTATATGAATAAGGGAATAATATTTATATTTATATATATATATATATATTTTTATTATTATATTTATATATTATTTATTTATTTATATGTATTTTTTTTTGGCATACACAAAACAAAACAAAACCACACACACACAACACACTGTTTTGTCTGGGTGTTATTCTACTATCTACAATCTATGTTAATTTATTATATATTATATATATATAATTATAATATATTATTATATATATATTATACATTATATATACATATATATCCCATGATTTGCATTTATATAATATATATATTTATTCCCATACATTTATATTTGGGGTGTGTGTGGGTTGTGGGGTTATCTATCTATTCCCATCTTCAATATATGTTATATTTTATATATATTTATATTATATTATATATATAATATATATATATATAAAATGTTAGCAAATGTTTATTATATATATATAATATATATATATGATATATTATTTTATATATATATATTTATAAATATTATATATATATATATTATAAAATATATAGATTGTTGTATTATTTTATATCCCATTTTCACAATTTTTTAAAATTATCTTCTCACAATCTGGTTTCTTCGGGTGCTATCGCTCCCCTCCTGCGCACCGTTGGCACACCCCGAGGGAAAAAACCTAGTAATATGGCCTCTGTATTTTTATTGTGGTTTTGCTCTTGTTCAAAGTCTTCCCGCTATGTTTTGTTGATTTATTTCTTATTCCTATTCTTTTGGTCGTAATCAAAGAATGATACCTGCACATTTTTGGTGTAGTTAGTTTTTGACTGATCGCCTTGTGTTATTTTTATAGTTGTGGGTGTATATATATATAATATATAGAGATTTAATAATGATAATATATGATTTATATATACTATATACTATATATACAATAGATATATGATATTAGGTTTATATATATATAATAGATTTAATATATATAAGAGATAATATTTATACTCATATGTGTGTGTGTTGTGTGTGTGTGTGGTTGTGTGTGTGTGTGTAGGTATTTATTTATGAGATATATATTTTATATATATATTTATATATATATAAATATAAATAATATATATATATCAGAAATAAATATAAATTGATATAGATAATTATATATAATAATATTAATATATATATAATATAGAATATATAAATATACAAACATAGATAATTGAATATTTATATGTATTAGTATAATATAGATATATATAATATATATATATATATATATATAAGATATATAGAATTTTATATCATATACTTCTATATGTTTATATTTAAAATTTAAATTGATAAATATGGTATTTATATATATATTTATATATATACATATATATATATATATATATTTATATATTTATAATTATATATTTGTTATATATTTGTAGTGATATATATCTATCTATCGGTATATGTTTATATATATATAAATATGAATATTATATATATAGATATAAATATATATATAAAAATATACAGATACACAAGTATATATATTTATATATGTATTAATATATATAATATATATAATATATTTTTATATATATATATACATAAACTATCATTTATACTTATATGTATATGCATATATACATATTGATATATGTATTATAAATATATATAGATATATATATATATATATATATATATAGTATATATATAGATATATATATGATATATATATATATATATGTAATATTGATAGATATATTATATATATAAATATATATATGTATTATAGATTTATATATATATAAATATATATATATATTTAATATATATATATAATTAAAGAAATATAATATATATATATATATATATATATAATATTCATATACATATTGTGTGTGAATGTGTAAGTTTTCTCATTAGATCATTAAATTAAATCTATTCCCCCCTCACCCCAAAAGAAAAAAACACATACAAAAGCAACAATTATTTGCCTAATGACACGGACCTAGTATCAAATAAAACCATCATTTTGCATTCCTTTCTTCTTTTCTGCCAAGTTCTTTAATTCCTCTTCCATCTCTTAATCTAAACAAGTCCAACAAAACTTTTTTGAAACATCCTTATCATGTACATGTTAAAATGTATCTAAGTCACAATCAATCTCTAGCGTATCCAAGATATTGAACAGAAACGTCCGGAAAACCTTCATGGAAAGGTATTTAATATATATATATATATATATATAATATAATATATATATAATAGATATAAGAGGAGAGAGAGAAGAAGAGAGAGAGATAAGAGAGAGAAGAGAAGAAGAGAGAGCGAGATAAAGAAGAGAGTGAGAGAGAGAGAGAGAACAGAGAGAGAGAGAGACAGAGACAACAGAGAAAAGTCAGAGAGAGAGGACAGAGAGAGAGATAAAAGAGAAAAGAGACCGATAGAGAGACAGAAGAAAGAAGACAAAGAGAGAGAGAGAGACCGTGAAGAAGAGAGACAAGGAGAGAAGAGAAGAAGAGAACAAGACAGAAACAGACAGAGAAGAGATAAAGAGAAGGGAGAGACAAGAAAGAAGAGAGAGATAAAAGACAGAGAGAGACAGGAGACAAGAGAGAGAAAGAACACAGAGAGGAGAGAAGTACCGAAGAGAATAAGATTAGAGAGAGAGAAGAGAAGAGAGAAGACAGAGGAAGAGAGAGATCCGAAGAGAAAGAGAACAGAGACAGAGAGAGAAAGAGAGAGAGAGAAGAGACAGAGGAGAAGAGAGAAGAAGACAAGGAGAGAGAGAAGAGAGAGAGAAGAAGATGTCATGGAAAGGATTCACATCCAACTATACTTCATCAATCCTTGCCAATATTTCTCCCTATAATGTATATAGATCAAGCTCTTTTCCCAAATCAAGATAAAGACTTGCATTGAGATTGTTTTTAACGAGTTTTATCTAAGAAATCATCCTTCCTTGCACTTAACTGATACCTACTAGTAAAGTAGTTCTTGTGAAAAAAAAATATTATACTTGTGTTGTACTATTGTAACGTAATATTTGTATATATGAATACCTTCTAACTTATATATGAGTGATTCTAACTGAGCAGACGACATTAGTCCTTACCCACTGACCCACACCCCTCAAGACTACCATGAGTATCTGACTCGCGATGAAGAGAACCTACGTGGGCGCTCCTGACACTTGTGCATGGCGATATACTGACGCTCTGATCTCCGATAAAAGTCCCTTCTGATTCATCAACCCCGATAACGCGTTGTCTATATCTACCAATGACATCATATCAGAATGACACGTTTGGGGATGGTTTGAAGGTGTATGTTGGTGTTCGTGTCGAAGTGCCCAGAGGAATGGGGGTATCTCTATCCTCTTTCCATCGTTTATCTCTCTCTTCTCCCTCTCTATCCTCTCATCACTCATCTTCTTTCTCTCTCTCTCTCTCTCCCTCTCTCATCTCCCCCCTCCCCTCCCTCTCTCCTCTCTCTCGCCCTGTCTCTGTCTCTCTCTCTCTCCCTTTCAACGTGACTCTTCTCTCTCTCTCCTCTCTCTCCTCTCTCTCTCTCTATCTCCCTCTCTCTCTTCTCTCTCTCTCTCACACCAATCTTCTCCTCTCTCTCTCTCTCCCTCTCTCTCTCTCTCTCTCTCTCTCTCTCTCTCTCTCTCTCTCTCTCTCTCTCTCTCCCTCCCTCCCTCCCTCTCTCTCTCTCTCTCTTTCTTTCTCACTCGAAGTACTCCTCATGAGAGAAATGTCTGTCTCTCTGAGAAATAAATACAATGGACCATGCATCGCGTTTCATTAGATTTTACTAAATACATTCCCGGAGAGTGGGCTGACATTAGAGTGGGCTGACAATACAAGGGACCATGCATCGCGTTTCATTAAATTTTACCAAATACATTCCCGGAGAGTGAGCTGACTACACAATGCTGAAACGATACGAATGAGTAGATCTTACGTGGAAAAATGGTGTAAATGTAAATTTGCTATTCTTTTCTGTAAACAAATTCTAGGGAGGGATACACTACAACAGGAAACACCACCAGGTGTTCTGGTGCATTGACTGTGCAATTTACATTTATTGCAGCAGCTTAACGATATCATTTTGTTTTTGTGGATTACCTTCCAAAATTCACGATGACATGTCCACGAGGGATGTCACAAGGACTAATCACAAGAAGTAACGGAGAGAATAATTTTAGAGACAGCATAGACTATAATCATATCGTAGGCAATTTATGTCAACACATATAAAACGCCTTTTATAAGTTAGAATAAATAATCACCATTGTGATAATAATGGTAATGATGATGATAACAATAATACTAAAAATAGCAATGATAATAATAAATGATAAAACTATAGTAATAATAACGCTAATATTGATAATAATACGAATAATACTGACCATAATAATAATTATAATAATAATAATAATAACAATAATAATAATAATAACGATAATGATAATGATGATAATAATAATAATGATAATAATAGCGAAAGTAAGGAATAGGGGGAGAGACAAAGAAGCAGGTAGAATGAAAAATATAGCACAAGAGAGAGAGAGAGAGACAGAGAGAGAGAGAGAGAGAGAGAGAGAGAGAGAGAGAGAGAGAGAGAGAGAGAGAGAGAGAGAGAGAGAGAGAGAGAGAGAGAAAGAAAGAGAGAGAGAGAGAGAAATTTATCGGTATGGAGACATATTGCAAAAACATGCTAGCGCAAAGCTCCCTGGCAGGCGTGTAATGAGTGACTCACGTAGGTGATTCCTCAACAGATGTCACTTTCCGATGTTTATTTTTTTACCGTAGTCTTTTCTTTGTTAAATTGGAGACGGTAATTATGTCTCTGCTTGACTCTTTAAGGTTGAAAAAAAGACATTTACATTTTTCTATTCATGCTTATGATGCAATTTTTAATACGTGTATTGTTTAGATTCTATGCGTATAACAAAAACAAAAAAAAACAAAAACAAAAATAAAACACATACCAGCACAAACAAATTAAACAAACAAACATACAAAACACACAGAAATCACACTTTCGCACACGCACTCAATCCTACACACAATCAAACACACACACATACACAATCACGCAAACATACTTAACGTTCTAGGCAAACATTTTTAGCTAAAGTATTCGTAATTTCTATCTCACTCTCTGTAACCAACATGAAACATCCTTGCTAATAAAGAACGATTTTTTTTTCAAATGCGCTAATTGTCTAGATGTTAAGAATAAGCTGGCGGGAAGAAAAAAAAAACATGATTTAAACTTTTTTAAACTGAGGTTGTCTGTTTTATACCATACGGAAGGCATGTATTGTCAGGCTTATATAGTTTTGATATAATTTTATTCTTAAAAGAGCAACTGTCTACAAAAGAGGAAGACATGCTTTTAGAATAAATTTCGTTTCATAGAATAAAATATTTTATGCTTATCATCTGATTCTCTGAATGATACATATTCTTTTTTTTTTCTTTTTTTCTTTACCCTTTCTTTATATCTATCTTTCTTGAACAAGGACGTCTATTCTTCGCTCTCTTCTCTCTCTCTCTCTCTCTCTCTCTCTCTCTCTCTCTCTCTCTCTCTCTCTCTCTCTCTCTCTCTCTCTCTCTCTCTTTCTCTCTCTCTCTCTCTCTTTCTCTCTGTCTGTCTTTCTCTCTCTCTCTCATTCTCTCTCTCTCTCTTTCTTTCTCTCTCTCTCTCCCTCTCATGACCTGGAAAATATGCCACAGATATGTATCCTTGACACAACATGTGACATTTGTAGTATTAGATCACGTCAACAGCTTTGAGACTTTTTTTTTAATACAATTCGCTAAATGAAGAGTTTAATAGACATATGAATAAAAGAATGAATATATTTATTGTAAACATGAATGTATACCTAGATATCAATAAGAGAATTACGTAGTAACTAAATAAAGATATTCCTTTAACAAAACAAAGGAAAACGAAAGCATTCGCAAAAATTCCTGTTGTTTCGACTAAAATTAGTCTGCACTTGAGAGAAGAACAC
>NW_028234422.1:14378679-14381179 GCF_977035675.1 Penaeus japonicus
CACTCATCGCCATTCGTGAGATACTTTGTACAGTCCTCAGTCCCCAGCTCTCTTAACCTCGAATATAATCATAAAAAGTCCTTTTGTTGAAGGCCTACAACCCTTGGCTCTTCCCCATCCCCCCCTGTATGTTTATTATAAGCTTCAGTGACTAAAAAGATATATTTTCTCTTAGACACTCTAAACAAGAATGAAATCCCCTCTAGTAATGTGCAATGCATTGTTACTTTTCTGTTAACTCACGTATACAAATGAATTCTACCTATGATTGGGCAAACTCCTTTGTATATAGATATACTTATTCTTTATCAAGAAGTAGGCCTATGCCCTCAGAAGCGCACTGTAGACTATCAAAAAAATATCTGTGTAATGCAGACTTACTCTTCGTAAAATTGATATAGCGTTTCTCTTTCAATCTGTAGCTTGTAAATATCTGTTCTTTATTTCTTACTTATGCAAAAAGGCTTCTCCAGCCACAGCCAAAGTTGAAGTATCTTTTTATCTAGAATTAAGAAGCTGTGTAGTGGTAGAAATGTAAAATTATATTGTATCTTAGTAGTAGCAGCATCTGACCTTAGCCCTTCTTAGGATTCAGTCCCCGGTCACATATCCTGCATCGTGTTGAATCGGCTATATATATAAGCAAAAGAAAGGCGAAAACGTTCCTAGAATGAGTTCTGATCCTCTTGTCGACGCCTGAACCCCTCCCTCCCATATCAGCTCTGGTGTTGTTGTTTTTGTACACCAAAATCCCTATTTAAAAAAAAACCTTGTTGTGACCAAGCACTCTCTAAGAAGCAGATGGCATAATCCACTATCTCTTAAACCAAGTAAAAAAAAAACACAAACCTACTTCGCACGCGTCTAAAATAACACCATTAAAACAACGAGAGAACTAAACCACAGAGACCTTAAGTATCGTCGGACGTTTCCCCCTCGCGGATTCAAGTGATGTTCCTTTCCTTTTGTTGAATGAAAGCACTTTACAGAGCTTCCGATGAGGGAGGATATGAAGAGGAACAGCAGACTCAGCAAGTGCGAGAGGAAGTGAAAGAAAAAGTAAAGGACGATACAGAGGACGAGGAGTAAGTCAGGAACCGATTAGCAGCCAGAGCAATTCCTTTTTAATTATTTTCTCTTGCGAACTTTATTTATTATTTTCGAGATTTTCGTTTCGTTTCTCTCTAATTTTTGCTCTCTCTTTTCCTCCTGTTTCCAAAAAAAAGAGCTTCCATTTAGACGAAGTTAAACAAGCTTACATTTTTTGTTCCTCCGCAAGTTCTTCTTAAAATATATATATATTTATTTTTTTCTCCACACATTCGGCCATTGTTTGAAGACAGCAGCGTGCGCTCAAACAAGGCTCTACTCGTTAGTCAGTAAAGTAGGAAAAACATTTACCGGGGCCAGAAGAAGTGCGTGGACCGAGACCTAGACGTAGCAGCTCCTGCTGTAGCTCCTGAAGATAACATTTGCACGTGGAGGTCCTCGTCTAACCACGCTGGCCAACTTCAGGCTGCGCGTGTTTGCAAACTCAGAATGGATATATTGATATAAATTTTCTTACATTTCGACCTTAAAATTCAGTAATTGTTTTGTTTTGTTTATTAGTGAGAAGATTTTCGAAATACGAATCTTATCCTGAGTTTGTTTCACGCGGAATCTGGGTTGGTCTCTTGGGTCTCATCCCAGAGACCGACAGGGAATCCTGTGTTCAGTTGCCGCTGCTTCTGCGCCTTCAGGCTGTTGATAACAGAAACTCACCAAATGTATTCACTGTCTCACTTCACTCGTGGCAAAGTAAACAAAAATGATCACTAACTTTTCTTACGTACCTCTCTTCGCCATGCTCTCTACCACGTCTTTATACATAGAAAGCAATACTAGCGTTAAAAAAATCACATTCTCGCCTAAGAGTCTGCAAGCTCTAACTGACTTGTGCTTGTAACTATTCTCTCTACTGTGCACTGCAGCTACGGTGTTATTTTTCCATGCGTTGGTTCTTGAAACGTGCTATGATAAAAAAAAATGCGTTTGTTTCGTCTCATCTCTAAGACTGCATCGCATGCAAAGAACAAACTCCTGATCTGTGCTGCCTTCAAGTCCCACGTGCCCCTCCGTCGTGTCACATTGTCTCTAAAGTCGGCTCTGTACATCCTGCTCTCTCAGAACACCTCACCTTATTTGTACATACTCCCTTCTGTTACTACACACGATGTTATTATTTCTACCCTCTTGATGTTTGAGTTCTTGCTTCTTGTATGCCGTTTGAAATGTAGTTAGTGCAGTGTTTAAAGTTCATTCTGCTTATGAAGAATAAGCTAGTCTGGGCATCATTAAACTATACTTGAGGCTTGAGTTTACTTATGTAATGACCCCCGTACAAGCTTTGTACATGAATGTAGCAATGTGGTAGTGGTTCGTCGTAGTATTAGAATTTTTATTTTATTATTTCCTCTTCGTTTAATTTAGCTTGCTCTTGATTTTGCCATGAACTTAG
>NW_028234422.1:14383679-14396179 GCF_977035675.1 Penaeus japonicus
TCTATTATTGGGCTGTCGTTATAAGTCTCACCATTTTTAAATCATTTTTCTCTCATTCCAATATTGACCATCACTCATTCCCAGGAGTCACGAAGTAGCACGTTGTAACGACCATCATTTCATGGACGTAGTTTAACCTTGTAGTCAGAGAGTACTTGTTTCCACAAGCAGTATCCCGAACACCTCAGGTTCCACTCCAAGATTCCCTTTATATGGCTGAGACCTCAAGACCATCAATACGGTCCATCCTGTTAGAACTCGAAGCTTTTCTTCCCAGACCATCAACAAGGTCGTTTCCTCTTTGCATTCGAAGCTTTTCTTCCCAGACCATCAACACGGTCCACCCTCTTAGGCTTCAAAGCTTTATCTCCGAAACCATCAACAGGCTTAGAATTCAAAGCTTTTTTCCCTCAGACACAGATCATTGGAATCCCTCTGGCTCAGCACTTAATAGCATCTTCCTTTGGCTTAGGTTGTTTCTTCGTATGGTGGCTGACTGTTAAATGACACGACACACGATACACCTTAGCACCCTCTTAGCCCCCGAGAAGCTCGCCTGGCCCCATGGCAGCACACAGACTGCCATGGGGCTTAGAGTAGTCTTCTAGCTTAGGGTCACGGATTCAACATATCCAATTTCGAAACTATGGACGAATGATGATTCATTTTCAGCTTAAGAAGCAGGCGGTATTACGGTATTATGTTCGTCGCAAAATTGATAATTGATTAATGTGATATCAAGACTGACTGGAATGTTGAATCCTGATAACCGATGGCTGTGCATCATATGAATGCATGATGCAAGATAATAAGGCTTGCACATCTGAGAAATAGACTTGGTGGATGTTCTCCATTAGATATTGATGATGATGAATAATCCTCGTGTGATAAATACCATTATACATCCTTAAATGGAGACGAAAAAAAAAATATGTAGTTGTTTTTTATTATGATTTTTTTCTCTCTCTCCCTTTATTATTTTCCAATAGCTTTTCTTAGTGTTATTTCAGACAGATTTCTTTTGTATAGACCAAAATGTTCCCATCCGATTTTCATTTTCTTTTTCAGGAGGTGAGAAACTCATTCTCCTGACGGAATGGATAATTATATTCCCCGTAGAAAGTATACGCACGACCCCCATTTTAAGTCCAACAGCTGATAACTGAATTACTCCTGCCCGTATTTCCAGAAAGTTCTCTTTAACCAACTTCACTCATTTAACATGGAAGAGTTCACTTGTTGATTGGCTTGGTTTGGATTGCATTCGTGATAACACCATCTGTTTCTCTCGCATTTCATTCTTTCTTTACAGTTTAACATGTTTCTTTCATTCCGTAAATATTCTGGCAATATATTATTTGTTTCTGGTTTTGTTTTTGCATTTATTTCTTCTTTCTTTCCACTATCTTGTGCTCCCCCACGTTCCCCTTTTTGTCCAAAGCACAACAAATCGTGATCTCGTTCAGTTTCCCCTCCGAGGTTTATTCATAAAGAAAACGGAGTGCAGGAGGAAACCCATTTTCTATGTTACATCGTGATTTCCATATAATGTATGTGTGGCCCTCCCTTTTTTATCTTTATTCTGCGTGATTCTGTTTTGCTCTTGTTTCAGACACCTGATTCTTGGTTATTGGGTTCACTGTATCTGTACTTTACAATGTAATCCTCACCACTGACTAATATGGTGTTGTACTATGTAAATGTTTTATCTGTAATATATATATATATATATATATATATATATATATATATATATATATATGCATATATATATGTATTTATGTATATATATGTATATATATATATATATATACATATACATATGTAAACACATACACATATACAGACTCATATCAAATCCATTTTGGAGCTAGTACTCTTACAAAAAGATTTCAGAAGCGAAAGTCATGTACATAGCCTTTGTTATGATCATAAAGACAAGACTAAGAAAGTATGCACAACAGCATAGCAGTTGTAATGCAACAGACCTTACTGACATCCGCCTTTGCTTTCGCGGTCTGACTCACTGTCTTCTTCCAGGATGGCGTCAAGAAGTTCGGCGTTAAGAGCGGCGGCGACAAGGTGAGTTCCCTCGTGGCTTAAACTTTTGTGAATTTTGAAGATAAAAAAAAAAAGGAAAAGTTACTTATACTGAAAGATTTGAGATAGTATTGTATGAGAACAAAAAATCATCATGCAGTACCTCCCTCGTTCCCTCATTTTTCCATCGAGTCATTCCCCTCAGGACTATCTTTCAACCCTTCTCTCAACCATCAACCATCAACCATCAACCATCATCCCCCGATCCACCCATTTAACCCCCCACCCCTTTCACCGCCCCCCTCTCCCCAATCACTCTCCCCCCCCCTCCCCCCACTGACTGACCCTCCCCGTCTCTCCCCCGCCCAGTTCTCCAACATCCAGGCGGCCAAGGGCGAACTGGGCAAGACCCGCGAGCAGCTGGCCGAGGAGAAGAAGATCGCCCTCTCCATCCGCGTGAAGCCCCTCTGCGTCGACGGCGTTGGTGCGTCCGCTCTCCGCCAGAAGGCCGAGGAGATGTGGAACCTCATCATCAAGCTGGAGACCGAGAAGTACGACATGGAGGAGAGGATGAAGCGACAGGACTACGACGTAAGTGGGGTGGCTGGTGGAGGAGGAGGTGGAGGAGGAGGAGGAGAAAGAGGAGGAGGAGGAGGAGGTGGAGAAGAAGGAGGAGGAGGAGATACTTAGTGGAGAATAAGGAGGAGTAGGAGGAGGATGTAGTGGAGAATTAAGGAGGATTAAGTCAAATTGCTTTCATTTTGCTTCAAATTTCAGATTTAAAAAAAATATATATATCTTGATATTCTGATTAATTTCATTTTTTTTTTTATCACTTTTGATAATGTTTTGACAGCCTTTGATTTAAGAATTGTACCAATACCAATTTGTTTATAGTTTAAATTTTCTACCATAGAATACACTTATATATGACAATTCACATATTCGGTCAAAGTCTGATACACTGTTAAAATAACCCAGAATACCCATGCTCCTCCAACCCATTGTTCCTTTCCAGCATGTGTTTTTTCTTCCGGAAGTCATTCTATATATAATTTTTCGTTTCATATTTTTTTACATGGTTGTGATTTTTTACAAGCTTTTAATCAATCACCCTTTTTATTTTGCTTCCTACACCCCCTTTCAAAAAAAAAAAAGGAAAAAAAAGTGCTATGCCTGCAACCATCACCCAATCCAGATTCAAGCCATTGGCTTTCAATGTGCATGATATTATTAAATTATAACTTTTTTTAACATTTGCTATTGACATACTTTCCCCAAGATCTAAAACACAAACGCTGGCCACTTTTTTAACTTTTGGTTCCTCACCCTTTTTTTGGGCTTCAATTTATTACATCTTTTGCCTTTTTTCCTCTTTTTTGCCAGTGCATGATCCATTTTTTTCACGGGATCAGTATTTTTTTTCTGTATCCTGCAACTGAAATTGCAAATGAAAAAGGAAAAAAACATTCAGAGAAAAAGACATACGAGCCCTGCATGTACCCGGTCCCTCCTTCAGTCCGAAAGAAGAATAAGAACCAAGAGAAAACAAAGGAAACGAAGAGGAATCCTTATCTGCATTTTTTAAAAAGAAAGTGTCATTTACGAGTTCACTCTAAACCCGCGGAACATATTTTCCTCTCTCAGATTTGTTTTTCTTCTTCTTCTTCTTCTAAATAAGTACCTTTGTTCTCAAGTGACTTGTAAATGACACATGGAAAAGTGAATAAGGTTTTCCTCTTCAAAGACGAACAGTGATTCGTTTGCCCAGAAATGATTAGCCGAGGGCGTTTTCTTCTTGTTATTTTTCCCTCCCGTTAACAGACCTTTCACTTTTCTACCACGAGTATGTAGTTGTGCCCGGACCGGTACTCCTTATACACGTCCCTGGTAAATAACTTCAACTTTAAAAAAAAAAACAAGGCAGGCTCTTATCGGTAGCGTTTTAGCTCCATTTTATTCATTTATATATTTATTTCTTTTTTTTCTTAATCCAGAGATTTTTTTTTTCTTTTTTCTACAAAACCATGATTTAGAAAAAAGAAATCGAAATTAACAATGCCCACTGGGTTGCCCACATTACAGCTGAAGGAGCTTAGGGAACGTCAGAAGCAACAGCTCAGGCAAAAGGCCCTGAAGAAGGGTCTCGATCCCGAGTAAGTCCCGAGCGCGAGCCAGCCGCTCGCTCGCTCATCTCACCTTCACCAAAAAAAAAGACATTGTTCATCTCCTTTCTTAAAAAAAAAAAAAAACATCGACGCATTTCTAGATAGATCGTTTCGATGAGATCATCTGACGCACAAAGATTAGCTCAACATCTTTCGTTATCATTTCCTTCGTTTTTTTTTCTGAGGGGGTGGGGGGTGGGGGGAGGGAGTCGAAGAAACGGGACATCCGTGCGATCACCTGGCGATTATTTTCTTTGCCAAATTAAACTAACTTTATGCATGGCTGATCTGCGACTAACCCGTATGTAATATGCTGTTAGATATCATAAATTGGACCATGTATTCTTTTAGTATTTAAAAGATAAATTTATATATTTTCCCCCAGTGTATGCTGTAGTATAGGTTGTGACACCAACTTTCCTTAAAAGATGTTAAATCTTTATGTAACTATCATCACTATGTACCCACTTACTTAAAAAAAATATGTATAAGATATTCCTTTAGATCACTAACAACACCCTTGACAATCAAAACTTTTCTTAGTGTTTGCCAATCCAAAGTCCGACCTGACTTGACCGGACTTGCACGTTGCCCTCAACCCCGACCCTATACGACCTCCTCTCTTACCCTAAATAAGCCCCTGACCAGCCTGCGACCAGGAATCTCTTTGACCCACGATTTGTGCTATGGTTTTACAGCTGAAGGAGTTGAAAGAACGTCAGAAGCAACAGCTCAGGCAAAAGGCCCTCAAGAGAGGCTTGGAGGCGGAGTAAGTCTTTTCGTACACGTCCTCTTCTGCTTCAACCAAACAAAACAATCTTACCTTTTTATTTTTTTTCTCTCTCTAGCCTTACCGAATTCAAATATTTGTTGCATGAGACCTCGTCCTCGTTATTTTTTCATTATCATATATATATTTTTTGCAATTTGCCCTTTTTGTTTCGCTCGGCATAAAATAAAGGCTTCATGATTTTGCTCATCATGTGGCCTGTCTTGGTCGCTTCATTTCGTGAAGAAACGCAAACGATCTGCTTTTTCTGTTTTTGTTTTACAATTTTACATCTCTATTAACTTTTAATGATCAATTTGATATTTTACTTTTATTTTATCTTCTATTCACACGTTCTTTTTCTTCTTCATTTTTTTGTGAGATCAAAAATGTTGTGTTTTGCGAACGGTTCGTCCAGTGTGTGACGTCACCCTGTCTTTTGATCCGTGCGCTAACAACAGTAAACGCTTCAGGTCGTCCGGTGTTCGTTGTCTTGCCTGCATCTTTTTCACTTTTTTTTCTTGATATTCTAAAAGAACTTTATTTTGATGTCTGTCTCAACGTTAATTCTGTTTACGTCGCGGTAAAATGAGTTTTGATCATTCTACTGCGACCCTAAAAAAATGGCGACTATTAGCCTTTTTAGTAGGTTTAGATTTCAGAAAGACGCATGTATACACGGTACAATATATTTTTTGTATAGACAAGATACAATCCGTTACTTCTCAAGCAACATGACGCTATGATTACTACGTCTGCCAGAGAAAAAGAATCAATTTATAGCTCAAAGCGTATTTCCCTATATTTCCCTTTCTTCACCTCTCTTTCTTAATAGATTATATACTACTTTTCTACCTCCACCTGCCAAACTTCCCCTAACTAATATTTCTCTACGACAAGATAAGAAAGGTTTGGATTCTATGACGTCTCTTAGAAGTAAATATAAACAACCAGTAGAGTATAAACAGAAGTAGAATTTTTGTGTGTGATGTGATTAGTAAAACGACAGATTTATGAGACCTATGTGCTTTTGCAATAGTTTCCTATACAGTAATGGTATTAGTTTATAGAATTTTGTAAATAGATCTTAAACTGGTAACCCTTAATGAATCGTCTTATTCTGTCAAAAGATACCGAAATAATTTCTGAAGATGGTAATTCTTAGCCTTCGAAAACGGGAGTGATTGCTCTTATACGCATCACAGGTATGACTTTATTCATGTTAAGTTGGATACATAATTCAGACACCAGATTGATCAACTATCTGAATTTGATTGAAATATCATTTGTCATTTCCCACACCTGTAGGCTTGCACAACCACACATAGCGATAGTTACAATGATAGTTGTAGCAATGGTCATCATTATCGCTGAGGAAAATTATTCATTCAATCACCCAAACCGCGGATACAGTAAAATACAGTCGGGTTACACGACTTTCACTTGCTCAATGAGAATCACTTAAGTATAGTGCCGTGTAGGTCATATTCAAGGGTAGATTCTACGGATTCTATTCTAAGCCTCGGGCCAAGGGTAACCGCTAAACCAAGATCTTTCACGAACTCATACATCTGCAAGACTTTGAGAGAGACTTTTGGAAAAGAGATTCACCTCATTTGCATATTCACCCTCGGCCTGAAAGTCTTAGAATTTTGTCCTGGCGTCTTCCTCCATCGCAAGAAAAGAACGTATATGTTTTCATGTTCAGTTTGTCCAGACTCTAATGTACATGTTTTATATGTATTCTTGTTTTTATTTTCGGTTTTCATTGATTGGAGTCACTTGGCAAGTAAAGACTAACCCAGCTCTATGAATTGCCATTGTAACGATATGTTCATGTTCTCTTTATTTTTCTTCTTTTTTGGAAAACATAATTAGCGTCTGGATTATTTAAGTCGTATTGTGTGGAGAGACTGTGTCAGTGGTTTCTTATCAACGTCACCATACGAATAGCAGTTATAGTATTGATGGCTTTGATAAGAACTGCTGTGTCTCGCCTTGACATAACAGCTTCATTCTGGGAGCACCTCTATGGCGGCTACCCAATCTCACTGACATTTTTAGTTCATTTCATTTTTTCTATCTCTCTCTTTCTCTTTTTTTCTGTTTTCTTAATTCAAGATTTTCTTTGAATGATATATATTGAAATATGGGCATAGTAAAGTGCTATACTTCACCATCTCTTGTTATGACTAATCTGTCTCCTATTTGGCATCAGGGCTCTCACCGGAAAACACCCGGTAAGGATGACGACGTTTTGTATCGTTCATTCATTTGTTGATATATCTGTTTATATTCTTTATTTTCCCTCTTATTTTGAATTAGAAAAAAACACTTGAATTCCTCATTTCCTTTGTATTTATTTTCATACATATTCAAAGACGATAGATCCCCATTCTTAGGGGAAATTATTCATTTTTTTCTTCTTTTGAGGGCAAAAAAAAAAGAAGAAGAAAAAAAATCCCCATTGTAATTTTTTCGATATAGAGGTAAAACAAATCATTACTCTCCCCAAGTTTTTCTTTAATTCAGGGAAAATTACTCGATAACGCTTTTATCTTTATTTTTTTTAAATCCTAGAGGGGAAAGAAAAACACTTCCTAATACTCTCTCTCTCTCTCTCTCTCTCTCCTCCTCCGCCCCCCACAGCCAAAGATTCAGACTGCCTCCAAGTTCGAGCGACGCACAGACAGGAGGACATACGACGACAAGAAGAAACTCTTCGAGGGTGTAAGTATTATTTCTTCTTCCTTCCTGCCGTCGAGATCAACTTTTTTTTTTCTTCTATATCTTCCTTTTTATTTTTGATTTTGCTTACATATTTTTTTAGTTGCTGATGAACAGATATTCATTTCTTTTGTTTATGGTTTATTTATCAATGTTCATTTATTTTGCATCGTACACTTTGTTCGATGGAAGAACAGATTTTAGATTTATGATTTCTTATTGGTTTGTGTAAATAAAAAAAATCATGTGTGAAGTATATTATTTTTTTTTTACAGAATTGTTATTAGATTATCTTAAGTTATTTAAGTTAAGGTTTACTTTCTGTACATTTCTTTTTTTCCTTTCGTATTTCCTTTCGATCTCTTGGACAACTAATAACCTTTCAATGGCTTCTTTTTTCTAATCTTTATTATAAAGTTCTTATACCGTAGGCAGATCGTTCTTAGCTAATGATTTCACGCTATTACAAAATAATTACTTCTTTCTCATTTCTTTTTTTCAATTCATTTCTTTATGCTTAATCTGTAGACAGCTTCGTTTTTTTCTCTCTTCTTCCTAATATCTGAAAATGACAACTAATATCTTCAACCACAGTAGAGTAAAAAAAAAAAAAAAAAAAAGAAACTCAATACGTTAGGTTCATTTCTTTCAAAATCCATTCTGGATTAAGAGTTTCAGCTAAGAAGCTATAGCTGTCAGATTCTATTTGTTAAGACACACAATCCAGTGCTGTCTCGCCTTACACACAGGGTTGGGATGTAGTTATCAAGGAAGAAATGGAGAAGATGTGGAAGGAGAAATACGAAGAATTTATGGCAAGGACAAAGAGTGAGTAAAAGGGTTACTGGGTGATCGGAAACGCTTTGTTGCTGCGCTAGATCCTTTTTATTTTTTTTTTATTTTGTCCACTTTGGCAATGTTCCTGCCTATTAGCGGTATCCCTACTCGAAGTACCAGTTGGCTACTCCTTTCTGTTTCTTTTTCTTTTCTCTCGCTTTCTTTAGTTTAGAGGAGTTCTCAAAGGTGAGAGAGTTTGTCCAGCGCCTTCCCTCTCCTTCTTTTTTCTTGTTTTCCTTAATGACCTGGTGACATTTACCACCAGGGCTGGGAAGTTGTTCACAAAGAAGTTCTCCAGAAAGTTTGGGAGACGAAGTATGAAGAATTTATGGGCAGGTCGAAGTGTAAGTATAAGAGTTAGTGACCCTCCCAAAAGCCCCCCCAAGCAAAGCTCCCCCGTGTCTACCTCCCGAATATTTCTCTCACTCCAAAAGAAAACGCACACAAATCCCAGTGGCGAGCTCTTGAAGAGTGGGTGCGTTGCCATCCAGTTCTTTCTTCTCCTTCTGGTGTTGGCGACGCCAAAGTATGGAACCCCCTCCCCCCCCCCTCTACGCCCCTCCTTTCTCACTTTTTATCCCCTGTTTATGACCTCCAAAAAACACTTGTACCTTCAGGGCTGGGAAGTTGTACACAACGAGGAGATGGAAAGGTACTGGAAGGACAAATACGAAGAGTTTGTCAACAGGACGAAGTGTAAGTACGGGCAGCTAACACTGGACACTGTGTCCAAGATAGCAGGAATGGCCCATGGCGTCGCTCGCTCGTAGTTCTCAGAGTAGACCGTTGAGACTCTCCCCGTTAGAGTTAACACGTGGTAGAGGAAGCGCATGTCTGACGAGTGCCTACAGTGCCTGACGCATCGCACGGTCTCGCACGCGTGCCAAGGGCTTTCATGAGCATGACTCGCATGGTTCCATGAGGGAATAGCCTCGTGGGACCGCAAGAGTGCATGACAGGATGTCCAGAGCACGGCGTACGTAGAAGGGCATGCGCGCACAGGACGCACGTGTTAAGTCTGCGGTAATGGGAGAATGGAGAGAGAGGGAGAGCGAGAAAGAGAAAGACGGGAGATTCTTGTCTTCGGCTTCCTAACTGAGCCTACTCTTCTTCCGCCTCCCCCTCCTCCACCCCATCCCCGCCCATGTAGTCCCCCTCCCCACGCTCCCTCGTGGGGATGTGGAGTAGTAGATCCGCCCCCACCCATACCACTACTATCCCCACTCGTTGTCTACCGCGGAAATGACCTTTTAAGCTGACCTTGGCTCATTCCAGTATCTAGCGGACACGGCTGCGCCCCCAATCAAAGCCTGGTTTAACGACAAAGAAGCAACCAAAACAAAAAATACCCGCTGATTGTCCGTTTCTAGTCTTATTTATCAGTACTTATTTCAGTTTTTCATTATTTAACGTTTCCCCTCGCTGTATTTACCAAAAGGCCCCTGCCTGTCCCCTTGTTTTACGATGTTTTTTTAAGCTAAAACTTAGAACGATCCCTTCCCCCTTTCCACACCTTCCTCCACACCGCTTCATTTTGAACATTTTATCAAGTTACGGTTTTGTGACGTTAATCCGTCTCCTTTTTTTTAAATCTGAATAGGAGTGAAGTAATTTGTCGGATATTTTTATCTTATTTTTCTTTTCTTTTTCGAATTCACCGGAAAAAAAACGTTTTGTACTCTTATCTCTGTAAGACACCCGGGCCAATGCATCTAAGCATATGCATATATACATTTTTGTTCCCCAGCACCTCCGTACATCCCACTTCCCCCAAAAATGTATCACTTTCCCCCTCTTCCCCCTATTTTGTGTGATCCTGCGACTTCTCTTCCACTTTTATTACTTGTTTTTCCCCACCGCCGCCTCCCGCGCGTTTCCTAATGATTCGGGTGACCCTTCTTTTCAAAACCAGATTTTTTTTTTAATCCCTCTCCTGTTTTACGATCCGACTGTGGACTAAAACTAAACTGTCCTCTGTTTACTTCCTCTCAGGGACTTATTGACACTGCGGGAGAAGAGCGAGAGAGGAAATGGAACGAGCTTAAAGCGTTATTTGAAACCCGCCAAAAGAGTAAGTCTGAGAAGAAGCGGGTAAACTCCGTGCATTCTCATTGGCGCTACTACGATCATCTTTATTTTATTTTCTGTCTGGAATAATCACAGCTACATTACTATTATTACTATTATTATTAATCGTCGTTAATGTTTACTTTCATTACATTATTTTTTTTTCTTCTTTGTTTACGGCTGCTCTTGGATGTATTCCAAGCAATTATTTTCTGCTCTTAAAAATCCAAAAAAAAAAGAGTTACTGTTACAATAACCCTTGATTTTCCAACATGGCGCCCATACTGGTCGCGCGCTACTTAACAAACATTTCGTTTTCTTTTATTTGTGTACTTTCCGGCCGCAGTTAATCTACCTTCTGGCCAGACGGGCACATATCTTTATTCTTATTAATGATACGTTATTATTATTATTTTATTTCGAGTTGCTTTCCTCTCTACGCTCTCGCAAAACATCCACTAAAAGTGAAACCTGGCGTCGCAAATGCATGCTTAGTTATTTTCCACGTAGATGACGATGGTAAACAAATCGTCGTGTGGTAATGGTTCATGAAGGTTTGTTCTACTGTGTGATCAATGCCAACCGAGCTTCACGTCAACAGTAGACCTTCTTGTCTGAATCAAGTGTAGTGTAAATGTTTGATGCCTTTTTCAGCCTCCATTCATTAGCATTCCGCATGTTATCTCCAACGCATTACTGACTGTCATTTCCCACATGTTCACTGGTGATATTATATCCTCGTGTACTTACGTCGACTTACGAGTAAGTAAACATATTTTTGGATGTTGTCATATATCATTTTTGTTGTTGTTGCTCAACCTTCCTTGTTATATTTGAAACCTAATTTTATTTTCGGTTGACTTAAAATACCAATATTAGTGTTTGTATAAATCTTACTCTCCATCGACTGTGAAAATATCGGTGAATACTACCTTCACGGTGAAAGAGTACTGCCTTTTCTAATTATCATAAAAGAAGGAGTGTTATTACGAGTTCCATGTAATGAAAGAAGATTGAATATTATAATAGTAGCGAAAACAATAAAGAAGTCTTAATACTCAATACAAAAGATAGACCTATGCACTATAGAAAAGGTCCAATTGCTCTTACCCCGTGTCGCCCCCCCCCCCACCAATGCCCCCCTAACCCCGTTCTCGCCGCCCCCGCAGCCAAGCTTCCCAAGTGGTTCGGCGAGCGACCAGGCAAGAAGGCCGACGAGCCCGAATCCCCAGAAGAAGAAGAGGGCGGTGAGGAAGACGAGATGCCACCTGAGCCTATGTACGAGGAGGAAGAAGAGGAAGAAGAGGAAGAGGAAGAAGAGGAGGAGGAAGAAGAAGAGGAGGAAGAAGAAGAGGAGGAGGAGGAGGAGGAAGAGGAAGAGGAGTGATGAGTAAGTCTACCGTATAACTGTCCTAGAAATAGCCGAATCGATGTGAGAAACTGGATCCCGTGGAAGGATCGATGGTGTTTGATTGTGATATGATGATAAAAGATGTCTTTGGATGTCGTCGCGTTATTTTGATTGCGTCATAGCATGTGAGCATACTCCGTGGGGTGCACTGTGTCCGGTGCATCTCGTGACTGTACATCAGCGAGCAATAAAAGTGATCCAACTGAGACCCATCGTTTCTTTCAGGTTTTCCTCTTCAGCGGCCTCTCTCACTCTCCTTCATCCACCGACATGTCGTCACATTCTCACTCTCTGTGTTGTTTAACATCTTTATGTGAATATTCTAACAAGTTCTCTGTTTTATGGAGTCAACGATCAGTTGGTTTTAAGTTATCATTATTATTATCATCATTATTATTATTATAATTATCATTATTATTACTGCGATTATTGGTTGGCGGTTAGTTAGTCAGTGGTGGAGGCGCGAGCCCCGGCGACACGA
>NW_028234422.1:14418679-14423679 GCF_977035675.1 Penaeus japonicus
AAAGATAAATAAGCAGAAAGAGAGAGAGAGCAAGATAAAGAAAGGTAAATAAACAGAGAGATAAAGAAGGAAAATAAGAAAGAAAAAGAGTGAGAGTGAGAGAAAATCAATAGAATGAGGGAGAGACAGAGAGAAAAGCAAACAGACAGAGAGAGAAAGAGAGAGAGAAAAAGAATAACAAGAAAGAGAAGGGAAATAATATATATGAACGTCACAGAAAATCAGACAACTGGGGTATATACTTTTTACGATGTTTGGCATTCCGTTTTTATGCCAATTCCTCTAAGCATTCGAAGCTTATCAGATGCAATCAGGATGAAATAAGGATTGAATTCTCGTTTTATTGCAGGACTCGACGTATTTTCCTCGTCACTAGAAAACATTGCAACGATATGACCAAATTCATTTGGTGCGATTAAGTTAAAACTTATCTGTTTATCATTATGTATATATATATACGTGTGTGTATATATATATATATATATATATATATATATATATATATATATATATATATATATATATATATATATATATATCCTTCTCCCCGTCTTCACCCTCTTCTTATTCCTCCTCTTCTTCTACTATTTATCTTCTTTTTCTTCTACTCTTTGTCTTTATATTTTCGTCATCCTCCTCGTTTTTCTCCTCCTCGTCTTCCTCCTCATCATCCTCTTCCTCTTCTCCTTACTCCTCTTCTTCTCCCCTTCCCTATCTTCTTTTCATCATCTTCATCTTCTCCTTGTGACCCTCCCATTTTCTTCTTCCTCCTCCTCCTCATCTTCTCCTCTCTCTTCTTCTTCTTCACCTCGTCTTCCACCTCCTCCTCTTCTTTTTCCCTCTCCTCCTCTTCTTCTTCCTTCTCCTTCTCCTCCTCTTCTTCTTCCTCCTCTTCCTCCTCCTCCTCCTCCTCCTCTTCCTCTTCCTCTTCCTCATCCTTCTCCTCCTCCTCCTCCTCCTCTTCTTCTTCTTCCTCCTCTTCCTCTTCCTCTTATCCCTCCCTTCTCCCTTCTCTTGCTCTGCCCCCTTCTTTCATGAGACGAACCGGCGTAGCAAAGCATTAGTTAATAATCAGCAGGTAGTCATTATCTGCTCGGCTGCTATCGAGCTTGTGGTTACCTGTTGTTTTCTAATCACTGTTATGACTGCGCTACCTGTGGCTACGGGGGGAGGGAGGGGGATGAATGGGGGTGGATTTGTGGGGTTGACCACGGGGGGAGGGGGTGGGAGGGGAGAGGGGATGGTAGTTATCGTTAAGGGATATACTATCAGCTAAAGTGTGTTGCACGGGGGAGGGGAGAGGCAGGGGGAAGGGTAGGGGGTTGAACTTGCTATGAAGGGGTTAGTTTTGATATTAATGATAGCGATGATGCTGTCGATGAAAAGGATTGTGATGATGATGATGATAATTATATAATGATGATAGTGATGATAATAATGATGATGATAACAATCATGATTATTATAATGATGATGATAATGATAACGATGTGGTTCAATGATATTGATGAGAACAATAGATATAATGATTAAGGTAATGATAATGATAGTAATGATAATAATGATAAAATTAGGATAAAACTGAATGTAACATGATGAATGTAATGATAATAATGCTAATTTCTCTGCAGTCCAATAAGTTTAAGAATGACAGCGTCAGTGTAATATATGTCTCAGAGAATTAGAATAAATCAAACAGCAATCTATAGAACACAAAGTCAAGCTCTTACTAAAACCAATTACTCCAATGATGACAAACCAACAGTAGAAATTAATTGATTTAGAAGATTAGTTCGGTCTCCGTGTGTGGTGCGCTAATGCAGGCTGTGAGTAAGTTGTACCGATTTAGCGCGCGGAAATGTGTGAATGTGTGTTTACGAAAAGGGGGCCGCTGAGTGACTGACTGTCAGGCGTGCCATGCAGAAACGCTTTGGAAATGAGAGAGAGAGAGAGAGAGAAAGGGGGAGAGAAAGAGGAAGAGGAATGGGATGGAGTGAGAGAGGAGATATTAGTAAACGTGAAAGGAGATCGACAGATAGATAAAGGGAGTCGTTAGAGTGAGAGAGAAGGGGAAAGAGAGAGGGAGGGGGAGAGATAGATATATATATAGAGAGAGAGAGTGGGAAATAGATAGTTAGATAGATACATATATAGAGAGAGACAGAAAGACAAATAAATGAGGTGTCATCGTAAGGCATATAGGGCAAAACACACACACATGCGAGAGAGACATGGAGGAAAAGAGAATGTCTTCTGCATACATTTCTTATTGATATAATCCGAACCGTAAGTACGCTCTTGCTATTAGCGAATGTGGGGATGTATGTACGTATGGGACTGTACGTGTGTGTGAGATTCTATGTGTGTAATTGTGTGCGTATGAGCGTGTGTAGTGACAATGATGATAGTAATAGCCGTGAGAGATGGCTTAGTACCACTAAGCCCAAACCTCTCCAATTTCTCTCTGTGTAAGACAACAGAATCCACTTTTCATTTCCTTTTCTCGCCCTTTATTTGAGAACGCAATAAAGTCTGCGCATAAGACCCATACTTAAGCCTGAGAGCTACGGGCGTGCGACTTTACTGCTCCTCGAGGAACAGGGCGGATGGCGGCTTCTCGAGTCAGGCTGCAGCAAAGACATGCTCCCCCACCCCCCACCCCGCCCTTCCACCAGTCCTCCCCACACCCTACGTCTCCCCCTCTTCTACCCTGGGCCCTGCCCCTCCCCTCCCTCCCTCAGACTCCCCTACCAGATCGTGCATCGCCCCCCCCCTTCTTCCTTCCTTCCTTCAGCCTTCCCGTTTCTTCCTTTACTTTCTCTCTTTCCTTCGTCTACCCTCTCTCCCTTTTATCTCCCTTCGCTTTACTCCCCCTTTCTCCCTCAGCCTTCCATATTTCCTTCTCCTCTGTCTTCTTTAGCCCGTCCTCTTTCCTCTTTCCACTTCCCCCTTCCCCTCCCGCTTTCCCTCTCCTCTTTACCCCACCCCTTCCCTTCTTCTCCGCATTCACCCTCTCCCTCTTTCCTTTTCCGTTCCCCTTCCTTTCTCCTTGTTACACTCCCCCTTCCATCATTCCCCTGTCCCTCCCATTATCCCTTACACCCTGCCTCCCTCTCTCTTTTCCTCCTTCCCCTCTCCTTTCCTCCTTCCCCTCTCCTTTCCTCCTTCCCCTCCCCTTTTTCCTTCCCCTCCCCTTCGCCCCCTCCCCTTTCCTCCCTCTCACGTCCCCATCTCCTCTGCGCAACCCGTATCTACATGAACCTCAAAAAAGATACGGGTCGTGTATCGGTCTCGTTGTACATACGGGTCTTTAGGGATGACCTTTTTTCCCCTCTTTCCCCTCGCCCGGTGGAGATACGCTATCACGTGACCTGCCTGGGCCTATGTGAGGGGAAAAGGGGGAGGGGGAGGGGGACGCGTAAGAGGAGAAAGAGAAGAGGTGAAGGGAGGAGGAGGAGGAGGAGGAAGAGAAGGAAAAGAAAGAATAAGAAGTGAAATACAAGGATGATGATAAATAGGAGGAGAAGGAAGAAGGAGAAGGAAGAGGAGGAGGAGGAGGAAGAAGGAAGATGAGGAAGAAGAAGGAAGAGGAGGAAGAAGAAGAAGGAAAAGGAGGAGGAAGAAGAAGAAGGAAGAGGAGGAGGAAGAAGAAGGAAAAGGAGGAGGAAGAAGAAGAAGGAAGAGGAGGAGGAAGAAGAATAAGAAGGAAGAAAAGGAGGAAGAAGAAGAAGGAAGAGGAGGAGGAGGAGGAAGAAGAAGATAAAGGAAGAGAAGGAGGAAGAAGAATACAGGACAAGAAGGAAGAGGAGGAAGGAGAAGAAGGAAGAGGAGGAGGAAGAAGGAAGGAGGAGAAGGCGGCGCAGTCATCAGCCCTGGTTGCCCCAGAGACTCGTGACCACACGGCTCTGACTACGTGTACGAGAGAATGGCTGCGTAGTTTACATGCCTGGGACTTGCTGTTTCCTTGGGATGGCAGATTTTCTCGTGCCTTTGTTCTCTTCGTGATTTTTTTTTCTTTTCTTCTTCCTCGTTCTTCTCCTCATCTTCCTTCTTCTCCTCCTCCTCTTCCTCCTTCTTCTCCTCCACATCTTCCTCCTTCTTCTTTTCCTCCACCTCCTTTTCTTCCTTCTACTTTTTCTTCCTCTCCTCCTCTTCCTTCTTTTCCTCTTTCTTCTCCCTCTCCTCCTTTTTCTCCTTATTCTTCTCCTCCTCTTATCCCTCCTCCCCTCCTCTTAGTTCCCCTTCTCTTTTTCATCTTCTTATTTTACTTCGTCTTCTATTTATCACATTATTGTTCACCCCTGCTTACGAACTTTTGAAATGACTCTGCATTTTTTTTTTTCTAATTTGATGTCTTCTTTTCAAAGTAACTCTCTCTCTCTCTCTCTCTCTCTCTCTCTCTCTCTCTCTCTCTCTCTCTCTCTCTCTCTCTCTCTCTCTCTCTCTCTCTCTCTCTCTCTCTCTCTCTCTCTCTCTCTCTCTCTCTCTCTCTCTCTCTCTCTCTCTCTCTCACTCTCTCACTCTCTCTTTCTCTCTCTCTTTCTCTCTCTCTCCCTCACCCTTTTTCTTCTTTATATATATATCTCTTTATCGATCACTTATTTTAATTATTTATCGGTAGTTTTTCTAACTCCTACACCCGGTTTATCTGTCCTTATATCTGTATGTTTGTCTGTCCTTTTTATTTATTTTTCTCCCCAGATATGTTCATCATTTCGACCATCCCCCTCCCCCCCTTTTTTTTCTCTAAATGGTATGTTTTGTTTTCGAAAAGCATTTTGAATTGTTAAACTTTACAAAGTAGCATTTCCTTGAGGGAATGCTCTTCCAAAATGCTGTTGAACATTATTCCTTATTCATTATTTAGCATTATTCATAATTAATGTTACCAGAAATATTTTTTTGTAATTCATTATTGTGGTTAAGTCCAAAGCGATCTCTAGAACAATTTTTTTTTTTTTTTTTTTGTGTGTGTGTTTGTGTTTGTGTGTGTGTGTGTG
>NW_028234422.1:14453679-14458679 GCF_977035675.1 Penaeus japonicus
GCCAGGGATTACAGCTGCAATCCTTGTGTTGTTGGTAGTTTCTATGGATTGTTGAGTACAAGTTAGTTATCACTCGCATTACTGTTGTAAAGGATTTTTCATTTTGTAAATATTAACAGGGAACATTTCAACTCATTCTTACACTTATGATTTTTTTTTTTTTTTTTTTTTACAGTATGATCTTTTGAGATTCTTTTGTGATTATTATATATGTTGGTTGGATATTTTGTAGTCTAAAGAATGATGGTAGGTATCATCTATATGTATTTATTTTAGTTTTATTATTCAGTAAGTTGCATCTTTGTTTTGGTGTTAGTTTACATCTGTGGTCATTGCTATATAGTTTTAAGGCTTAGAAAGAAGTATGTACCTGGCATGTGTGTGAAAAACTAATCAAATAATGTTCTCAATTTTTTTTCAACTCTTTTAAAGTTCAATTATGGCAATTGTCACACTCTAGTTTCTTTACACCTTGGACAGTATAAGGCAAAAATCACAAAAAAGTCCAAGTTACCCAGCAGAAAAATATACATTTTAAAACAATTGAGCAGAAGTGATTTTGTATTAACAATCTGAAAAAATATTGCTGTCTTGTGTGCACATAAAGCTCTGAACTTTGCCTTCCTGTAGGGGTTAACCCATCCATAATGGGCATGTTTCATGGTGTGGGATCATGTTTGTACTGCATTTTTCTTTTTGGTAAAATTACAAGCTATTCATCCCTTCAGTTGTGTAAGTATGTATAACAAAATTCTAATTAGTGTCACAGTGATGTGATATCAAAAATATTCTCATATATCATGTCCTAAATATAGAAAATAATAGAAAACCCACACCTTTAGATGCCCACCCCTGACTACACGTCTTAACCTATTCACACTGGGCGACGTCCTATTACGTCCTAGTGATATTTCGCTCACACTGGATGATATCCTATCACATTATGATCTCTCCCTCTAAACACACCTTATACATTGTTTCCAATGTATTTACTTGTGGGAGTTTGCAAAAACACATTTTTCTTCACTTGTGAAAATAATGTAAATATAGAAAAATCTTTTATCACCACAGCTCTGCACCAGGGGAAAACTCGCACTCTGAGGCTGTGTGCACTTGTTATCTTGCCAGCCTGAGCAGCAATAAGCAAATATATGATATATAATGTTTTACTTTCAATCTAGATCGAAGTCTTCATTTGCTTACTTTTTTGACAGGAAAGGCTGTCTTAAAGTTAATGGCTTTAAAGTTTTTTTTTGTTTTGCTTTTTGTTACCTGATGGATGTTTGTTGATTTTGGCAATTTCTTTTGAAACCTATTTTTGTTCTCTTTGTTTTTATCATATTTGGCTTATTGAGATTGATATTTTTGTTTTTGTTCAACTTTGAAGATGTAAGTCCAAATACTGCAGTTTGCTTATGTATGTTTCCTTTTTCAAATAAGATAACAATATATTTTATATAATTTTCCTACAGACTTCCTCCAAGATGCAGAAAGTGATGTTCATCAGCTTACTGCTGGACCTCCTCGGCTTTACAGTCATTCTGCCGCTGTTTCCAGCCCTCCTGGAATACTACTCTAGAAATGACAGCAGTGGACTCTACTCCACCTTGCTCTCTTGGATTGTCGCCTTCCAGGAGGCTATCGGAGTTCCATCAAAATTCCACTCTGTGTTGTTCGGAGGTAATGTGGCTTTTTTTTCTTTCTTCGTTTCTCTTTTATTTTTCTGTTTAAAGTTTTTCATTTCTTTTGTTATTGTGATGATGAGAGGATATAAGAAATGCAGAGAAATAACTTTTGTTAAGATTAGAGGTGAAACTTGAGGCCATCATCTAGGAAAAAGCAGAAAAATGGAGGATTAAATAGATAAAAAATGAATTAACTGTGGCTTTAGTTCTGACACTCCCTAGCCTGGCTGTGCCTCACATTTTATGATTTACATCTGTTTCTGCCTTCATCTTGTCTATCTATTGACATGTTTTTGTTAATTCTTTTCTTTCTTCTTCTTTTGTATTTTCTTTCCTTTCTTCTTCCCTTTCTTTTATTCTCTTTTTCTTCTCCTTTTGTTTTCTTTTCCTTCATTCATTTCTCTGTCCATCACATCTTCCATCTTGCCACTTTCCACTTCTCTCCACCAATAAGCCATTCCTTCCTCTTCATATATGTAGAATCTTTCCTCTCTCTCTTGCTGCTCTTCTCTCTTCCCTGTACAAATTTTGCACCTGGGTTATACCTTCATAGAATAATGAAATACTTGGCAATGGACAGACTTGTACTGTATTTTATGCTATTTCCATTAACAAGTGGAACAGTCAAAAGTTGTTATTTTTTTCACTCTGATGATATGACAGGAATTAATTATGTTTCTCGGATGATTTCTTTTCTTTTACTTGTA
The DNA here is from genome assembly GCF_977035675.1 of Penaeus japonicus. NCBI lineage: Eukaryota > Metazoa > Arthropoda > Malacostraca > Decapoda > Penaeidae > Penaeus > Penaeus japonicus. The sequence goes on from NW_028234422.1 coordinate 14,456,072, forward strand.
TTATGCCATTTTAATTTGTTTACACAATATCCAAACCTACACATATAAAAGTTTTGGTCCCAGTCCATTTATTTATCGTTCTTCCATGTTCTTCATCTCTAGGCCTGTTGGGGTCCCTGTTCTCCCTACTACAGTTCCTGTCATCACCTATCACCGGAGCGTTGTCTGATGTGTATGGTCGAAGGACGGTGTTTATCTGTACCTTGGTATGACAGGAGGCTATTTGCTGATTTGTTTATAAAGTGTTGAATGGTGGTGTCTGACCCCCAATTTTTTAAATCTTTTTTTTGTGTATGTGTGTGTGTATTATAGTCACAGTATCATAATGGGCACAGTTTGCACTGAAGGCACACCTCTTTTGTAGCTAGAAAGCTGATTGGTTCATGTACAGTGTTCATGTTCATCTATACACTCTTGCGTGCTTACATTTTATTATCAGATGTGTCCTTCAATATGATAATACTAAACATTAGGAACAAAAAATAGATAATTTAAAGGCTACACTTTAGGGAGTGATATTAAGAAATATTTAACTTTGATCACATTCTTTTTTGACTGCAACCTATTCATTATTTGTTTGGTTCATAGCAACAAAGCACACAATGGACAATAAACTATAGTTTGCATAAGGTAGATATATCAAATATTTCATGAGCATCTGATTAACACATTGGCATAGGGCATTGATATGTGAACTGTCAACTATAGTTTCATTTAATTATTATTATTTTACTACACAAACTTTTCAATATTTCTTAGTCACCAAGGAGTTAATTAGGACCTCATCTGTTTACCACATTCCTTGAATTTTTGTGAATAAACATTTATATTTATGTTATTATTATTATTATTATTATTATTATTATTATTATTAATGTCATGATGATAAAGAATTAATGTTAAGATGATTATAGTAATTTTGATAAGGATACTAGGATTAATCATGGTAGTAATGGCATTAGAAATATCCTTCTTTTTCCCCAAAATTCAAGGTTAAGGAGGTAAAGTCAGGAAGGCCTCCTAATGGAGTCTTTGGTGACTAAATGCTTATGGGACCATCCATATGTAAAATATGCTGATGATATAGGGAGGCTTACCATATCTCCCTGTTAATACTATTCCTTAGATTTTAGGGAAATGTTTTTATTTCTAATACTATCAATATTGTTCTAGTGGTACTGATATTGTTATCATCAACATACACACACACATGCACAAGGTCAAACACATGAGCATATACAATATAAGTACAAATCAAACACAGTTTGGATTATAACTTCATTATTTGTTTTATTTTATATTTGATCTTTGATTTTCTTTTTGGCGTTAGATTGGAGTGGCAGCCTCGTATGGCATGTGGGCCATAGCGAGTAACTTCGCCATCTTTGTGCTAGCAAGAATTATTGGAGGAGCCACCAAGGGCAACGTGTCTCTCGCTTACTCCATAATGACAGACATTTCGGAGGAAAAGACACGGGCGAAGGGAATGGTAAGGATTGTCTATCTTTCTAAGACTATTTGTAGATTTTCTTCTTTTTGCACTACTTTTTCATCATTATCTTATCCTCTTTCCCCTATTCTCCTTCTTGATTTTATTCTGTCTAACTGCTTGCTGTTCATCTTTATTTCCTTTCCCACCATAAATGTTACAGATATCTCTCTCAATATTTTTCTTCTAATTTTTAATCTTATTTTAATTCTGATTCCCCCCCCCCCTCTATTTCCACCCACAGGCTATGATTGGCGTGGCCTTCAGCATTGGATTTACAGTCGGGCCAGCCATCGGGGCCATGTTCTCACGATGGGGTAGCACAGGCTGGTTCATGGCCTCAGCGCTCTATGCTCTCGTGCTGGCTGTCCTCAATGTGTTGTACTTCTATGTCTTCTTTGAGGAAACACTTCCCGAGGTAAAATATAAGAGTGTATATATATGTGCGTGTGTGTGTGTGTGTGTGTGTGTGTGTGTGTGTGTGTGTGTGTGTGTGTGTGTGTGTGTGTGTGTGTGTGTGTGTGTGTGTGTGTGTGTGTGTGTGTGTGTGTGTGTGTGTGTGTGTGTGTGTGTGTGTGTGTGTGTGTGTGTGTGTGTGTGTGTGTGTGTGTGTGTGTGTGTGTGTGTGTGTGTGTGTGTGTGTGAGAGAGAGAGTGAGAGTAGGTGAGTAGGTATTTTTGATTGGATGTTGGGTCAAAATTGGTTGTGCTGATATTATGGTATTGGAGATAAGAATGATATTTGTATAATGCTAATTGCTTGTGTATATGTTTATTTGTATTTCATATTTATATATTTTTAGTTTACCTTTTTTCTTCAAATATGGATAGTAAACTCATGTTCATATTTTAATCTCCCATCTTTATCTTGTAGTCAAAGAGAAGGAAATCGCTTGGAACAGGGTTGTCCGAAGCCTGGGATCTCATCAGCCCTCGCTCCCTCTTCTCTTTCAGATCTGTGAAAGGACTGGAAAAGGAAGGTTAGTGGTTTCTCTACTATTAGTGGTAGCTGTATTTTTTGTAGCATTAGGTATGTCAAAGCTTTTTTATGTTAGAATCAGGAAGTTTTGTGTCAGATATTATATAGACTCGAATTTTGTTATTTTGCACAGTGAAAATT
>NW_028234422.1:14468679-14471179 GCF_977035675.1 Penaeus japonicus
GTTGGTTATAAGTTTAACAAGTATGAAGGATAAGGCAAATGCTTTCATCAAGTGATCAGTATTTTTATAATTACTTTATATGTATATTTGGTTTACAGGATGTATTAGGTAAATAGTCTAGCATCTAACACAAAACTTTAAGCATTAAAAAAACACATGGGTTTTATGTTTTTTTATGCATAAGAAGTGTAGTGTGAGTATTCTTCATGATAAATGTGATTGCATGAGAATGGGAATAATGAAATCCATTTTTGACTTACGATTGTGTTGTTTTTTGTTTTTGTTTTTCATGGGGGGGAGGGAATATTTACCTCTTTTCATGGGGGTGGATTTGGAAATTAGGAAAGGGTATGTTATAAAATGTTTAAGCTGTTAAGTTTTAAGCTTTTTAAACAATAATTATTGAAAGCTTTATATTTTAATATATTGTTTCATTTGCACAAAGATATCAACACTGAATTTTTTGCTTTTTATAGTATTGAGTATCATGTATAATTCTGATTAGAAGCAGTTATCATATGACTAATAATCCAAAATGAATATTGGAACGTGTGGGGCCATTTATGCAATTCACTGAATATTTTTTAATAGACCACTAAAAAGAAGGAAAAATAAAGAAAAAATGTAATTGTCCATGTACATTTATGAAATTGGGATAATAGTAGTATTTTGTAGAGGAATGTGTGGCAAAGCATCAGCAAGAATCTTCTGTTCTTGTAGTATTATATATGTAATACTAATTAATGTATCCATTTCTTTTACATTGATTAAGAATAGTTCCTTTTTATTTTCATCTAAGCGAGAGAGAATTAATGAGGGTGTGATTGCGTGAATGACTTTGCGAGTTTTGTGTGTGTGTGTGTTTTCTTTTACACCAGGTAATATCCTGAATAGTTATTTCCAAATTTAAAAAAAGAAAAAAAAAAAGAATATTGCACACCACAGGGTGGTATCATTGCACACTCTACAGGTTAAGAAAGTCATTCCTTTCATCTATAAGATCTGGCTCTATTAGCTTATAGTAGGAAAAATAGTATTCAGATGTAAGTTTTGTTCAATTATTTTTTAAGGGTCTAGTTCTTACAGAGTGAAGTTCCAATTTCATATTTTCTTATTTGGGTATAGGCTCTTTAAGGGCTTGTTGAAAGAAATCAAGATTTAAGGGAAAAGTTATATACGTTGCTATGACAAAATTGTTTAGCATCATCAAGGGAAGATAAAGAAGTTAATGTGTTTCTGTACATGATGACAGGATATTGCCTTCATTTTTGTGAAAGAACACAAGTACGTCTGATTACAAGAAGAAATTATAAAGATGAATATTCATTGACTAATTATTCTTCCTTTCTTGATTTCATATTTGTATATTTTAGGATGTGATTCTCTTTGCTTATGTTCTGCACGTTCCCCATGCTGTTAATTGATAAGTCTGTAATCTGTAAATTATGAAACTGCCTGATTTGGTAATGATCATTGTAATAGCACTATTTTGAGTTCTGCCTAAGAGAGTAATGATAGATCTCTTTGTCTTAAACAGTACATGAATTTGATTTTGAGTTATGTAGCTTGTTTCCTGTGATTCCTCCACTTTTGATGATGGTTTTCATTTAGTTCTCGGGAAAGTGGAGCGAAACATGTCCAGAAAGTATTTTATAAGTGAAAAGTATTTTTTACTTCATTTGTGTCAGTTGATGGAGATTTTAATTAAGTAGTCAAATGATATATATATATTTTTTATAACACCAGTATTTTGCAGTAAGTAATAAGGTTTAAAAAGGGAAGTTGGCTTCAGTTTTTTATTACTCTTTTTTCTAAGAAGAAAGTTAAGGGTTCAGTTTATACAGTTGGATCAGGGATATTTCTCTTTAAAATCACTTTGTAATGTTCTTCTATCATTGTTATTGTAGTTTGTACTCTTTAAATAGAACTAATGTTCCTGGAGCTGTTAATTGTTAAAGACAAAAAAAAAAAATATAAACATGAATGTTAATCTTCTATTGTGTTTGATTGTTGTTCAAAGTTCATCTCAACATATATATTATTATATATCATTCTCAGATGTTATATTTTTATCTCTGAACAATAAAGGAGAGAATCCTACTTATGTTGTTTGATTGACATTTTTATTGTGTTCCTCTTTGTTTTGGCTGATGATAGAGGGCAATGGTGGATCCAGGATGAGGGGGCGGGGGTCTAACTGTGTAGTAAATGGGTATCAGCATCAAAGGTGATAGGGCATATAACCTAGGAAATCTGTGGGAGGAGGTAAGGAGATGTAGATGTGGTATAGGAGGAAAGGAGGTAGGGGTGCATGTATTTAGTTATGCTACAACATTATTATTTTACCCTTCTCCCAACCCCTCTTTTTTCCCCTTTCTAGAACCTCAGATCTTTTGACATAGAAATAGGTAATATATCACACTTGTATCATAGGTATGATGTCACTTTTCTTTTCTTTTTCTTTCTTTATTCATCAAACCTCAGATCTTTTGACATAGAG
>NW_028234422.1:14476179-14483679 GCF_977035675.1 Penaeus japonicus
CGCCCTCGGCGCCGAATTTCGGACGTCGCTGCGAACGGGACAGAGTGGAAAGTGTCGTGAAGAAAGTTTATAGCGAGCCCAAGGACTGTATGTAAAGTGAACTTGTACAGGTGTAGAAGGATTTAGTGTCGTACGAACAATCGCGAAGTATTGAATTTCTATATCCGTTTATCTACTGCTATATTCATGCAGTAATTACGACAGCTATAGTTAAGATCCTGAAATTCTTATAGCTATATGTTGATTATTTTTTTCAGATTCCTTTCACCCTCTGCCATTCATATATATTGGAATTAATCCACAGAACCCTATTACACTCCACAATCTAGGCCTTGGTAGAAAAGAGTGATCTAAAATATAAATAATAAGGAGTAATATGCACTGAGATAGAGTGTGGGAAGATAACCCTACAATTTATATATGTGCTGTGCGGTATATTGTGCAATCTATCTATTGGGAGCCATTACAGGGGTATGTATCACGCCATCTACACCTGCGTCTTCCAGAAGATTCAACACGTTGTAGGATCAGTCGTTCCAGTCGTGAGGGTGACGTATTCGCAGATAGGGGTATTTTGCACTTTCGTTGTCATCGTGACTTTGCAGGTTTGTGTATACCTGTAATATCTACTCTTGCTTGGTTTGTCCAAGGGCAGCCTACGAATGGCTGGTTTGAGCAGAGAAACTGTCGATCAGCTTTAATCCTTTATTTGACTGAAGCAGGCTATAGCATCAGTCCAGTATGATGAGATTACAACGGAGGTCTTGCTGGCCCTGGAATGTCAAATCGAGAGTCTGTGCAAGGGGACGGCCATGGTCGAGCTGGGCAGAGATGACGAGCCTCATGTCTCGCCCCGCCTGTGTTGATCTTCGCGAGGATAAGTAGTTCGGGACCCGCGCAAAGATAACATGGCTTGACTTGGGTTTGATCCGCCACATTGGATATGTTCGCTTGAAGGTAGATTTACTTGTTTGCTGTTCTTCCAACGCCCGGCCACCTACCCGTGGTGTCGTCGAGCGTGCTGTCTGTCCTTTGGTCCTCTTCAGTACCTCGTGTCCCACACTCTGGCCCTCAAGTGGTGCCTCGGAATCCACGGGCATTTCACCCGAAGCGTTGGAACTGATCCTCTTCGACATCCGCACGCCCCAGTAGAGTCGTCCGCCGCGGTTTTTGGATAATGTCCTCGGGATCCACAGGAAGCTTCCTCGGCAAATCTGGAACTGGTCCTCCTCGAAATCTGCACGTCGCCGGCGTTCACGGAACTTCACTGACAATGGCGCTCAGCAAAGGCCCACTCGAGTACACTGGCTTTCATCACACAAGCTCTATTTCTGGTCATCCTCTGCATCTGCACTTTCATGTCATCCTCTTCCATCCTGGTCCTCGATTGGTGTTCCGCGGGCGCTCTGGCATGCGGCGTTCTGGCCATCTACGCTGAGGAGCCTGATCCTCAGCTGACGTCGCGGTACTGGCTGCATCCTAGGGCATTCCAGGTACCTGCACTGACAAGCCTTTGGGTCATCACCATACACGCAAGGGCCAAGATAATAAAGTAGAAAATAAAAGGCAACAGAAGAGAGAGAAGTTTGCAGCACAACAGACGTTTATATTTTTGAATTTTAATGTTGATTTTAAGATTGCATTTTCCTCTTTTTTTCAAGAAAAAAAAACAGATAGGGTAAACGATGGCAGTAATCTGTAAGGTATTGCTACCAACCTTCTAAGAACAGAGAATGATGAATGCAACAATGCGAAAGATAAGATAATATTGTGAATCAAGCACTATCTTTTCGTCACGATGGTGACACTAAGGGTGAAAGAGATGATGTTTAATATGATTAAATTATCAATCTTAACGCCCACGAAAATTAGGACATACATAATTCAATTGCAAACACAAGGAAATGTGTATATGCGAAGTACATACTGCAATTATCCTCATGAACATTCAAAGTATGTGATGGTATAGGTATGAAAAGTTGCAGTCTTTTGTGTTTTTGTGAATGAGTGACTGACTGACTGACTGACTGACTGACTGACTGACTGACAGACAGACAGACAGACAGACAGACAGACAGACAGACAGACAGACTGACTGACTGACTGACTGACTGACTGACTGACTGACTGACTGACTGACTGACTGACTGACTGACTGACTGACTGACTGACTGACTGACTGACTGACTGACTGACTAACTGACTGACTGATTGACTGACTGACTGACTGACTGATTGAGTGAGAGTTTATATTTTCAAAAATATCACATGGACGTTTATGACAATATTAAAAAGACAAATGACAAAAATGAGAGTAATACAAAATTAATTCAAGTACCACATTGAACTCAGAATAGATATGATATATGACTAATGCATATACGGCTAGTGACTTCATCAACAGATTTCCCTGCAATATCTACACGCAATACCAAGGCTTCTCGGTTCAGATACTTCTGCGTAATTCCACGATTCTTTTAATTCTAACTTTGGATTCGCTCCAAATAATGATTCACCGACGTATTAAAATATGTGCTTTAGCTTATGCCTGTTAGACTGCGCACGCTGCACCGACGAGAGTCTATGCGCCCATATTTTTAAACGATTACGAAATGAGCTGAAATGAGGAGACGGGGAAATAATAAAAGACCCGCTCCGTTCTGCGGCTTGGCTTAGCTTTGATCCGCCATTTTGGATTCGCCATCTTGAAGGTAGATTTACTGATTTACTGCTCCTACAACAACCTAGTTATTGGCCCTAGGCTCCGTCCTGCAACAACTTTACTCAATATCATTAATATTTTACCCTACCCCAGCAGAGGGTGAGAGGAATCCATCAATACCACTATCGCAGTATTTAGTGACGCGCCACACTTCGGAAAATATACCCCCTCGGGCAACATGAAACACCACTCACCTTGACGACCTGTGGATCCGGACCTTCGTCATCAAATTTGCCTCGCACGACCCCGCCGCGGAGGTCGCCGTTCCTCACCCCTCCGACGCCCAAGCTATCCGCCTCCGTCTTGCGTCCTGACCCCTTAGCTCGCTGTCGAGAATCGCTAGGGAGGCTTGGCGAAGGAGCTGGCCGGTTCTGTTTTGCTGTCGCTGGACTGAGTTCGCATGGGGGGGGGGGGGGGGGGGTGGGGCTCATGTTAATTGTCTTCGTGTTTTTGCTTCTCTCTCTATATATATATATATAGTTTTGTTTTGCTTTGGGGGGCGTCTGTTAGATACTAATTTCATTATTTACAAACAATAAAGCTTATTATGATTCGCAGAAATCCCAAATCTCAAATTCTTGCACCCTCTAACTCCATTACCAAAAAAAAAAGTAACTCATAGGAAGACAGTCCCAAACCTACCATAGCTTAAGGCAAATCACGTCTGACCTCAACTTTATTTCTCCTCCTCCACTCACCTGCCACCGACCACGCCCTTCGGTGCTTGGGTCACCTTCCGGCTTCTGTCCCAGCCTGTATTTTCAATCCCCAACGGCACATGACTCGCAGTCGTGCCCAGCCTCTCGCCTTCAGACTCGCTGCGGGTATGAACGTTTCCAGCAGTAAGACATGTAGAAATCTATTCGATGATACCAGTTTAAATTTGTTTTTGTTTTTTTTAAGTGGAATTAAACAATGTGTGAGTTAAAAGAGTGTACGAACGAAATTATTGAACAAATTAAAGTAATATGTAGAAGAAAAAAAACATGGTGTGGATTAGAAACAATAGCATTGGCGTTTATGCCTCCAGATATATGTACATAATGGTTGCGTCATTTTCTTGTGACTATAATTTTATACATTTAGTAACAGATTTTATAAAGATCTATAAATAAACATCCTTTACTTCTCAGCCATATCTGTAAACAACAACTGCAATGTTATCCCTTGAAAATTAGCCTTATTAAAAACACCGAAACACAAGAAAGTCGGCACACCTGTAGGACTCAGACGACTCGTTGCGTTTATTGTCAGTGTGTCCTGCAGCGCCTGTAGCAGTGGTGCGCGTGTCTGAAGAGGTGCTTTTCTTGGTCCAGGGGCGCCTCGTCACTGCTTCCCATACCGCCTCTGCCACCTGTGTCATCAAGAAGGTTGTTTATTTCTCTTATTCTCTTTTTTACTTGTACTTTATTGCGAGTGCGTTTTTTCTCTCTTTTTTAGAAGGGATAGCAAGCTTAAAAGTTAACTACAGCATTAAACATATCGTCTATGAATAGTATATATTGATACATATACAGTACATTCATATGTAAATGCAAAATGACACGGGGAAATAGAGGCAAAGGTGACTAAAATGCAGATAGTGCCTTTTGCTTCATGTCGAAAAAGACGAAGATGAACGCCCCTTGTAGCCCATTGAGCACCGTGAATGGATACCAGCATGCGGGGATATCCACGAACGCCGCTATGAATCCGGTGAGCCAAGTGAGGCCCTGGATGACACCCAGCTTCATGTACAGCAGCAGTCGCACTCGGTCCCTCCTGGTGTGATGATTCTGCGGGAGATGAGATGTGGGACGTTTATATTATGGAGACCGTGCTATCATGCTAATTCTGTAGGTGTATTGCACATGGGAATTGTGAGATAGATAATTGTGTGTGGGTGTGGGTGTGTCCGTGTCATAACATTAAAATGAAATTGTACCTGAGCCAGCTGGCTTGAAAAGTTGACTTCCGTTTTCTTCTGGGGTCCTTTTGCGCTCTGCGATCTCACGTTGGCGTAGCGCGCCGCCTTCATCTGCCTGCAGATGCCATAAGTCGAGACAAGGAAAAGTACGACGTTCTCGATGACGATTGCACCCACCGGCAGGAGGAAGAAGAGCGCCAGGCCGTGGCGGTTGTTGATCCAGCAGAGCTTCGTCGCGTATTCTGGCCGATACTCTGGTAGGAGGTCGACCCATTCTAGCAAGAGCGCCAGTGCAACCACGAGCGCGGGAACTGTCCAGGCGTAGAGTGAGTATAGGAGGTAGGTCTTCCTGCCGCCAGAATTACCACGGTAGACTTGGCTGCTGAAGGTGCGACACACATCCACACTCATCACATTCATCCAGCAGAAGGAGGCAAGCCAGAAGTAGTGAAGGCTGCATGACAGGAACATGCAAAGGCCATATACCTCCGTCTGCCTCGTTCCCGTTAGGAACAAGATGTGGGCGACGAAGAGGCAGCACGAGAGAGAAAAAAGGTTCTTCCCCGGGAGGTTCCTCTGCCGAGGAACCAACATGTACACGGCTATGTGCAGCGCCAGTGCCACGAGGGAGATGCTCAGCACGACCAGCGTCAGGTACTGGTGGACAGCGGTGAAGGCGTCGATATAGTGGCTCACATTGTGGCAGACGAGGACCTGCGTGTCGTTCGTGACCTCGAACTCCCCCTTGGCGTAGACCTTCTTGGAGGCATTGACGAAGATGGAGCCGTCGCTTCGGGGTACATACTCCGTTATGTTGAGGCGCTTCTTCGGGCATGAATTGTCCAGAAGGCTCGAGTTAGAAAGCGAGTCATACGCCTCAACATCCCTCTCGCACCTTCCAGCCACCAGCTTGAACAAGTGGCCGCAGTGAATCTTGTGGCAGATCTCAAGGACCGGATCCCAGAGTTCTGTTTTCTCATCGCAGCGACCGGCCCGGAAGTCCATGAGGACGCTGAAGCAGAGGGGCTGGGATAACACTTGTAAAGCAAGCGTTGTGTATTTAATCGATTGTGGGCACTGAAGATCGCCCTGCGAGACATTGACGAAGTTGCACCTGGCGCAGTGTGGGTTTTTATACATCACTTTGCCCTCTAGACTTCTGTAGGCCACCATCAGTGAGTACCGTCGGCATTTCTCGAAGTCAATGCGGTCAGGCCAGTCGGCGTGACAACGGCGTACCTGCTTACAAAGAAAACAACGGGTGTGAAGGAGTTATCGAGCAGGCCATTTCAGTAGACTATTGTGGTGTAATAATCATATGCTGCTGTATATCAAATTCACATCTTAGCAAATGGATGACTTTAAGCAATTCTCCAAATAACACAGGAGTAGCCAAACTAATCTTCCCGTTGCGCAGTATCCACCAAATGTGGCTGCGCGTAATATTTTTGCACTATCATCAACAGCTCTACTCGCGACAAGAGGACAAAAGACTCTGACCTGTTGATAAGGAGAGGCGATGCGCCCCGGAAAGATGCAAGGTCTGCCACCGAATTTATTGGCGAAGTCTCCTGCATTTTGAAATTCCTTAATCTGTGGGCGATTTCAGTCTCAGTCAAAGCGGATATAGATTGTGTACTTTCCTCTAAAACAATAACAGTTGCCAAAGGAAAATTACCTCCTAATTTTCAGATTTAAAGACCCAAAATTACAGATCATCACAACCACAAGGGAAGCAGTTCGAGCGCTACCTGCGGTGCCTCAGGCAGCGCTGGACCTTAAGATAATGGTATACCGCTAGCGATACTTTAATGATTATATTAATTAACAGGTACCATCGATAGTTATGAAGCCTTTTCCTTGCTGTATAGACAGATCTGTATTTATGGTTAAATAGATTTATAAGCGGAGGACAATTTTAAACTATCAAAGGACCGATGATACTCCCAATCTCTGCATGTGAGTACTGTATCTTTAACATGATATATATCGTCTGTATTGTCAAAATAAAAACAAGATGTAGATCTTTTTTAGGCCCTTCATCTGTGAGAGAAAGACAAATAGTCTGATTCAGACTTTGATTCTACCTTATAAAATCATTATGTAAAACAGACACACACACACACACACACACACACACACACACACACACACACACACACACACACACACACACACACACACACACACACACACAAAAAAAAAAAAAACAAAAAAAAAAAAAAAAAAAAAAAAAAAAAAAAAAAAAACTTTCCCCGCAAATAGCCACGTACTTTGGGAAAGCAGGTGTGCTTCTCTTGGAAGGTGTTCCGCTTCTGGTCTTCCTCCGTCTTGTACGTGTAGCGTTCCCACCCGCGCCGTTGGGGCTCGTAAGTCGCCTCGTTCATGAACTCCACCATCGAAAAGTCTTTCAGGATCTTAGAGCGGAAGATCAAAAATCGGTCATTTGTGTCTTGGATTGTGTGTGGACATGGGTATGAATGTGTGATTATAAATGCAGCAATGTATGAATACAGTAACGTCTACACTTAGATGAAATGAAATACAGTGGCGAGAGGAAAGCCACTAAGTAATCGCGACTCTCGAGTGTATTTCCGTCAGATGGGAAGTCTAGTTAAGTTAATAATGACTATTACTATTGACTATTACTATGTAAGGTACATATTTGAATATTTTACAAAATCATCTTTTTTAGTGATCATCCCACCACATAATCTACTAAAACAATACACGTTTTTTTTTTCTTCTTGTTCTTTCCTTTCAAAACCATTCGTATTTTAGCACCGTGCACGATTCTTTGATCAGCCATGACTCTGAAGACGTATTACCAAAATTAACTTTCAATTTCATTTCTAGTTTATTACGAAATAAT
>NW_028234422.1:14496179-14503679 GCF_977035675.1 Penaeus japonicus
TGTGTGTGTGTGTGTGTGTGTGTGTGTGTGTGTGTGTGTATTTTTTTATTTATGTGTTTTTGCGTGTGTGTGTGTGTGTGTGTTTGTGAGTGTGTTTTTTTGTGTTTTTGCGTGTGTGTGTGTGTGTGTGTGTGTGTGTGTGTGTGCACGTGTGCATGTGCATATGCGTATGTGTGCATGTGCGTATTGTGCGTGGATATTGATGCAAAAATATTTGTCAAGGCTTGCCCAAAGGGCCGAGGGAAGACAAAAGGCAAAGTTAGCGTCCATATTCACTGACAATCCTGAATCACTTGAAAATATAAAGAAGGTTGTATTGTTATCCCTTATGGTGAATCATTACTAAAGAAAAAAAAATGAAATCCACAATAGAAGTTTTTACAGGAATGGTTAATCTTGAACAATATATATATTTTTTTTTTCTTAATTTCCTCTTATCCTCTGTCTTTCTTTTTATACATTTTGTATATTGATATAATTAAAAGAGTACAACTCTGAGGATTTATAAACAGCAAACTACTTTTACATCCGTTCTTTATTAATATAAATACATATCAAATCAAAAACTATCACAGACTCATCTTTGTCCAACTGAAACTAGAAATATAAATGATTGTCTATTTGTCTGAAAATAACAATAACTCTGAATATATAAAATCTGAATAGCTCAGTTATTAAAAACATATAATAGAGGTATTATAGAAACATATATAATTGAAAGAAAAGATATTTCAGAAGCAGCAAGTCTATTTCATAAAAAAAAACATGAAAATGATTATAAACATTATCAAAATAATTCCATTTATGATAATAATACCAATAACAATAATGATAAATCCTTTTACAGCTGAATGAGGAAAACAGGATCTTAGAATCATTCTTATCTTAAAACACTGAAAATTGGCTGTGAAAGAAGCCATTCTACTAACAGACACAAAAGTGTATCATGCACTGCAAAGGCACATTAGGTCAGGCAGAAACAGGCACTCATGTAAAAAAGTGGTTCTCAACCTAAGAGTTATGCAAGTTTACAGAATACTGTGATTTTGATATTGGGTAAAACCTTTAAACAAATTTCTGTATATATATCTGGATTCTTCATTTATCATACATAGGTTTAGTTATGGATGATCAATACATTTCTGATAGCCATAAATACAGTCTACATATGAATATTGTTTTTTTTTTTTTTGTGGGGGTGAAGGGATTAAAAAGGTTGACAACCACTCAGGTGAAATCTTGACAAATGTTCAAAAGGCTGAAGCCTATGCACTGGTAAGGCTAACTTTTACAAAATATTTTATCAAAGTGATTGATATGCATGTGGACTTGTGTAAAGCTTTCAATATCATTAAGACTTGTGACTCATGAAGATATCTTGACTATGATACAGGTACATCAGATCTATGAAGATACAAATATTCATTCTTAATTACTTCTATTTTGAGACAATATTTTTTTCAATATTTTAGAAATCACTGATAAGACAATTAAATGAATTAGCTACACCAATAAGAAAAATAGCATGACTGAATGAATTAAATGAAGTAGATAAAAGAAAAAGAGCATGACTTCTTTCTCACTAAAAATAGATTCTAATACTTGAAAGCAAAAGAAACACATAAGAATATGAACAACAGACTGATATATCCTAAGATAAATACTACTTTACTTTAAAGGTTTAATAGTTACCCATGGGTGACAGAGTGAAGGGGCAGTGTAAGCATTATAGCTCATAGCATATCCTGTTGCATGGCCAAGCACCCCTTTTCACCTCTCTGGGAAGGAGTTGGCCTTGGCTATGGCTGTGTTAAGCAGGAAGCCTGAATGGAAGCCTTCACCCACCATTTCCTGCTCATTACAGAGCTGGTAGCATCTAGCAACACTGGAAGCTTTCTCATGCTATGGGTAGGGCGCAAACACAGGCCATCCAAGTTGAAGGTCCACACTCTACCAGAGCTGGCCAACAAAAAAATCTACTACTCTAATAAATTTGTGCACAATTTAACTAATGAAATCACCCTTTAAAACTTTCCAAGTGTTGATAAATTGCAAATATAGTGATGAAAATAAAATATCATGTGTACAGAGAATGTCAAATATAGAAATGTCATGACTATTTCTTTTAATTAATAGTAGTGTAGCACATAATTATACATTTTTTTCATTTTTATGTACTTATATTGATTATGCACACAGCAATGTATCTACAAGATATGCTGTGGATAGGCTTGCAGTGAAAATTACATGAAATAACGAGAATGTGTAAAGATTATATCTCATGATGTTATTCTTCATCTTCTTTTACAAATAAAGGAAATGTTTTGATCATTCCACATAAGACATAAGACCACATAAACTTTTTTTTTTTCAAATTCACAATAGCTTGATAAAATTTCAAATAATATGGCTTTCTTTGTTGTAGAGAAACACATTAACCCTTTCCCGACGGGGCACTCGCTACGCGAAGACCCCAATGCCGGGCGATTGCAATATTGCATTAAAATCGTCATACATACTTGCCGCCCACCCGTCATGACGAGTTTTGGACTGGTGTCACACACCACACGTGAGACGCCGTCGTCATAGGGTTAATTGTACTAACTCTTCTTTTGGGGATTGAAAACGTACCTTTGCATCTCATTATCATAATTCTGGTTACTGCATATCGCTCGGTCATAAAGTATTCTTTACTTTCATCAGTCTTCATCTCACTTTTTCCTTAGTAAAGCTTCTCTTACTATTAACCCAATCCGGACGGGCCCGGTGATAAGTGAAAACCCCCTACGCCAGGCCTATGCAATATTGCATCGGGAACGTCACACTGGTGTGTCGCCCCGTCATCGAGCATTTAGCTGTGTCACACGGGTGTGACACATCGTCATCAAAGGGTTAAGAGTTATTTCTGTACAAAGTAATCTATCATAAACATTGAAGATTTCATTTGAAAGAAAGAACAATACTCCATGTTAGACAACCCTAAAATTATGTTTTCATCTATATTTTGCTGTTATATTCCATCAGAAAAATGAATAAACTTGATAAAATATACAAATGAACACTCTTTAACATTAACCTTATAATACATGTAATATCTACTGTTAGAAAATGTTTATCGTAATTCATTTGATCTTCCTTGTATGTGGCTATCTGTCTGTCTCTTCCTACCAGTCTATTTGTGTCTATGCGTGTCTGTGTGTCTTTTTGTTTTTATGTCAGCCATTACTTCTGTCCATCTCTATCTCTACTCTGATTGCTATTGCTATCTCTATGTCTATCTCCATCTCCAACTCCATAACTCTTTCTCCTAGACTATACTCCTTCAACAAATATCTCATTACATTAGCAATGATCCACACAACCATATGAAAATTAGAATTCATCATCTAGTACAAAGAAATTACCCACTGTACAAAGAACCCAACCATATAAAATCATATTAATAAAAGGGAGTCCAAGCCCATTTCAAATTTCAAATTCTATTGATCCTTATCCTGTTTAATGTCATTTCATTTCCCATTGAGTCAAAAAACAAAATCACTTCACAAGAATTATAAGGAGTATATCATCTGCTCAAAATATAGAAATAAACCAGTAATTACATGTCTTGGTTATTCTTGTTCAGTCACTAGTCTGAAAGCACATTTTTTTTCCTGTTTAAGTTTTTGTGCATTCATAATCTCTTTGGTTTGTGCTGAGGTCATTTGTCTTATACACAATTAAAAATGGATCCTAGAAGTGAAATAACCTTAGTACCTCCAAGACAGGCCACATCTTATGATGTTTGGTCTGGTATGGACATCTGAATATGTTGTGTTTTCTATTATTTTCTAGACTTGTGGTATGAGATATGATTCTTAATATCAGCAAAGTAATACTAATTTGCATTTGGTTTAATGAATTAGTTACTCAACTGACAGAATAACTAACTTATATCTTGAACAAAAAAATGTTGTGTGAAAGTGATCCCAACCTGCGAAAAAATGCTCATAGCGGAAGGGTTATGAGCATTATGAGAAGGGCCGAAATCTTTTAATTAATTAGTATGAACATGAAGTTTTACTATGAATTATCCTTTCTGGCATTTTCTGTGTGACAAAAAACAACAATCTCATATAACCTAACATTAATATCTAATCAATCAATAAGACTTTCTTATGGGTTTCTATATTAAAACATACTTATCATGCAAAATAAGCCGTCATAAAATATAGAATAAACACTTTCTGTCTGTTTAAACAATTTGAACTCAATTATAAAAAAAACTCATGCCATAAAAACAAGCAGTACAACCATTCTTCAAAATTTTCACTTCAAAATAAAGACTTATGGCACTAAAAAGAGTATAGTGTATAGTAGCTGAATTATAATTATTATCTACATACAAAAAAAAAGTTATATTGATTTAACCCGATACTGCCGGCCACAGATGGCGATTATGTAATATGCATAGCGCCGGGTGCCGGCATGCGGCGTCAATTGTATAATTGATTTAGGCCTATGCGTTCGAGAGCCCCGGCATTGCAGCCATGCAAAGAAGGAACAGTGCCGGCAGGAATGGGTTAAATGTATCATAATACATAGAATATTTCAGTGGAAATGTGATTCAACTGTTCCAGACTATAATGGACATGGAGAGTCATCCAATCCTTAATTTGCATTCATGTCCATGAAAATATTCATACTTCCAAACATCAATCATCAAATTCATATTCATACTCATATCCCAACCTGTAATATTCTCATTCTAGTGTGTTTTTGGTATATATAATTAACTCTTGAAATATCAAAGAAAAAAATTAAAACAATGTGAAACTTTTTAAATGTGGCATTTGATGTGGCATTATTTGTGGCTAGGAGGTTAACCACAGTTCAGAACTTTCCAGAAGACTGAAACAGCATTCATTTGAACTTTCCTTATGTATATCTATTAAACATCTGATACAAGAATGATTTGGTCTAGTACTGTCATTCAGGAATCAGGGTAAAGTTATAAAGTAACATACAGTCTATTTTCAATCAGTCACACTATTTGATTAATTAAGTTTTAGATGAATAGAGATAGTCAATAAGACTACCCAGGGTATTCAGAACATATAATTATTAAAAAATATATATATTCCACATGGCAAAAAGACTGAATTACAAAATACCTGGTCATGATGGAATGTCTAAGAATACCAAATAAGAGATAATATCTATTTCACTGAGAAAATAAAGTGGGGAACAAGTATAAATAAAAACTCTTTGGTACTCACAACAATAGTTAAAACCTTAACTACGGTGCCATTAAGATGTACACTTGATAGAGTAACCTTCAGGATGAAAATAATACAAACATGCATCTTGAAAGCTCCACACTACCTATAGGTGATTGTCGCAAATAATTAGCATCTGTCAGCCAAGTCGTAAGAGGTATCTATGAAGTACTTAAAAAATCTCTGGTATGGTAGTGGGGGAAGTGCCTCCATCAACAGCACTTGTCGGGTTTAAATGACTTCCACGCTGGTTTAAGGAACCATACTGACTAGGGGAAGATGCACCGCGGATGACCTTGGTTTCATCTGTAAGAATTGGGTTAACAAGACAACATTAGCATTACTACATAGGCAACTGGACTAATACAAACTAACTAGATATGGATAATGCACATTCTTAATATAAAGCACTTATATGTAGTAATGAGCAGATAAAGAAATAAGAAAAAAAGGATACAATTTTGATATTTAGTAAAAGATGAAATTATTGTCATATGCTTCTTGTAAGATGCTTTTCTCAGTGCAATAAAAAAAAAGAAATATACAGTTGGCTTTTGCTGAACTAATTGACAATATTAGCCTTTGCTGAATATATCTAGAGAAAAGAAAAAGCTACCAGATATGAAGACAAACAGACAAATGATCTGACAATAAACTGATATATAATATAAAAATATAAAAATATCAAGACTAAATTCCACCTCACTTGTGTTCATACCTCGTGGATTATCCAGATCATTCCACTCCTGTTGTTCTCCACTAATGAAGATGATGTAGAAGGTGTTCCCAATAAAGTAGACAATGCCTGCTATCCAGAACACGATCCTCCATCTCCCAATGGTTTCCTTTTTTAGAGGACCAAAAGTTCATGTATGATAATGAAAAACAGAACACTCTATCACACTGACAAAATGCCTAAAAACAGCAATATATGAATCTCTCTCATCTTTAACCCACTCTGGACGGGTGGTACAGTACTGTACCGCTCATTCAAAAGCCCAGTGGCCGGGCGGCACAGTATTGTGCCAGCCATTTAATTGATTTAGGCCTAATAATTCGAAAGCCCCGGCATTGTGACATTCAAGGCTAGAATGCCCCCGTCGTAAATGGGTTAAACAAACTTATATTGTGTATATTGGATTTTTGATGATATAAATAGATGGAACTGGCACTTGTTAATGATGTGAATAATGAATGAGAATAAAGGAAATAAGAAGGTAAAATGTGAAATAACAGAAAAAAAGATTTAAGGAAAAGAAATGATAATATCTTTTAAGGAAAAGAAATCATAATATCTATATCAATATTCATACATTGATCTGTGCAGTGATCTCAACATACACTATAATTATGAAGTTAGTTTAGGGAAACAGCAATCAAAAATGTAAATGTTCCAGACAATGTCAACTCTGTGATAATACTCAAAAATCTTCTATATAAATGTATCTAAGAATAGGAAATGTAAACATATCAATTGGGAGCCGTTTCAATGTAATGCATGATGATGTTACACTGGTGGTAATAACAATGACGAGTGACACGGGTTAGCTAAGCAGGCATGAGGAGTAAACAATCTTTAATGTTTTGCTGGGGAGTGAATACCTTTTACAGGAAGATTCAACAAAAGAAAACTATCATAGTCTGCATCTTCAATCATGCACATCTGCACCTCTATAACAATTACTCTCCTGTCCTCACACACATCCTACTTTGCCACTAAGCCATAGAACATTATTCCAGTATCACTATCAATCACCATCCAGTACCACTAATCAAAATTGAACATTATCAAACCAGGTCTAACATCATAAAGAAAAATCAAACACCACTACATCAAATTTAACATTAACCCTTTGATGACGATGTGTCACACGAGTGTGACACAGCTAAATGCCCGATGACAGGGTGACGCACCAGTGTGACGTTCCCGACGGAATATTGCATAGGCCTAGCGTAGGGGGTTTCCACTTATCGCTGAGCCCATAGGGATAGGGTTAAGAAGAATATTAACAAAAACCTACTTCATTATGCCTTGATTTATGTCCATTACATGAAACTGAGCACCACTAGGCAAAATCTACCATAATATCACAAAGTCATAAATCCCCTGACCAAAATTTTCATAATTATATGAAAGCTCTCATCTTTAAAAAAAATATATATATATATTATCCCTACATGAAACCATTATATGAAATCACCAAGCAAAATCCACAATCACTGTAAAAATCTAACATCATTG
>NW_028234422.1:14516179-14518679 GCF_977035675.1 Penaeus japonicus
TTTTTCTTCCATTCTGTCATTCTTTCCTATTAGGCAGGGGATTTAGGAAAAACCTTTCTGGTCTGCTGGTGAGGGAGGGAGGGAGGGAGGGAAGGAGAGAGGGAGAAAGGGAGATAGAGAGGGAGAAAGGGAGATAGAGAGGGAGAGGGAGAAAGGGAGATAGAGGGGGAGAAAGGGAGGGAGGGAGGGAGCGTTGGGAGGGAGGGAAGGAGGGAGGGAAGGAGAGAGGGAGGAAGGGAGATAGAGAGGGAGAAAGGGAAATAGAGAGGGAGAGGGAGAAAGGGAGATAGAAAGGGAGAGGGAGAGGGAGAAAGGGAGATAGAGGGGGAGAAAGGGAGGGAGAGAAGGAGGGAGGGAAGAAGGGAGGGAGGGAGGGAGGGAGGAAGAGAGGGAGAGAGAGGGGGAGGGAGGGAGGGAGGGAGGGAGGGAGGGAGAGAGAGGGGGGGAGGGGGGGAGAGAGGGAGGGAGGGAGGGAGGGAGGGGGGGGGGAGGGAGAGAGGGAGAAGAGAGAAAGGGAGATAGAGAGGGAGAAGAGGTAGATAAGGGGAGAGGGAGGGAGAAGGGGAGAAGGAGGGAGGAGAGGAGGGAGGGAGAGGAGGGAGGAGAGGAGGGAGGGAGGGAGGAGGGAGGGAGAGAGGGAGGGAGGGAGGAGGGAGGGAGGAGGGAGGGGAGGAGGGAGGGAGGGGAGGGGAGAGGAGGGAGGGAGGGGGGGGAGGGGAGGGAGGGAGGGAGGGAGAGAGGGAGGGAGGGAGGAGGGGGAGAGGGAGAGGGAGGAGGGAAGGAAAGAGGGAGAGAGGGTTAGGAGGAAGGAGGGAGGGAGGGAAAGACGGAGAGGGAGAGGAGGGGAGGGAGGGAGGGTGAGAGAGGAGAGGGAGAGGAGGGGAGAGAGGGAGAGGAGAGGGAAGGGGGAGAGAGGGAGAGGGAGAGGGAGAGGAGAGGGAGAGGGAGAGGGAGAGGGGAGAGGAGAGGGAGAGCGAGAGGAGGGGGAGAGGGAGAGGGAGAGGGAGAGGAGAGGAAAGGGAGAGGGAGAGGAGAGGAAAGGGAGAGGGAGAGGAGAGGAAAGGGAGAGGGAGAGGAGAGGAGAGGGAGAGGAAAGGGAGAGAGAGAGAGAGGAGAGAGAGAGAGAGAGAGAGAGAGAGAGAGAGAGAGAGAGAGAGAGAGAGAGAGAGAGAGAGAGAGAAAGAGAGAGAGAAAGAGAGAGAGAGAGAAAGAGAGAGAGAGGGAGTATCTAGTTAACCTACATAGTTCATGCTTAAATAATTAGTTCCTCCCACACTTGCTTCTCATCATTTACACAGGTGCAGCAGGTCACAAGCAAATAATTGTCAAGTGGGGATGCTACTACTCCTATTGGCATATAGCACTACAAAGTAGGTATGGAAGGGGCAACGCTCATGCTTCAACACCCCCCCCCCACAGACACACACACTCCAAGCCCTGGTCAAGGTTGGTCAACACTTGACCTCTCCTCCTAGACCTAAGCCTACCCAGATCATCACTGCCTCCGTGACCCACACCTTATCGACATCTGTCCATCCAACTGATCTTCCAAAATAAACACGACATCAATAAAGGCACATGCTTATACGCAATGCTGGAGATATTTCCACCAGTCATACCTTAACCAGAGCACACAAAAACACCCATTGTTTACAGGGTTTAGAGGGAGAGGGAACTCATAAACATCATATCTTCTAACTATTGAAAAAAAAAAAAAAAATATCCATGGTATCTTTATCATCCACTGCATTTACAGCTAAGAATAAATCTCTTTTACTTTTATCAGACTGCATTCCATTTTAGATAACTCTTTATGACAGTGCTACCTTTCAGATTACCTATTCTACTAGCAACAACTGAATTATGATGTAAGGCATTCATAGATGTTAACTTTCATTGTCTTCTGATAAAGAAATATTCAGAAAAAAGCTGATGAAGCAACAATTAGGTCCATGCCATTCACCACATGGTACAATTATTGCTATGACAGTTTTTGAGGGTTATTTTACATATTATAATAACTATAAAGAACTCATCAACCCATTGAAGACGGTTATAGACTTGCTTGCCCGGTCCCCATAATGAGCTTTAGTGCCACCTACACGGCACCCCATATGGATTTTATTTCAGAGCAAGGCAGCTTCACACAACATATCACCCTCTTTCCTGCACTCTTTCATTCACTCATTACAAAACTAGAGTAATTTCTGTGTCTGTCCTTTTTTTGTGTTACTATGCTGTGAGATATATATGTGCCATATGGCAGGCTTTATCAAGGTTCCAGAAGACTAAGATTATAGTATAGGGTCCATGTCAGCTCAATATGTTTATTATGTGGCATCACTCTCTAAAGTTATCAATAATGAAGTCTTAGCAGAAACTGCAGAAGCACTCTCACATACCAGCATAAACCAGAGAACCCATTTTGCTCCTCTCTAAAGGTGGGATCCACTTAGCCATCATGGAGTTCATTGCAGGAAATGTCACACCCTTCAAAAGA
>NW_028234422.1:14528679-14533679 GCF_977035675.1 Penaeus japonicus
TTAACCATAGATACATGGTATTACTGCGTATCAAATGTTTTTGTTATAACATACACAACGGCGTATGTGTGTGTGTGTGTGTGTGTGTGTGTGTGTGTGTGTGTGTGTGTGTGTGTGTGTGTGTGTGTGTGTGTGTGTGTGTGTGTGTGTGTGTGTGTGTGTGTGTGTGTGTATGCAAACATATATACATGCGTGTGAATGTGTGTGTATGCGTTCATACGTGCTCCTGTATGTGTGTGGGATATCCTGCGGCGCCTAATCCTATAGCCAGTGGCCGCACTTCCTTACACCTGACACGTGCTTCCTCATCCCAGCATTTCCAGCAGCGGCCACTCCCAGTACACTCCCTCATGCCCACATCTCTTTCTATACGCTTTCGCCACCTTGTTATTACGACATCGCCTCTGAGGTTCTCATTTTCTTTAAATTACTTTATCAGCTCTGATTTTTCATCAACTTACAGTCTATCTCTGAATGTAGTTATTTCCTCTTTTCGTTATTTCTTTCCTTTGGCTTTGTTTCCTAGTAGGTTCTTGTATGAAGCTACGTAGCCGCCCTTGATTGGGATACAGTAATAATAATGATGGTAACAGAGACTCTCATAATAATCTCCCTGCTTTGGCTCTGACTCCGCACTACTTCTGTCTACTCCCTCCACCCCTTCCCCTTTCATATCCACTATTCATCTAATCCCTAAAGACCAAATTTCACTCGTGCTGTCATTCGCTCCCACGCACGACACACCCGCGCCACTCCCACCCTTAACACAACGCAGTAAGTCACTAAAACACTCATTGGCATGTCCGTCTGCGCAAATCAAGACTCTCAGGTGTGTCCGCGTATGTGACGACGTTCTTCCCAAAGAGAAAGGGCGAGGGAACGGCTCGACTGACAAAGGAAAGAGGGAAGAGCACGAGGATGTGATTAGGGTACATGGCATTAGCGACTTTATGCTGGTCACATGTCTCTCTATGGAGTCCGAGACCTGGAGAAGCATCGGCGAGGCGTCTCGAGATCCCGGATCATGACAAAGTTTCTTGTCTTATGCTATTGTCTGTGTGACGTTTATAAGACTGTTCGGCGCGTGGATATTTCCCGAGGCTGGCGCTTATACAAATGGACTCTGACGTAATCCTATGGTATTAGAATTGCAATGGTAAAAATTGTTGTCAGTATCGGCGGTTGATGTCTGGCCAGTACGAGAAAGTAACAGTAATAAATAATTTTGAAAGACTTTAATAATAAGACATTATATAATCGACACGTAATACAAATTCCAAAAAAAATCATCTTTAAAGGAAATATAAGCAAAATACAAGGAAGAGAAGTAATAACCCCTCAAAAGACCTCCACGTGTGCCAGATTGCAATCAGTAGCTCTTTCAACATCTGCAACCCAAGTCACTGACCTGTAGGAGAGTTCAGACTTAAAGTGTCCGATTATCTAGTCCGCCGGTAAACATGTTCTTTTTATCCATATATATTGATACAAATGAGAGAACAGATCACATAACAATGATATTGTAACATAAGAAAAAAAAGGAAATACAGCCATGTTAAAAGTAAATAAATAGAAAATAAATAAATAAAGGGGAATCAATGCATAGTATTGTTTTTCTTTTTTTAAAGAATGATGAAAAATATGTATTGATCATGATGTTAAGTTCGTCATCAAAATCAAGTGTGTTTACTTATTGCAATACAAGTAGTAGTATGATCAGCATTGTCCCTGCTAACAGCATGCGGTCAATATTGCCGTAAAAGACTTAGACAATTATATCCTTTTGTTGCATTTGCTGTTGTTCTTCCTATCATTGCCATTGCACACTGCACATGTTCTGCATACCCTCATAAGAATGAGACTTGGGTAACATGGTGATATAACAGGTACTAACCGTAAATGTTAGGAAAGGGGAGGCGCAGTAGGCAGGGAGGAATACGGCGAAGATAAGGGGGAGGGGAGAAGGGGAGAGAAGAAGGAGGGAAAGGAGGGAGGGAGAAGGAGGGAAAGGAGGGAGGGAGAAGGAAGGAAAAGGAAAAGGAGGAGTATGAGGAAGATAAGAGGGGAGAGGAGATGGAAGAAGTAGAAGGAGTGAGGGAGAAGGAGAAGGAGAAGAAGGAGGAGGAAGGGAGGGAGGGAGAAGGGAGGGAAAAGGAGGAGGAGGAAGAGAGAAGGAGAAGGAGAGAAGAAAGGAGAGAGAAGGAGGAATGGAGAAGAAGGAGAAGGAGGAAGAGGAAGGGAGAAGGTAGGGGAGGGAATGAAAGGAGGGAGAAGGAGGAGGATGAGGAAGGGAGAAGGAGAGCGAGGAGAGGAGGGAGGGAGAAGGAGGAGGAGGAGGAAGGGAGAAGAAGCAGGAGGAGGAAGGGAGAAGAAGGAAGTGGAGGAAGAGAGAATGTGGAGGAGGAGAGGGGGAAGGGATGAAGGAAGAAGGGAGAAGGAGGAAAAGGAAGTGAGAAGGAGGGGGAAGGGGGAAAGAGGGGGGGGGAGAAGGAAAGAAGAAAGAAGAGAAGGGGGGTAGAAGAAGAGGAGGAGGAAGGGTGAACGAGGAAGAAAGGAGAAGAGGAAGGAGAGGGAAGGGAGACGGAGGGGGAGGAGGGAGTTAGGAGAAAAGGAGGAAGAAGTGGTGAACGAAAAGGAGGAAGAAAGGAGAAGAGACAAAAAAAGGGAGAGGAGTAAAATGAAGGGGACAAGGAAGAGGATGAGGAGTTTAAATAAGTGGAGGAGGAGCTAGGAAAGGACAAGGGAGAGGAAGAGGAAGCAAATGAGTTGGAGAACAAGAAGGACCAAGATGGATGATGATGACAAAATGGTAATGATAATAACGATGACAATAACAACAATATGAAAAGAGATTTAGAGTAAGAAGAAGAAAATAACAGTAAGAAAGGGAACCACGCATTCCCGTTATATAATAAGAAATTAAAGACCAATTGAAAACAGCGAAAGAGGAAGGACACAATAATTATCATTGTTGAATGACGTCATCTGCCATAATTAAAAGGGAGTGTCAATGCCGTAATATAAAGTAGAAAAGAAATAACACTAAGCCAGAGAATGACGCCAGTTGCAACTTCAGCATAAAAGAAGGAGAGAGTAAATTCATAGATCATTATAAATTGCCAGCAGCCACGGATTTCAAAAGGAGAACGTTATTGATGGCGAGTTCGCGTTTCAGCCCCGTTAAAGGATTTTTTTTTTCTTTTTTTCTTTAATCAGCTGATCCGGCGCGCGCGAATCCACTGTCTAGACTCTTGACCGAGAAATGTGTGGTGAAGAAAGGTAGAGGTTTGGAGGCTTTGCTAAGGTCAATAACCTGTAATGGGTATTTGCTACTGGTGTGGGTAGTGTGTAGGATGGGAGAAATGTGTAGAGTGTAAGAAGTGTTTAGTAAAGGAAGTGTGGAGAGTATGAGAAGTGTGTGAAGAGTATGAGAAGTGTTTGAAGAGTATGAAAAGTGTGCAGGGATTAAGATTTTTCAGAACGTCCAAGACTTATAGTGTGTTTGAAGTACGCAAAATACCAAGTGTGTAGAGCGTGAAAAAGTATTAATTAATGTGTACATTAATGCGTGTGAAGTGACACCCATTGGCAGTGATTCTGAGGGTGGGGTCAAGACACGATTTGTTTCGGATTATTTATTGTGGGTGTGTTTGTGCTCTTGCTCTTGTTTTTTTTCTCTTTTTTTGTGTGTGTATGTGTGTGTATGTGTGTGTGTCTAGTTTGTGTCTACGTTTACATCCGTATCTGTGTCATTGCCCCTTTGAGTCTGCATATCCATGCATGCGTGTGTTTGTGTGTCCGTGTCATAACCAATATATATAACATTTGCAAAATATGACTAATGATGACACAGAATCCTATACTCTTGTTGCATATGACGTCATCATTACCATTACTGCTGTCACCACATATTTACCTTCATCAGAATGTGCATTATCATAATCTTTTAGTTGTATTCCCAACAAGGACAGTCGCCAGTGTAGATCATTCGTATTTTCATCCTTACTTCACACATTGATTTGCCTGACATGACTTCTGTCCTATTTTTGCACAACCGAGTGACCTTTTGTTGCACTGCTGCAACGATTGCCATCACCGTCATGTCATAATAACGTGTGTTCTTCTTGCTTCGAGTTACTAGTCTAAGACCATAGAAGTCAAACTCAGATTGAATGGCATATGATTAGCCTTGTTAATGATAAATGTTTATTATAAGAAGTAGAATCAAATCCTCATTCGGATCATCATTGTAATAAGGTCGATTGAAGCCAAATGCTGAGGATTTTTTTTTTAACAATACTACTTCATATTTCAGACTTGGATTGTACTGAGAGTAGATTAAAAGGACAAATAAGTTATACGTAAGTCTGTTTGAATTATGACCGGAATCAG
The DNA here is from genome assembly GCF_977035675.1 of Penaeus japonicus. Classification (NCBI taxonomy): domain Eukaryota; kingdom Metazoa; phylum Arthropoda; class Malacostraca; order Decapoda; family Penaeidae; genus Penaeus; species Penaeus japonicus. The sequence goes on from NW_028234422.1 coordinate 14,533,072, forward strand.
AAGTCTATTATAATGCGACTTATCTAATGAAAAGCTAAAATGCAGATCTGATTTTGTTTCAAGAACTGGGATTACGAGAGGTGACCTGCACGGATGGAGTTTCACTGAATTGAATCTATAGATTGCCAATGCTTTTTCTTGAACTGTGAAGTATTTCCACGAACTTTTTTTTACTTTTCTATCATTACTTTCATGATTTCACTCCCGAAGAGCAGGTAATACAGGTAAATATGTATTTGCCAATTAACGGATGTAATACCATAGGTATACATATCTGTCATAATCTTTTATGTCGACCTATTTCATTTCAGCATTTATATATTTAACAAATATTTATTGTACATATCTGTAGTTGTTCTCATAAATATAATTCATTAAAAAAATTCATAATATGTGGTATTTTGCTAATAATCATCTTCATAATTCATATATGAAATATATATATATCAAGATATTCATATCGCTCTGTCTGTCTATCTATCTATCTATCTATATGTGTGTGTGTGTGAGAGAGAGAGAGAGAGAGAGAGAGAGAGAGAGAGTGTGTGTGTGTGTGTGTGTGTGTGTGTGTGTGTGTGTGTGTGTGTGTGTGTCTGTATATATGTATG
>NW_028234422.1:14541179-14548679 GCF_977035675.1 Penaeus japonicus
ATAGTTAATGTAGTTTCTCTTACATAATGATTATGACGTTTGGCTTTTTAGGTAGGAGTGGAGCCAGATGAATCAATGGCAAATGTTTTTGACGCTTTGTAAATAAAAGGATTCTTATGTAGATACTGTTATCAAGTTAAAAATGTGATCATATGTGCATGAGCTTGTATACCGTGAATGTTGTTTATCTTACACAATGATTAGGGGTCAATTTGAATGCTTAATATATATATCTAACGTTTGTAAACCAGATGAATTGTATGTAGACAGAAATGATATATGTTATGAGTTGATTTTTTAGTCCATTTAGTGAATGTTGCTGATATTCTATAATGATTATGGAAATACCTGGGTGTGGTTAAGAGTTTATGCAATGGTTGACATCATTTTTTTTATAGACCAGGAAAGGTGTATGTAGGTTGAGAGGGAAATGTGTTGCTGTGTGTGCATGAATATGTAATAACGTGAATGTTATTCATTTTGCTTATACACTTGTTTAAGGTATGAGTTGCATGTTGACTGAAAGGACTTTCTTCAATTCATTTTACGTGTTTTATGTAGGGATAAAGTTTTATTCACGTTTCAATCTTTAGATGAGATGAGTTCCGATCAAATGAGTTTAAATGCGTAAGGAAAGAGCATGTAGTGAAAGCTGACACTGATGATTGATTTAAACTTTGCAGTAACGTTTGTCATTTAGATGAGTTCTAATACTCAGTTCTGATAGCATAGAAGTCATTGGTTCTCAAACTTGTTGGTATCGGTACCCAGGGAGTACTGTGATACATTACCATTTCCCTTACCCCATTTCTCGTCAGTTATTTGAAGTTAAAATATTAGTATTGGTTTATGGTTTATTGGTTTACTTCTCATTTTATCTGTTTCTGTGTTTATTCATTATAATTATTTCGTGTTGTGTTGTAAATTGTACATAACATAGCAATGGAATGTACAATTTACTCGAAATAACTATCACTTTTAGAAAGCGCTTGCCCCCCCCCCCTCCTCCTCCCTCACCAGAAATGGCGTTATTAAGCCCACGAGGGTAATTACCCCTTTTATAACAACCACAGATGTAAGCAGATAGTCGCGTTAGGTGACCGGCAGACATACAAGCAAACATGTAAAGAAGCAGACATAAGACGACATCGATAAACAAGGAGAGGCGACGTGCAGAGTTGTAGACAGAATAAGCCAAGTCAGATGACGAAGAAGAGATGACATGAGGACAGAATGACAACCACATTAATACACATACATGAGAGAAAGCAGTGTGCACATATAAGCCGATGCATTTGTTGAGTAATCGTATTTGAATAGAGACACGAAGCAAGAAAAGACTCTAAGTATATACAAAGCGGAATTAAGGACAAGTGGAAGTAACGCCCTTTCATTTTAATTCTTCCTCGCATGTATTGATTCACTATTATCTCTAATATAATGATAATGTATTTTTACTACTATTATTTTTGCTGGAAATGGCTTTTAAGCTAATACTGTCGTCGCAATATACATAAAAACACACACGCACATATTAATTTCTCTATGAAATTCATAAAAACAAAATAATGAGAAAATTTTGGCCCAGCTGATCACTACTAAAGCGCGCACATACACGAACTCACGCGCAGATTTCCCATCTTGATGTTTACGTAACAAAAAGAGAGAAAGAGCCTTTAATCCACCTGATCCAGTGAACGTGTTGTTAAAAAAAGAGTTGTTTTTGTGTGTTTAAGATTAATTGAACTTTTTTTTTTTATATAACCCACTTAACAAACTAGGACTAAAATTTTCCGGCGAATTTTCTTGTCCGTTTGTCTGCAAAGCGAGTGCAGTGTTTGGAATGTTTATAACCTCATTTTCATTAAGTGTATGATGTTACTAAGGCCTTCTATGTCCTTAACAACTTGAATAGAAAAGCAGGGACGGGTTGTTTAGTTTTCATTTATGGAAGATGTGTCATTTGTTGTCAAGCTGTTTGTTCTTTTGAATTTATGGTATGTCTCTGAAAGCCGGAATACCACTCGCACACAAAAATAGATAAATATGTGTGTGTGTGTGTGCATATATATGTGTATACATAAAAGTATACACACACACACACACACACACACACACACACACACACACACACACACACACACACACATATATATATATATATATATATATATATATATATATGTGTGTGTGTGTGTGTGTGTGTGTGTGTGTGTGTGTGTGTGTATGTGTGTGTGTGTGTATATATATGTGTATACATATAAGTATACACACACACACACACACACACACACACACATATATATATATATATATATATATATATATATATATATATATATATATATATATATATATATATATACAGTATATGTGTGTATGTGCGTGTGTGTGTGTGTGTATGTATGTGTATATTTATATATATATATATATATATATATATATATATATATATATATATATATATATATGTGTGTGTGTGTGTGTGTGTGTGTGTGTGTATGTGTGTGTGTGTGTGTATTATATATATATATATACCTATACATACATATACACATTCATACACACACACACACACTGAATGTTAATTTGTTACCATGTTCCTCAGTCTCTATACGTACAGTACGTGTGACCCATTTCTCACTTTTGATAAACCGTTAATCTGTTTACTGTTTTATCCTATAATCGATAACCAGCTTCGGCTCAGAATTTATGGCCATATAAATTAGGTTAGTAACAATCCGGTAAAACTGTTGTGAAATCTTATCGAAATTCTTATAAATCACATCACAGTAGCAGTCGGGATATTCAGAAAGTTCGATCATTATTCTACTGTGTTGGACGAAAAGACAAAGGGACTGTGCTTATAAAGTAGCCAAAGGTAAGGTATTGTAATTTTCTTTTCAGGAAGGAGTGATTGATGAGGTTCATTTTGAATAAGAGAGAGAGAGAGGGAGAGGGAGAGGGAGAGGGAGAGGGAGTGGGAGAGGGAGAGGGAGAGGGAGAGAGAGAGAGAGAGAGAGAGAGAGAGAGAGAGAGAGAGAGAGAGAGAGAGAGAGAGAGAGAGAGAGAGAGAGAGAGAGAGAGAGAGAGAGAGAGGAGAGAGATTGAGAGAGAGAGAGAGAGGGAGGAGAGAGATTGAGAGAGAGAGAGAGAGAGAGAGAGAGAGCGAGAGAGGTACTCTACAATACACACAGATTGTTTTTTCAGCAAATGGGTGAGTCAATTCGCCGTCTGCCAAAGAACGAAGGAATGCTATGCGTGCACACTTCCGCGCTCTTGTGTTTACACGCTTGAACGGTCTTCACATTGCTGGTTTACCGTGATTGTTTGCCAAATTACAAAAAATGTAGACTATGTTTGTCTTCTTTCTCTTTGCAATATGTATAAGCAATGTGAAATGTGTCGTTATTATTTCCAGTGCTTTGGTTGGGGTGTGCGATTAGATAAGCGTGTAAGAAGCAGTATGATCCTGAACATTCTGGCAACGCTCTTCGTTTAAATCATATTATAGTTTATATTTATCCTAAGACTTGTTTATATCCTTCAGGTCATGATAATTTTCTGGACATGACCAGCTCTCTTTGGACAGCAACGTCTTCCTTTAGCCAAGGTAAACTGGCGTTAATTAGTCCCAGACTGTATCTTGGCGTTTCCCATTGCACACATATGAGTTGCTTACATATTCCATATTCCCATGTACAATCTATTAATAACCCAAATAGATATACCTTATCGAAAGTGATCTTATATAAGAATTACGACTAGCAATTTTCTTCGGCAACAAGGAGGAAACGAAAAAGAAAAACAATAGAAACTCGAGTTCCGCGCGCTAGGGTTCGGTGTGCCTCTAAGCCCATGTCGCACAAAGCACAGTCTGTGACCGTATGTGAGACACCGACACTGGCGCCGCTAGTCCTGCCTGGGTGCATGTAGGCTACACCCCGGATCTGTGTCTCTTGAAGTACTAGCTACACTCGAGGCAAGCACACTCTTCCTGTTTACCAAGTCACTGTACTGTGTCATCTGGATCTTCTTTCCAGTTTTTTCGTGTCGTTCGTGTCTTATTTTCCTTTATTTTTCGCTACCTGTTTCTCTTATTCACAATTTATGTTGCTATTAGCAATTGCCGAGCAGCTGATTTAATGATATACGGAAAACCAGTTTATCCTCAACTTGAGTTTGTGCGTCAAACTTGTTTTTTGGTGTCTATGTTAAGAGGAACCCTACTTCAATGATACTGCCGTTTCGAATAATTAAGTGTGTTGCCGACAAGTTAGCTTCGATTACTCATTTAATATGTCCTTTCTAGTCATCGCCATAGATCAGGACAATATATCACTGCAGCTGCGACGCAACATAGTGCTGAGGACTAATGCAATGTACGAGACTGATTACCATTTCGTTTCATTTATGAATGAATAAATGAAACGAAAACATACATAAGTACACACATGCATACATACATAAATACATACATACACACACGCATATATATATATATATATATATATATATATATATATATATATATATATACATACATACATACATACATTCATATATACACAGATACATGCATACACACACCATGAAACACAACCATAACAGGAAGGGAAAAAAAGTGTTGACAATTGAACGTGTCAAGTATAAAATGAAAATGGCCGAAACGTCGACTTTTATTTCGTATTGGATCTATGTTTCATCTTATCTGAGTGTGCGCATTAATGTATTTATGTTAAACCTTCATGTATGTTTGTGTCTTGCACTCGCACATGCATATACATTTATTTATTAATAAAATTCATGTCTAATGAGAATGTGTGTGTGTGTGTGTGTGTGTGTGTGTGTGTGTGTGTGTGTGTGTGTGTGTGTGTGTGTGTGTGTGTGTGTGTGTTTGTGAGTGTGTGTGTGTATGTGTGTGTGTTATACATACATATATATCTATATATTATGCATATATATAAATATATATGTATATATATATATATGCATATAAATCATACATATATGTATACATATATATAGATATACACACACACACACACACACACACACACACACACATATATATATATATATATATATATATATATATATATATATATTACATTTATATATCATATATAGATATATATTATAATATATATATATATATATTCATCATATATATATATACATATATATGTATATATATATATATATATGTATATGTATAATGATTTTGTATAGTCTTTGAGCAATCTTTGATATTACTTCCACATATATATGAGTCATGTTTATATATGTATATGTGTGTATGTATGTATGTATATACATATATATATATGTATACATACATACATATATATATTTTTGTAGGATATTTGGTACTTTATATATATATATATATATATATATATATATATATATATATATGTATGTATGTATGTATGTATATGCATAATATGCATACATGTATGGAAGTATGTGTGTGTGTTTGTGTATGTGTGTAGTATATGTATATATGCTTTATGAATATTTCTCCATGTACGCCTACCTCCTTGTTTTGTTTGTTTTTTATATAATCTGGGACCCATTTACTTCGTCAACACAAGCGCCATGTGCTCACCTATATATACCGGGGAAGTAGCAGCAAGTGTCGCCTCTTTCCCGCGTGCCTTTGAAAGGACGCCAAAATGCACTTCCCCGCTCGACTGCCGCTCATAACCCTGATTGTGGATTCTGTGTGAATGGGTACGAATGTCGTGTCAATAGTGCACCTTATCATCGGTGAAGTGCGCTGTTGTTTACAGCATAAAAATGATAATAAACAAGTTCTATCCAGACTATAAAATAACCTCCATATGACCACTGGCAACCCCCATACCATTGCAACCACTGGACAGGTCCTCGACACACCCGTGCAAAGAACCCCGTCTGCTGGTCTCCATATAACCGAACACTTACAAAGGAATGCCACTTTGCCCGCCACCATTCAGCATTAGCATTCAGAACGCAGACATATGTGGATCTTCCATTATGAGAGCTTATAAGGAAGTCTAAATATTGCGAAAAAAAACAGAAATGATGTGAACGAGTGCCATGACGCGGGGATCCGGAATTCACCCTACGCCCAGCAACACCGAAGGCCATGTGACCGAAAAATTATAAACCGCTAGTCATATTTTTTTTCCTTAAGATGCGTTAGCAATATAAATGAGTTAAGTGTCTTTGTGAATTCTACTGTACCTACGAGAGGGGTTTGAGTAAAAAAGAAACGGTCTATTCATCAGAATTTCATATAAATGACCGAACCGATAATACAGCGATTATATCATAATTATTTATTTGATATCGCAACTGCCAGAGTGTATCGGATCAAACTACGCATAATTAGCTAGTTGCCAAGGACGCTGTTAACTCCGCTTGATCAAGGACGTCACATTCGATTTTAGCAAATGTTTCGATCAACAAATACACCAACAAACAAAACTGAATTATAATCATGAACGTCATTCAACCATAGAGAAGACACTAACCACTGACAAAATTGTCCGAATAACCTTGCGCCCACTATGCTAAATAAAGACATATGACGATCTAAACAAAACACGTGATATTTAACCTCCTTGTTCTTTAACCTTGAGAGTCACGTGTGGAATCAGAAGAACATATGTGCTTGTGCAAAGTTGTTGCCTTTTCCACCACGCATTGCATTAGTAAATATGGCCAGTCGAAATGGCTTGTAAACTAGAAGTATTGACAGGAAGAAGGCAGTCTGTTACTGATTACATCTCCAGACTTACCATTTTTTAGCCATTGTCGCATCATGAGATCCGTTGAAAATGATACAACAAACAATGTCATCAAAATGTTAATGAATAAAAATGTTAATTGGTAAAGAAATATTAGAAGTTTCTTGGATATGCATGTGTTTAGATGAAGCCGAAGCTCACGTCCTCCGCATGGACTGTTGCCTTCAAACACTTTAATTTTTTCAGTTGCCTGACAGTTTCAAAACATCAAAGTTTTTTTTTTGAAGGAGAACAATAAGCCTAGTTGTTTTGGCCGATTGATAGGGGTGACAATAATGGATCATATATTATTACGTTTGATGTTTTCTTTGCCATTGTTGTTATGTTTGTCAGTATCATTCGATTTCTTAAGAAACGGAGTGGTACCGATCAGCTCACTCTGATTACTTCGCTGGTAATGATACACCCTTATATGATAATGATAAACATTAGGAAGCCACTGAGTACGTGATTCAGTACATTTTTAGGGCGCTGATGATAGGCTCATATTACTAGTTTGGTAATATGGGCCGTATTTCTCTGCACATCCATGTATAGTATCTATCTATTTTTCATGAAGTCATCTCTCTCTCTCTCTCTCTCTCTCTCTCTCTCTCTCTCTCTCTTCCTCCTTTCCTCCCTCCCTTCCTTCCTTCCTCCCCCCTCCTTCCCTCCCTCCCTCCCTCTCTCCTTCCTCTATCCCTCTCTCCTCCCATCCCCCACC
>NW_028234422.1:14558679-14566179 GCF_977035675.1 Penaeus japonicus
AAAGAGAACAAAAACCAAAACAAAACAGCAACAGAGAGAAAAAAAAACTAAAATGATTTTAGAAAATGAAGAACGAAGAAGAGAAGAGAAAAACAGAATAAAAGAAAGAGAAGCCAAATTCGTGAGGATTTGAAGATGAAAGCACATTACTCAGACAGAGAAACCGAGTCAAAGGAATTGCAAATGACATGTTGCAACATATCATTAACATATTGCCTTACACAAGCTTCTAAATTTTATCGAGTATTTATGGAACAGAACATTTCGAGTGTGCTTGGAGTTTTTCGTTGAGCATGCGTGTGCATTGTCGTTATTGCATTATTTCTAAAGGCTGGGTGAACACTTTGTGCAATGATTCGTGGCGGGATTTTATTGTATTTGAATTATTATATTTGATATTTATTTGTTTTGATTTTTTTTTCGATTATTGACATCATGGGAATAATATTTGTATTGATGATAATGATGGTGATGATAACATGATGGGAATTATGATGACGGTGTTGATAGTAATAATGATGATGGTAACCATGTATATACTAAGAATGGTAATAGTAATGGTAGTTATGGTGATGGTACTGATGATGGTATTGATAATGATGATGATAGCAATGATTTGAGCAATGATATACAAATGATGCGCTGGGACTAAAACCGGTTTATACAAAACACGAATTTAACCACCACTGGGCCTTTCCACTGTTTAGATATGCATGCTTTTCTTTATCTCTGTCTCCCCCCTCCCCCCTCCTCTCTCTCTCTCTCTCTCTTTCTCTCTCTTTCTCTATCTGTATATATCCCTCTCCCTCTCTATCTCTCTCTCTCGTTCTCTTCCCTTTATCCAGTTTATGACTCGAACCCTCTCCGCCCTCACCCCCTCCTGCTGTCCTTGCCTCATTCATTCCGTATCCCTCGCCGCGCGCCCTGTCCCCAAACGCCCGTGTCCTGCTCGTCTTGTCCCTGCCGAAGCCCTACCCATGAGAACGCGTCCGAGCCCTGAGATTTGACCTGGAGCGACTAGGAGTATCGGCGGAGTGAGTCACATGGTGTCTGCAACAGGAAACCTTACTTAAGTCTGATTGACGGTTTTATTAGGTTATAATGCGGACATACCTTAGTCCCCATCCCCCTACCCCAACCTCCCCCCCATCTTCCCATTCCCTCCTTCCCCCAACAACATTTTGGTCTTCAACTACCCCCACCCCCTCCCCACCTCTTCTCTACCCTCTCCTCCCCTCCCTCCTCCCCTCCCTACATGATGCGCAGTAGACCTGTAGGAACACCTGCCTCGAGCGAGTGATAGGCTCCTACGGAAGGGAAGCTTGAAAGGGCAGGTCCTGCGGCCACATTCGAGGAGTGTCAGGGTCATCCCTCTTCACTTTTTTTCTGCGGTTCCATTAGCATCGCAGTGCCGTCCCCTACCTTGTCCTGCAATGCATTGCCCAACCCTATCTTCCGTGCCATATCCTACCCTGCCCTGTCCTGGCTTGTCGATCGCAACATGACGTCACAACCGTAGCGTAAAGGCATAGCAAGTGGAGGTGTTGGGCGCAGGATCGCAGTCACACCCTTTCACATGCGTTTTATATGTGACAGGCTTTGACAATCGGGGAACTGCAGCCCTTTTGTTATGCATGTGATGTGACAGGGTATTTGGCTTGCTCAGGGTGGGCATCGCTGTAATTAAGATGCATAGGCGTGCCTCGGGTGCTAAAAAAGAGGTACGCTTTGTCTTCATTTAGTCTTGCAATACGTAAGGTGTCATGAAAGATTACTGTATCTATTGAAATAATGCACTTTGTGTCTTTTAGCCTTTCAGTACGTCAGGTGCGATGCCAAACTACTGTATCTTTTGTTAGGTTAGGATACCTTACCCCTGATACTGTATGGTGCTTCAACTCGGATTTAAGACCATAAAAGTTTCAAGATGCCGATGTACAATAAGCTTAGCGTGATTCAACGGAGTGCCACGGGATGTGTGAGGCGAGGGGTTGTGTTGCAGGACTCAGGTTGAGGATCCTGACGGTGAATAGTGCCATGAGTAGGATACTACAGATCAGTAGGATACAAAGAGAAGCTCATTCACAAGGATGCTTGTAAGCAAATTAAATATGCCAACAACAAAGGGAGGAAAAAAAAAACTTTTATGTGTGAATAAAACAGGTTTTCTTCATCTTAGTGTGTTCGCATACCTGAAACAGGATTTTAAACTTAACTTTTTCTTCTCGAAGGGTAAGTTGAAGATCCTGTTCTATCTTGGAAATTGAACAACGGAGAAATGAGTGAAGATCAGTCTAGAACATTCTATGTCCTCGTGGAGTCGCATGGATAGTGTACCGTGCTTGCGGATTTTGTTTCATAGACAAGATTTTCTATTGTAAACTTATCGTTATCATCATTAGTAGTATTATTGTTATTATTGTTGGTGTTATTATTGCTATTATTATTATGATCATTATTATCGTTCTCATATGTATTATCACTATCATTCTTATTCTTTTTATTATGATTATGATTATTATTATTATAATCATTATTATTGTCATCATTATTATTATCATTATAATTATAATAATGATGAAGATGATGATGATTATTATTATTATCGTTATTATTTTTATTATTATTGCTGTTATTATTATTACCATTATAATTATTGCTGTTATTATTATTACCATTATAATTATTGCTGTTATTATTATTACCATTATAATTTATTTTTTTATTATCGTCATTATTTTTATCTTTATCATCTTTATTATGAATATTATCATCTTTGTTATTATCATTATTATATTATTGTTCTTATTATTATTGTTATCATTATCATCATAATCATGATCATCAGCATCATCACTACCACCATCATCATCATCATCATCATCATCATCACCATCATCATCATCATCACCACCACCATCATCACCGTCACCATCATCATCATCACCATCATCATCATTTCTTCTTCTTTTTCCTATTTCTTCTGCTTTTCTCATTCTTCCTTTTCTTTCTCCCTATCTGCATATATTCTTTTTTCTCCAAGGACATCCTCTTCTCCCTTTTTCTCCTTCGTCATCAGTTCCAGTCCTTTTTTCCGAATCTCTTGGTGGCGTTGTGTTGTTTCGAACACAAGTGTCGAATCACCCGATGAACTTGCTCTGAATCGTAAGAGCTTTGAGATCTTGTCCACGTTTTTTTTCGTGCGGTTTCATAGATGGTGATAATGACTGTGATACTGTTAATGGTTATGAGGATAATGATGATGGTAATAATGAAATGGTAAGAGTTATAGTGATCATAATAGCAATATTGAGAATAATGCAATAATGATCATTATGATAATGACATCGATAATTATTATAATGATATGAATAGTAATGATGATGATAATAATAATGATAATCATTATTATAATCATATCAATAATCACTCTTTCCTCTCTCTCTCTCTTTCTCTCTCTCTCTCTCTCTCTCTCTCTCTCTCTCAAATGAAAGAATAATGATAATAAGTTACAAACATGACAATCAATAAAGACAAGACTTACAAGAGGATAAAAACACGTTTAAACTTTCACTGCTTGTTTATATGGGAGGCTTTATCATACGTCTTACTACTATGATAAACAACTTTATCAAACTCTTCTAACAGGCGATAAGAATACGATGAACTCGTAAAAAGGTTAGACACCAAATGTTAGAGTGTACCTGTTGGTGAACAAAATATGAAACCGAATAAATAGAAATAATTTGATATGTGAAAAATTATTTACCTTGGATACATGGTATTACTACATATCAAATGATTTTTGTTATAATATACACAACAACGTGTGTATGTGTGTGTGTACGTGTGCGTTGATGTATCTTATTTTGCATCATGACATCAAATTCATCTTATATCCTCGAGCTGACTACTGCGATTTTTTTTTAGCTAATAATTCAGTTAGAAGAGTTTAATCTGGTCACGTGATTTGCATTAGTTATTCCAATAATTAGCTACGTTGGCTGACTCTAAATACCATTAGAACCATGACTGGCATTCAGTAATTTATATAAACACAATTTGTCATTGTTGTATTTGTTGTGATTTCACATTCTTAAAATGAATTGTATATTCATTAACATTCATTGTGTATCTTTTTCACTATAGAGATGGCAAAGAAAATGAGAAGTATCAGTGGTTATAGAAAACGTGATCTAAATATCTATTTGAAGGTTAACTAAAGTATCCGAATTTTATGATATGTGGGGCCCCCACTGTCGTTTTTATCTTCAAGTTGATGTTATATTGCATGTTAACGCTAGACATATATGCTTATCTCTTTTACTTATTCTGAATATTCACTATGAATGCTTTTAGAACTTTTCGAATGAAGTTTGAGGAAATTAAATTACTTGTTTCTGGTCAATGCCCGCATGTGATTATGGCATCACGTCATAAAAGCTTGCATTTTCTTATAATAATTATAGCGAGTGCTGAAACAATCAGCTAATTAAGCAATCTTCATCGGTTGACGCAGATAGAGGGAAACAACAAGGAAATCTATTTTAGTCTTTTCATTGTTTTGTTGATTAATGTCTCCTTATTCAAGTTATTCTTACCATAACTTCCGAATACAGAAAATATAGACGTATGTATATTATCGTGCACAGACATGTTTTGTCTCGAGTTTTCAAGACTTCCAACGACAGTTTTCTTTTTCTTGTGTGATTATTGTGATTACTAAAGATAATATTTTTTTTCTTAATATTTATTTTTAAACATAAAAGCAATAGCAAGGTATCTTTACATTCGGTGAATGGGAAAATACAATTATACATTATAAAAACTGCCTTGCTAGTTTCATGTCATAACATAATTGCTGTTTGTATAATTTATAGTTACCCCGTTTGTATCCATTTTCTCTAATATAACCTGCATCAAAAAAAATCATCGTATACAGGGGTAACTATAACAATTTTTTATTTGTGTGCTTTGATTTCATTTTGTATTTTATCGAAATAACGTTTTTCTTTGTTTTACAGGTGACCGGAAAAAACACAAGACGAGAAACATGTGACGTCATATCAATTGTAAGAAGCTGTTATTGAGTGTATTTAAGATAGGATTAATACAGTGTGTGTAGCAAAAGAATGAGCTGATTTTTCGTTTCTGAAACAACACGATTTTAGTATCTAAAATAGAATTGATCATTAGTGACTGCAATCAAGTTTACCATTATATCTTCACAATCACTTTTATAGAGTGTTTGTTTCTCAAGCAAGCAAAAAGACTAAGTCGCGTGGAAGATACTGTGAATTCGCGGTTTGTTGAAGGGAAACCGTTGAACTTTGATCATACGGATGATAACTTAAACAGGCAGTACACCTTCCATAGTTTCTATAGTTGTCTGACGTTCTATGCGTGTGTAACAGGAAATATTCCACTATGTTATGGGATTATCAAGCCGCATTGGGAGTGGTCGAGGCAATGCCCCGTCGAAGAGCGTACAGCGAGTCCATGCCTCGACGGCCTCGCCCTCAGCGGCATACGTCCGTCTCGCCATCAAGAAGGTCGGGAAAGGATGTGCTTGCATCTCCCACTTCGTCAGGCTATGGTTCCGCTAGCCTGCTGTGTTCGGGTCACCTCGCCGCCAAACCTGCAAGCGCTGAAAGCTCGGGAACAGACACACCCACCGGAAGCCCTCGGGAATTGCAGCTTAACATCCCCAACAGCGGCGGCTCCAGCCAGTTCTTGGGCGTTGTCGTAGGAAGTCCCTTGGGCTCTGGACCACTGAACGGAAGCGCCCTGCCGCTCTTGGGTCTCAGCAGTAGCCTCAGCAGCAGTCCTCCTGTGTCCAGTGGTGACTACTTGGCGCCCATGCGTCGTCCGCGGCTCTCGTCCACAAGTGAGGCACCCACAGTGGCATCCATCCCTGAGAATCTGCCTCTTCCAGATCCTCCGCCACGACCCAACTTCGATGCCTTCTGCGGCAAAGACCAGCAGCCAGATCTAGAAGCGGTGAGTACACTTGTTATTATAACGCAAAAATACAGTAGTTATGTAAATACAACCTATCTTTGTAACATGTATTGTTTTAATCTCCAGGCTGAATGATGCATTCCGTACATCTTCTTTTATGTTCACTGATGTATGATGACTTTCATTAGACGACACTATGGTTGCAGGAGGATAGACATGATGTTTGGAAGGACTGGGTTTTAATCAAACAATGGTACTTACTATAATCTAAAAACTCATGTATGTCGGATCTGATCTTCAAAAACAAGAGTTAGAATATATAATTTTCTAATCCTTAACTCATGGTAGACTACTCAATGCACCGAATGATATAGTCTGAAGTCTGTGTGCGTGCGGTATCTGTGTTTATTTAAAATCCTTATTCCTTCTTTCTTCTTTTCTCTCTCTCTCTCTCCCCCCCCCCCTCTCCCTCTCTCTCAATCTCTTTCTTTCTCTCTCTCTCTCTCTCTCTCTCTCTCTTTCTTTCTCAATCTTTCTCTCTCTCTCTCTCTCTCTCTCTCTCTCTCTCTCTCTCTTTCTCTCTCTCTCAATCTCTCTCTCTCTCTCTCTCTCTCTCTCTCTCTCTCTCCCTCTCTCTCTCTCTCTTTCACTCCCTATCTCTCTCTCTGTCTCTCTCTCTCTCTTTCTCTTTCTTTCTTTCACTCCCTCTCTCTCTCTCTCTCTCTCTCTCTCTCTCTCTCTCTCTCTCTCTCTCTTCTCTCTCTCTCTCTCTCTCTCTCTCTCTCTCTCTCTCTCTCTCTCTCTTTCTTCTCTCTCTCTCTCTCTCTCTCTCTCTCTCTCTCTCTCTCTCTCTCTCTCTCTCTCTCTCTCTCTCTCTCTCTCTCTCTCTCTCTCTCTCTCTCTCTCTCTCTCTCTCTCTCTCTCTCCCCCACCCACCCCACACAGTTTTTTCCACCACCAAGACGCAACCTGATAGCTGAGGTTCCTTTTACTCAAAAAATCTAGTCGTTACTTACTGTGTCTGGACCGGTTGTGTGTATGTGAGTGTGTGTGTGTGTGTGTGTGTTTGTGTATGTTTATAATAGTGGACATACATATTCATAATCCGTTTATAATCCGCGCGCTTAGCTATATAAGGTCTGAAAAAACAGCAACACGGGTCCTGTCAGTGACCTGACAACCGCACCGCATCGAGTGCAATGACCCGTAAATATATTTCTTCAGGTGATATTTCTCCCTTAATAACATGTAGTCGCCCGCAGCGGGTTGAGATCACGCAAATATTGACGTCAGCGATACGGACAGCGAACGAGGCATCGTCACTTGTCGCCGTTTGTGCGCGTTCTCGGGAGAGCTTACTGTGCCGTAGGTCAATTCTTATTCAATATGCAATCCTTATTTGAACGCGCTATTCCTTATTCGCGCTTCGGGCAATTCGGATTTGATTTTTTTTTTCTTATTTTCTTTTTTGTGTTCGGACATTTTGTAAATGTTATTCGGGCTATTTATGATTTTTTTTTGTATTCCTATGTTCCTTTT
>NW_028234422.1:14581179-14593679 GCF_977035675.1 Penaeus japonicus
TGCACGTGTATATATGTGTGCATGCGTTCACGCGCGCATACATAGATATTTGTATGTATGTATGTATCTCTGTATGTATATATGTATATTATATATATATATATATGTATGTATAAATATATGATTATATACATGTATATGTATATACACGTATATATACACACAGATGTGTGTGTATGTATATATATATATATATATATATATATATATATATATATATATATATATATATCATATATATGTATATATATATATTATATATATGTATATATATATATATATATATATATATATGTATGTATTATATATATGTGTGTGTGTGTGTGTGTGTGTGTGTGTGTAAAGAGTAAGTAAGACCCAGAAATTGAGAGACGAATATAGATTGAGAGAGAGGGGCATAAAACAACGGACAGAGGGAGGGGAAGGCAGAGAGAAAGAGAAGAAACGAGAACAAGAACGGAGCATTTAGTAAAACAAGGTTCGGATTCATTGAAACACCGAGACGAACAGGCTGCATGGCAACTTGAAACTCGAGTCCGGGGTGAAAAAATAGCTCACGGTTACGAAATGCATGACATTTTCTTTCTGTTACGCCCATTCCTCCCTCCTTCTCTCCTCCCTTTTAGCTTAACCATTGGGACCGATGCCGTTCTGTTCCTGATAGGTCCTTTCGCATTCGATTGGTTTTAATACTCTTGGGATTTCTGTTTTCCTTTCTTTAACCGTCGTTTTGTCATTTTTTTTCAGTTTATATTTGTTTATATGTTTGATATTGTTGGTTTCACTGCTTTCGGCATATTTTATCGTTCTCTATATTATCATCGCTATTGATCTTATTTTATCTATCTGCATTATTATCATTATTGTTTTTGTTGTTATCTTTATTGATATGCGTGTATATTGACCTATATATTTTTTTTCTTTTTTTTCTGGTCTTCCGTTGCAAGCAGGGTATTCCTTTCTTCTCATTTTATACAAGTTGCTCTTGAAAGTGACTTTCAAGTAGTTTTCAGGAGGCTTTTTCTGACCTCCATGGTGTAACCTGAAAGTATGTATTGCCTTTAGCAGTAACTGTCAGCCTTCAACCGTCCAGGTAAACAGGGTTATCCTGAGGGTAAATAAAAATGTAGACTCACTCAGTAGTATATTAATCTCATCGCCCATATTTCAGCGCCAGACCGTGTGGCACCACTAAGTCTGACTCTGCCCATTGTAGTTTGCGGTTTTGATCTTCTGATATGACTTTTTTTCTCGATCCACTCTATAGCGCTACATTGATAAAGACACACACATTTATACAAACGGCATGAACATGTTGCCTTATCAGCCCTCTATAAACCCGATATGCCTACGCGTCTCTCTCCGCCAACCGCCATAAATGAAACCCTCCCAACTTACCTAACCTAACTTACCTTCATCCAAGCCTTGCGTGCGTCTGGGGTGGTTCAGAGACCCACTTCAATTAACCGGCATGTCTTAATGGTCTATGTATATTCAGGGGAACACTCAAAGGGTATTTATAGATTCAGTATTTGGCATTAATATTGAACAGATCAAGCGTGTAGCGTGGCTAGTATCTCTTCCTTTGGGTTAATATTTAAATGGTTTCCTGAGCTGCTAACCTAGTTTTTTGTTTTTGGTCTTGTTAGTGTGATTTATATTTCCATGTGATTATTATTATTATTATTAAGTTTTCTCACATATCTTTGTTGATGTCTGTGTCAAGCTACTTCCTGTAAGGTAATATATCTAACACTCTTCTCAAAGTCTATTGCATTTCTTAGTCAATAAGCTTTTTGAAATGTATATAAGTCAAATACTATACCGGTTTTCTTTATCCATTCTCCAAATCTCTTTGTCTGTGTCCCCAATGCGCTGATTACTACTACTGTAATCTTCACTGCCCTATGCGCTTGATTTCTTTTTGAATTATTCCCTTGTTCAGTTACTATTGTGCTTAGATAGACATGAGCATGATTTTTTTTCGCGCTGTAGTAGTTCTACACCATCCGGTCGTGAATTATCTATTTTTTATCGGTCTGGATTTTCATGTTCCATAAGAGTTTCACTCTTTCATTTTCCCGAGCTCTTTCTGTTTTGTGGCCATACCACTTTTTCTGAGTGTTGCAAATCATGCCTTGTTGAATTGCTGCCAATGGAATATCAGGGCGATATCAGCATGCCTCCAATCCCAACCGTATACTCCCAAAGAGCAAGCATCTTTCATTCAGAAACTACATGCGATGTCTTTTTCTCATCTTCCTAATCCATTGTTCATTTGATGTACCTTGTACTTAATAGCCCTTTCATCATCTAAAGTTTCTTCTCCCCTCGTAACTGTTACCAAGAGCTCTTACCTACCAGCCACATAGTATCTGAAAATATCCGCTTCTGCATTTACAAATTATTCCGCTATCGAATGAATGACAGCTTCTGAGATTACCAGTTACTTGAGCCCCTCTATCGTGTCAACATCAACTGCTTTTATATTTTTTTCCGTTATGATAATAACAATTATGATGATGTTAGTATGAATAATAATGGTGATGTTGATAATGATAACGGCTTTTTTGTATCAATTTTACGAATACGACTATAACTGGTATTAGTACTACTACTAGTTTTTTATTGGTATTATTACTGTAAAAGATATTGTCACTGTTTTCATTGATATGATGAATTTATTGATATCATTACGTGTTATTGTCGTTATTATTATGTTTACTACTATAATTTTAGTTTTGTTTGTCCAGTCCACCTCCAGGCCAAGGAAATACTGTTAATACCATCACGGATATCATTATAAGGGTTACTGGTACTATTTCCACCGTCGTTGCTACAGTTGTTAGTTCCGTTATTATTTATAGTGTTGTATATTTACTACCAAACGAGGAAGCCGAGTCATTAGCGAGGTGGTTTTGTTTAAATAGCGAAGGGGAATGTTGTTCCGGCCGAGCGCTGGGTGCTTGGTGTTGACACGGTGGCTCTCTCCTATCTTTATTTTCTTCTCTGGTCTTTTCTCTCTCTCTCTCTCTCTCTCTCTCTCTCTCTCTCTCTCTCTCTCTCTCTCTCTCTCTCTCTCTCTCTCTCTCTCTCTCTCTCTCTCTCTCTCTCTCTCACTCTCTCTCTCTCACACACACACACACACACACACACAGTTTCTCAGGAAATCGCCATTCAGCCAGATTTTGTCAACAGAGCTGAATAACGGACAAAATAACTGAAATAACCGGAAATAATAAATCGCTATATCATATAAAGGACTAGAAAAAATACGCTAGATTTTCTATTATTCTTTCCTTCCTCATAGTGAAGTCCGGCAAGATAGCGATGTCTTGGAGTTCTTTGATGAGAAAAGAAAGAAAAAGAAGTAGAAAGTAAATGTGTTCCTCCGCGTGCGTTTGTTTACGTCTAGAAGAATATCCTATTTGTTTCATACTGTGATTAGGTGGGTGGCTTTTTTTTCGTTTTGTTTTATTAATTCTCGTTCCAGATATCACTTTTTAAACCTTTTGAATCCAGTTCCTCATTAGTATTTCGGATTAGGTTAGGAAAGATATTAGTAAATCACAGCGGAGTGAAGTTTATGTTTTTTATAAGTCTTGATCTATTGAATACAAACGATTTTGTGGCTGTTGAATTACTCATGAATTACAACCTTGAAGTATCTCCTTTTCTTTGCAGTTTTAGTCTCCATTGCGGGTATCTCTCATGCTTAATAATGTTTTGTTGTGATATCACGTGTGTTGTCTATGTGTGGTCTCCTTTTCACCCACTCTTTTCCCTTCGCTTTTTTCTCATCTGTCTTTTTACTCTCTCTTCTCTTCTCGTTTCCTCCTCCCTCCTCCTTTTTTCTTCTCTACTTTTTCTTTTATTTTCGCTCTCTCTCCTTCATTTCTTCTCTCATTCTCTCTCTTTATCTCTTATTCTCTTAGTTACTTTCTCTCTTTCTCTTTCTTTCTTTCTCCCTCGCTCTCTCTCTCCTTCATCTTCAACTTGTTCTTCTTCTTCATCTCTCTCTCTCTCTCTCTTTCTCTTTCTCTCATTTTCATTTTCATTTTCTTCACCATCCCTTTTACCTGATAACCGACGCTATTGTAATGAGATGGTCGATGAAAATGCAGCGTTCGCTCACAACGAAACTCATTTGGGTCGTTAGCTAACCTGAGCCACGGAAAGTGCTTTAGTAATGAGAAGGAATATGGGTTGTGTTTATTTATGATTTATTTGACCTCTTTCTATCTTCTCTCTCTCTCTCTCTCTCTCTCTCTCTCTCTCTCTCTCTCTCTCCTCCTCTCCCCTCTCTCTCTCTCTCTCTCTCTCTCTCTCTCTCTCTCTCTCTCTCTCTCTCTCTCTCTCTCTCTCTCTCTCTCTCTCTCTCTCTCTCTCTCTCTCTCTCTCTCTCTTTCTGTCTGTCTCTTTCAATCATTTCCAATCGCGCGCATACGTACACACACACACACAGCCACACAAACAGATAGAGAGAGAGAGAGAGAGAGAGAATTATAATTATATGGGTCAATCTCCCGACAAGGAAAACCCGCCGGTAATCCCTGAGCTTAAACGTCATAGATAACCAATATATTTCGTCAAAATTACCGGGAACTTGAATGAGGAAGGAAGGAGAGGGGGGGGGAGGTCTCTCTCTCTCTCTCTCTCCCCTCTTTCTCACTTATTCTCTCTTTCTCTCTCTCTTTCCTCTCTTTCTTTCTCAGTCTCTCCCTCTCTCTCTCTCTCTCTCTCTCTCTCTCTCTCTCTCTCTCTCTCTCTCTCTCTCTCTCTCTCTCTCTCTCTCTCTCTCTCTCTCTCTCTCTCTCTCCCCTCTTTCTCACTTATTCTCTCTTTCTCTCTCTCTTTCCTCTCTTTCTTTCTCAGTCTCTCCCTCTCTCTCTCCCTCCCTCCTTCCCTCTCTCTCTCTCTCTCTCTCTCTCTCTCTCTCTCTCTCTCTCTCTCTCTCTCTCTCTCTCTCTCTCTCATTCCCTCTCTCTCTCTCTCTCTCTCTCTCTCTCTCTCTCCTCTCCTCTCTGTCGTCCCCTGTGATAATCCAACGTCACGCTGCTGCCATTGTTATTATTATCACCGTTGTTGGGCGCACAGTGTACACGTTTTCACAGTACAAGGAGGAGATATAATATTCCTCGGTTGATGAACCTTAATCTGCTTAAGCACAGTGGAAATCATTGTTCTCACCGGGAATCTTACAGGTGTGCGAATACCTGGTGGCAAAACTTTAATATCAGACAAAAAATCGGCTTAGGAAAGACTCGCATGTGGATATTACATGGGCGAAAAATATGGATGATGGATAGTAGAAAAAATAAAGGATTGAATGCAGAAGTGGATGAATGTGACTGAAAAATGAGATTGGACATAGACCTGCGCATGCGTCCAAAGGGTAGCCCTTTTATTGTCTGATTATCTCGCGTTCATTAAATTAAATCCCTGGCGAAATGGGCCGATTAGCAACTCGGGTTGGAGTGCAATAGGCGTTGAATCATTTTCATGTATGGTGGAAATTATTCTTACCTGTTATTTCTAGTTTTCGTTGGATTTAGATGGCGAGGATTGATTAGAGAAAAAGATCATGAGAGACAGGAGAAGGGGGAAGAGAGGCGAAGTCGAACAAAGGCAAACAAATAGAAGAAAATAAAATATACATACTTCCTTGCGCAGTTGTTCATTCAGACCACCTGTCCACACACACACACACCTGCTCTAAAGCAAGAACCTTTTATTGACCACACGGGGCCGTTGACCCAGTATACGCCCCGGGCTGCTTGCCGTCCCTTCTCCGCCAGCATTTGAGTCGAGGCAGAGGTCGTCTAACCCTACGACACGCACACGCACTCGTACGGACACACACACACATACACATACACACACACATACACACACACACACAACACAACACACACACCATACACACATACCACACACACACGCCCGTACACGCGATCGTCTTTTCGTTCATGGTTCTCGTTTTTTTTTTTTTTTTTTTTTTTTTTTTTTTTTTTTTTGAAATCCGCTAATACTTTCGAGCGAAACAAGGTGCAGTAGATTGCATGACCGAAGGTGATCATAATCTGCAGTAGCAAGATGCATGTTTTGCCATCTTTTGTGGGTTCTATTGTTTAGTTATTTTATGTTGCATGAATTTACAGTCGTGTTGTAAACGTCTCATGTGGCAGAGTGTGAGCACATTCACCATGTATTCTCCGCAGTATTGGGTGGTGTGATTGTGTGGGTATGTGGAAGGGGGGGGGGGCATTGGGTTAGGATTTGTGGTTACAATGGTATCTGAAAACCATTTGCGTTACTCCTCGAACCGGTATTTGAAAACTGATTCACACTAGTTTTCGTCGCCCTATTGATTAGCCGAAAGTTCATGCTATCTGAGAAAGAATACAAAGGGAATATACAAACTTACTGAACGGCATTCCTACGCTGAGCACAGTTGCGTTAGAGGAGGGAAAAAAACGTAGGAGAAAGTTAAGTGGTAGGCGTGAGCACCAACCTCGGCCGTCTCTCGAGCAAAACACCAACGCTCCTTAGAGATCTGTTAATGCTGAACGCCATTACTGCAATGCTGACCTTCCTGTTGTTCCTTTTCCCCAGGCCTGACCTTCGTGTGCAAATACAGGTCAACCAGCAACTCTGGTGACCTTTATTGAGTAGGTTGAGGAGAAGAAAATGATAGAGAGAGAAGGAGGGAGAGAGAGGGGGAGGGAGGGAGGGGAAAAAAAACACCTTGTCGCACGAAGAGGGATCAAAAGGTCACCAGACGTATCGAACTTTGAGGGCCAGATGGCGATAAGAGGGAAGAGATGCCGGAAAAGATAAGGGGAAGATGGAAAAAATTGAGATGAGAGTTGAAAGGGCGGAGGCTGATGAGTAAGACACGGCTGATAAAGCGATCAGATGTTAGGGAGCGAACGAATGATTATACAGAACAATAGAAGAAAGTGAAGATTAATAAAGAAAAGCTACAGGAAATTAATCTATGATGAAGGCTAAAAGCTGGCAAATAACCACCAAATGAAAATCCATTAGATGATAACTCGCAGAAAGATTGAAAAAAAAGACGGAGTGAACACATGCCGCCAATGACACTTAGTCGCTTTAGCTACAGGGCTCCATTAGTATCCGGTTCATACAGGCTCGAGCAGGACTTGCAAGGCAGGGCACACGCATGCACGCGGACGTCGCTGATCGCACATGATAGAGAAAGGGAGGGCGGGAGCGTGACTTCGCCAGCGGTTTTCGTCTTTAGTTCGAAAACTGATTTATATTCTGGGAGGTGACTACTCTACTTACATCATGCCATAGCTGGCCGTTGGGTAATCGCTTTGTGTCCTTTCGATTTTTAGTTCCTTGTCTCTCGGTCGGTCGGTTCTTTGTCTATCGCGTTTCTCTGGTATTTTGTATCTCGATCAATCTCCTCTGAAATATTTATGTATCCGAGACAGAGAGAGAGATGTGTATGTATATATATATATATATATATATATATATATATATATATATATACATACATATACATATATATACATATACATATCTATATACACACATTTATATACATATATATACATATACATACACATATGTACATTGTGTGTGTGTGTGTGTGTTTCTCTCCATATCCAGTTTCCACTTCTCCCTCCCCCCCCCCCCCCTCACCATTACTCATTCTCACTGCTGCTGGAAGCCACAAATTATAGGTGAAAGAGAGGTGCATCATCCCCTGCCTCCTGCTGATGCTTGGTTCGGCATCCGACCTATCTCTCGCCACCTATGCTCTCATGAGTGCCAATCATGAGTTCTCGGCGTGGTGCACCTTGTTGACATCGGCCTGGCGTTTGCTGGGGAGGAATTTATGCTGTTTCAGTTGCTGAGCGTTGCGAAGTAAGGAGGTCATGATGATAGCTCGGTCCGCCTTGAGACTCCCAGTCCCCCTGGCACTGTAAGCCCCTCGGATCACTGTCGTCACCGTAGCAGACTGTGGTTCTTTGTTCGTGGCTGTGATCGTGGCACCGTTTTGGTAGACGCTCACACCAAGCTCAGATGGATGCGTTATGTAATGTTATTAGCGTTAAGCTTGGAGTTGGCATAGACGATGAAAAGGTGTTTGATAGTGAGTTATAAAGAACGCTTGCTCCACTGGAATGTTTAGCTTTGGTGAATGTGAGAGTGTGCGCGGATGTTTCGTTGTGTGTGTGTGTGTGTGTGTGTGTGTGTGTGTGTGTGTGTGTGTGTGTGTGTGTGTCTGAGAGAGAGAGAGAGAGAGAGAGAGAGAGGGAGAGAGACAGACAGACAGACACAACGTGAATGTTTGTATACATGTACGCCTCTTTATGCGTCTTTGCCGCTCCAAGTTTGTTATATATTGCTACATACGTACATACTTACATACCAAATGAGAGAGCGAGCCTAGCAACTCCCACCCTCATTCCAAAAGCTCAACTCCACACCATAACCACAGACTAAACCCCCATCTACCATACACCACTAACGTGTTATTGAAACCATAAAACCTGCTTCCAAACGACACGAAAGCAAAGTCAGCATTAGGAGGAGGAGTAGGTAATATGTGTAACGTGTAGGCTTGACATCAGCGGCTTATCTCAGGTCTCAGGGACGCATGATAAGGTGGTCTAACGTCCTCATGCGGCACGGCGTTGCTGCGGCGGCGAGCGGCTGATGTTGATACCCTGTTGGTGGCGTTGTCAGGGCCCGAGCTGGGTTGATCTTGCTGGTTGCTGGTTGTGGTGGGGGTGTTCTTACCATGGTCAGAATCGTCACCACTGTCGTGTTAGTCATTATCTTTATCACCCCCTCCCCTTTTTGTTTTTGGAATTGTTATTAATGTTACTGGTAATGCTAGTTTGCTTAATACTAGTAGCGTTAGCATTATTATTACTATTATTTCCATGATATGTGCTGTGATTGAAATCATTATCTATCTGCTTATTCAGACTATTAAGAGAATTATTATGAAGGTTATTTATACATTATCATGAAAATTATCATTAAGGTTATTAATACATTACCATGAAATTTATTATTGTCGTTGTTATTGTTATCATTAGAAGTAATACTGGGTTTCGTTTTAGGGATATTATTTACATAATTATTGTTATATGCATGTCATTTTTTGTAATGTTATCATATTTAATATTATTCTTATTGTCATTGCAAGTGTTTCTATTTCTGTTATTTTATTGCAAAGATTACTATTACCATTATAGTTACAATTACTATTCCCATTATTTTAATTATTAAGCATAATAACTGTAACATGAAGTGATTATCAGTATTATTGGCAAAGCGAAAATGCTGACAGGATTATTCTATCTCATTTTGCCCTTGGCGGATAAAAACATTATTTGTAACACGTTATCAGTTTACCAACACGTCCTGTGATTGCGTAACGGTTATTTATTGTGATTAGATGGTTTATCTGCTGCATTTGAAGTTTTTGGTGGGATATGCATTTCATGTACGTGTGTATGTGTGTTTGTACGATATATGCTTGTGCATCATCTACAGCATATAATTACACATACAAACATATGTACACGCATCCACCGAGGTTGTATAAATGTGAATATGAATATGAATTCCGATATATATTATATATGATATTGCACATACACACACACACACGCACACATACACACACACACATACATATATATATATATATATATATATATATATATATATATATATATATATATATGCATGTATGTATGTATGTATATTTATTGTTATGTGTATATATGTATATGTGTGTATAAAAGCATACATGTGCCTTCCTAATCTACAATGACCATGTTACCCAAAGTGCAAAGGGAACATTGAAAACGAGTGAATCGCCAGGATATTACCAGAGTCGCTCCGGTCGACTGCATATGGCTTCGTACAGTGCGATGATGATGACCTACACAGCATGGGCATGGCAACAGAATGCAGTCGATTTGATGGTGAAGATGACAATATTGATGGTCTAAGGATGATTATGATGATGACAGCAATGTTGATCATAATAGTGATAGTACCATTAATAGTAATGATAATGAAAATGGTAATATAAAGATGATAATTATTGTTGATAATGGTGATAATGATGACAGCAATGTTAATTAGATATTAGTAATGTGGACCATTATGTAATAGGCATTTTTTTAAATACTCTGAAAACCTCCTTCACAAGCTGTAGTGGTAATACAATCTTCCTACAGCTGTGGGAGTGTAAAGCTGTAGGCATTATGAGAGGATATAGGTGAATATATACAATGTATGTATATATACATGTTCCAATTTTTTTCTTGATTCGTTATTTTTTAAACATGGTAGCCTTTTCTAGATATAGCATATAATTTAGGCTTGTCAATTACGGTATATATAGATATTGTCTAGTAGTCTACATTTTATATGATATATTTATATAAACTAAGTATTATAAAGGACGCCCTTTGCCACGATGTCACAAAGCATTCACATCAAGGTTGGCGCGCAGCCTTTTGTCCGAAGAGTCCTATGACACGTCGATGCCGAGGATCAGCGCCACGATTAGAACGGCATCAGTGCCATTTTTGGACCTGTTACCAGGATGCGCGGACGCCGGGTCACAGTGCCATCCACGGTGTCCCTCTGGATGCGAGCGGCCGCGGGTTAGCAGAGCGAGATTAGCCGCGAGGGTAACAGCACTTGTCTCCTCCTTTTATAACTCGTTCGGGGTGGGCTGCGAGTGCAAGTTGAGTCTCATTCATTTGGCTTCTAGTGGGTGGGTGCTTGTGTGTAGAGGGGGTGGGTGGGGGTTGAGGGAGGGTGAAGGCTTAGGGGGGAGCTGGAGGTGGGTGAGGGTTAGAGGGGTTAGGTCAGGACGCTTGACGTCTGGTAAGTGAGTTTTTTGGAGATTAAATACAACCACTTAAAAAATAGAGCTTTTTTTGAGTGAGGTCATTAGTAAGAGTACTGAGGGTGGAGATAGTTGTAGTACTGTGGCTGTTTCGTTTCATTCATTTTACAGTATCTATGCAAGTGTTTGAGTCTCTTGAGATTTATAAGGTGTCAAGAGGTTATATGGCGTTGTGTGATGGTCTACCCATTACATTTCCCTTCCCCCTTTTTAACGCTTTATTGCATATTAGCATCTACTTCCCTCGGAGATTTATAAGTGACCCCGGGGTCATATTGTCACATTTTCTACATCTGTCCTATCTGGTCTCTCCTAATGCTAGCTTCGTCGATTCCTTGTCTTTGATGTCTCTTGAGTGTTCTACCGAAACCTTTGGCGATATATCTGACTTGGATTAGCCTTGTCTCTTTAGATAAAACATGCTATTTATAACATTATTCTTACTGAACTAGCAGGTCACATGTTCTGTCGTGACTTACAACACAGAAACACCACAGAAATGTATTATCAATGAAGGGAAGACCAAGATTTTTTTTACTGCATAACAACCGGTTCTGAGATCACGTTAGCATTCGCTACCGGGTAACTCTCGGTTCTCATCTTACAACTTGCAATTACCAGGAAACGCATTTGCCATTTAGCGAACCAATGGTTGCGGTTCGAAAATGGTATCATGCGGGTCGAAAAGGGTAATTTCTCATCCGTCCGTTCTGCGGTTCGATGGAAAGCGTAGGATAGACCTATGGATGAAGGATAATACGAAGGGAACGACGAAATAGACACGAAGCACTGAAACCTTAGTAACGCCGACTTGGTGAAGTTGCTAGTGAGTGCGTGTGTGTGTGTGTGTGTGTGTGTGTACATGTGTGTTTGTGTGTTGTGAAGTTGCGCGTGGAGTCACGTGATCGTGATCCCCATGGCTTGAAAGAACGGAATCTGAGTTGACATCAACAGTGATACTACAGCTGGAGGCTCTGACAGGATGTGTTGTGCGGTTGTCGCCTCTCTCTCCTCCTCTGACTCTCGTTATCTTTCGTCAATCTCTCTCACTCTCTTTTCTTTAATCTCTTTCTCTCTCTCTGTATCCCTCTATCTCTATTTCTCAGTACATCCCCAGGTATAAACTGGTTTGAGTTTCTAAGAAGTTTGTTCCATTAGGTGAATATTAATGAATCAGTCAAGAAATCGAGTGATAAAGTCATTACCGAGAAGTATCCTTGAATTCCCTGTGTACGCGCGCATGCACATGCACACACACACATACATACATGTATGTAGATGCAAATTATTTAATGATTTAATCATAAGCTACACATATGTACTTTTAACATATCTAGTTTAATGGATATGAACTAATATAAACATATTTTTAGAATACAAACAAACTAAAAATTCACATTAGCGCTCATTATCGCATGCAGAATAATCCAAATCCCGAAGCAGGTGTGCGAGCAGACGAGATCCTAGCAAACGTCTTGTCGGCCGTCTAGTGATGACAGGGTGTGGTTCCTCCCCGTGGCGGGACGGCTCCTGGGAAGGGTTGCCCTTTGCACCTGCCCGTCGTCTCCTTGGTGGA
>NW_028234422.1:14603679-14608679 GCF_977035675.1 Penaeus japonicus
TGGTGGTGAAGATGGTTTTGATGGTGATGGATAGGATGGTTAAGATGATGGAGATAGTGTTGAATGTCATCGTGATAATGATGATGATGATGATGATGGTTATTGTGAAGATGATTACGATGCATTAGAAAATAAGAGGTGATGATAATAGTGAAAGTGTTGAACATAAAGAAATTAAAATCGAGAAATTAAGGAAAAAAAAACGTAGCGAGAAAGAAGGAAAACGAAGGAATTAATCGCATCACAAGAATGACACAATCTTGCTTATCTTGGTAGAGTCCTGCAACCACACCTGGGTGAGGATGGGGGTGGTGATGATGAAGTTCGATAGTGGTGATTATGATGAAGAGGGTGGTGGTGATGGTGATGATGAAGTGCGATAGTGGTGATTATGATGAATAGGGTGATGGTGATGATGTTAGTTGTGATGATTATGATGAAGAGGGTGGAGGTGGTGCTATAATGGATGATTATGATGAAGAGGGGGGTGATGATGGCGATGGGGGTAGTTGGGAGTGGCAGGAAGTTCGTGCAGAACTAGGGCTCAACAGGAGCAAGCAGTCACGCCAGGTGGAGCGTCAGTCCTTGTAATAATTATCTTTTTTTGTGTAAACTTGATCTTGCAGTTTTACTGGAGTATACGTGAGAGAGAGAGAGGAGGGGGAGGCGAAAGGGAGATGGATTGACGAAGAGGAGGTGTAAAAATGACCATAATAAGTATGAAATAGATGGAGAGAGAGATAAATGTAAGCAGAGACAGATAATACGTTTCTTTCACGCACTGAAGTCCAAACACATTTTAGAAAAGATATTTAAGAAATGGAAAAATAAGAAAGAAAATTTATATATGTATATATATATATATATATATATGTGTGTGTGTGTGTGTGTGTGTGTGTGTGTGTGTGTGAATGTATCTTACACTGTGTAAATAATTCAAGCAAACATTCGTTTAGATTTCCCTTCAGTTGCCCCAATTTTGCTTGCATGTTGATATAAAGTTACAGCAATCCATAATTCCCAGACTAAAATCCGCAATGCTTGTGACATCTCAGAACGTAAACACAGCAAGTGGATAGTGACCAGGGAACGTTGCTGTTCTTGGTATCTGCTTTGTTATTTTAACATGTATGATTCTTATTAATTTTCTTTGTCACGAATGGGGGTGATTTTTTGTTTTGTTTTTTGGGATCATTACTGTTATGATTTTTACTTTTATGTTTATTATCAAGGTGATTCTTGGTCGTACGTGTGTTGGCTGTTTGTATGGGCAGAGGCAGAAGTAGATTCTAGAGTGAGTAAGTGAGTGAGTGAGAGAGAGAGAGAGAGAGAGAGAGAGAGAGAGAGAGAGAGAGAGAGAGAGAGAGAGAGAGAGAGAGAGAAAGGGAAGGGAAATAAAAAGTACAAAATGGTTCCGAAGGAATAGGAGGCTATAGAAACTCCACGTCCTCTCGCTTTATCTTGCCAAGCCAGTACGCATTCGAAGCTTTCATGTGAGAAAAGAAGCTTACCGTGGTATAGTTATTTCATTTCCTCGTGTTTATTTCTTCTTTGCAGTTTCACCACAATAAGTGCCTTTTGAAAAACCTTCCATGGCAGATACAGTTTCCCAAAAGTGTTTATAGCATTCTATGGCCTGAGAAAATGGTCACATAGACTCATCATTCCAACTGCCAAGCATCAGGAAAACATTCCCAATTCTGCCAAATGGTAACGTAAATCAGGAATTATAAGTTCAAAGAGGGCGTTGCATCTGTGATTCTTTTTGTACAAAGTTAGCGAGATGGATTCCCGCAGCCAGACCACGGGATCCGCCACTCCCACACACGTCCGCCCGCGTTTCGACCCCTCCTCGACGCCCATGGGGGCCCCAGGCGGGACCATGGGTGGCTTGCAGGCCCAGGGCAGGGTAGCCGGTCTCCAGCCGCAAGGGGGAGTCGTCGGGCCGACGGTGGGCGTGGCGGGAGGTCCCTTCGCAGGCGGCTACGGGCGGTGGGTGCCGGGGGATCGCGGCGGCGGCCAGGGGTGCGGCGTTCCGGGCACGGCCTTCATGCGCCGGACCCGCATGGGCATCGGCTCCAACCTGATGGGGCCCTTGAACCGGCAGCCCGAACCGCCGTCCAACGAGCCGGATCATGCCGAAGCCTTCGTCGAGGAGTCTGGCATTAAGCTTTTCGAGTCCCGGCCCAAGGCCGAGGACGACCACGATCACGACGACGATGACGATGATGAGGGGGACGACAGCGAGGAGGACCCTCTGTACGAGCTGGATGTGATGGATGACACCATCGTGGAGGAGGGCGAGGACGAGGAGGAAGAAGACGAGAAGGGCGGCGACTCCGGCGGCGGGAAGGAGGCGCCGAGCCAGGGCCAGGAGGGCGAGGTGGCGGCCGAGCAGCAGGTCGAAGCCGCGACTTCCACCACACCGCAAGAGGCGGCCAAGTCGGAACGGAGCGGCAGCGTCAGTAGTGCTAGCAGCAGCAACAATAGCTCTGGGAACATCAGCAATGGCCCCAACGTCAACAGCCTGGCTGCCAAGGGCATGCAGGGCAGCGTCAGCAACAGCAGCAGCGGCGGGGCGGTCAACGGCGCCGGGAAAAGGGACTCCTGCAGCAGCGGAAGTTCCCGAGACTCCGGCATGAGTGAAACCTGGCCCGCTCCCGAACAGCAGAACTTCAACCGAGGGCGACCTGCTCGCCTCTCCTTGCCCTCCACCTCACGCCCTCGACACCAGTTCACCATTCGACGGGTGGCGGAGGCTGAGGCGCCCCCCGCTCGCCGGACCTCTGATTACATCGACAATCGCCTGGCGGAGCTTCGAAGCCCGGAATCCTCCATGATGTCGTCCCGATCACAACACCCTGTCTGGGTCAAACGCCTCACGGTAGGTCAAATCCCTCCGCCATTCTTATGTGTAGATACATGAAAAGAGGGAAAAAGATAGACAAATCTATTACTCCCAGCAATCCATTAGCATCATCTGTCAAAAGATGCTTAGGAAACTGCAGCACACAACAGTCCACATGATTACGTCCAGTTATCTTGATATGCTGTTTAGAATGTCATCGCGGGTAAGAAATGATCGATAATATCAATCTTGAATGACGCTGCATGTAGTTTCCTTTTGATTTTTCCGTTCTCCTCGCACACCTGAGAATCGGCTGACTTTTTTCTCACTCGGTAATTAGATCAAATTTCGGGAACAAGCATAAAGTCCATATTGGTTGTACCAGTCATGCCACTTCTGGTTACTTGGAGATTTCAGTTAAACTTCAGTTGGACTGCTTTCTATCTCTCTCTCTCTCTCTCTCTCTCTCTCTCTCTCTCTATATATATATATATATATATATATATATATATATATATATATATATATATATATATACATATACACACACACACACACACACACACACACACACACACACACACACACACACACACACACACACACACACACACACACACACACACACACACACACACACACACACAGACACACACAGACACACACACATACACATGCATATATATATATATATATATATATATATATATATATATATATATATATATATATATATATATACATATACATATACATATACATATACATATACACACACACACACACACACACACACACACACACACACACACACACACACACACACACACACGTATATGTATACGTGTGTGTGTGTATCAAACTATCTTTATCTCTCTTAATCTTTCTCGTCCTCCTTTTCCTCACTCCCTCCCTCCCACCCCCTCACTCTTTCCTTGTCCCTTATACCTCTTCTTCTTCTTCTTCTCCTTCTTCTGCCTCTTCTTCCTCCTCCTCCTCCTTCTCCTCCTCCTCCTCCTCCTCCTCCTCCTCCTCCTCCTCCTCCTCCTCCTCCTCCTCCTCCTCCTCCTCTTCCACCTCCTCCTCCTGCTCCTCATCCTCCTCTTCCTCTTTCTCCTCCCCCCTCTTCCTCCTCCTCTTCCCCCCCCCTTCCTCCTCCTCCTCCTCCTCCTCCTCCTCCTCCTCCTCCTCCTCCTCCTCCTCCTCTTCCTCCCTCTTCCTCCCTCTTCTTCCCTCCTCCTCCCTCCCCCTCCTCTTCCTCTTGCCCTTCTTCCTCCTGGCCCTTCTTCTTCTTCTTCTTCTTCTTCCTGCTCCTCCTCCTCTTTTTCTTTTTCTTTTTTCTCTTCCTCTTCTTCTTCTTTTGTTTCTTCTTCTTCTTTTTCTTCTTCTTCCCGTTATTTTTACTTCTTCATATATATTTGACCTGCCGGCTTTGTGTGCAAATATTTTTTGGTATAGTCCCTCATTTCATTTCATTTTCTTCGTAGGGTGTCGTCATAGAAAAAGATAGACAAATCTATTACTCCCAGCAATCCATTAGCATCATCTGTCAAAAGATGCTTAGGAAACTGCAGCACACAACATCCACTGACTGGTCAAACGCCTCACGGTAGGTCAAATCCCTCCGCCATTCTTATGTGTAGATACATGAAAAGAGGGAAAAAGATAGACAAATCTATTACTCCCAGCAATCCATTAGCATCATCTGTCAAAAGATGCTTAGGAAACTGCAGCACACAACATCCACTGACTGGTCAAACGCCTCACGGTAGGTCAAATCCCTCCGCCATTCTTATGTGTAGATACATGAAAAGAGGGAAAAAGATAGACAAATCTATTACTCCCAGCAATCCATTAGCATCATCTGTCAAAAGATGCTTAGGAAACTGCAGCACACAACATCCACTGACTGGTCAAACGCCTCACGGTAGGTCAAATCCCTCCGCCATTCTTATGTGTAGATACATGAAAAGAGGGAAAAAGATAGACAAATCTATTACTCCCAGCAATCCATTAGCATCATCTGTCAAAAGATGCTTAGGAAACTGCAGCACACAACATCCACTGACTGGTCAAACGCCTCACGGTAGGTCAAATCCCTCCGCCATTCTTATGTGTAGATACATGAAAAGAGGGAAAAAGATAGACAAAT
>NW_028234422.1:14618679-14621179 GCF_977035675.1 Penaeus japonicus
TCATAATTCTTGACCTTATCCCCTGCCCTCCTCCTAATCCCCCCCTCCCTCCCCCACTCTGCCTCTTCTCTACCTCATCTCCCCTCCTCTACATTCCCGTCCCCCTGCCTCCTCCTCCTCCTTCCTCCTCCTCCTCCCTCCTACTCCTCCTCCTCCTCCCTCCTCCTCCTTCCTCCTCCCTCCCTCCCTTCCTCCCTCCCTCCCCTCATCTTCTTCGTACCCCTCCTACATCATCTTATACTCTCACCTCCCCCCTCCCTCCTATCCCTCCCACCCCATCTCATACCTACCCTCCTCCCTCCCTTCCCATCCTCCTAGACCCTTCTCCCTCCCCTCCCCCCTCGTACCCCTCCTGCCCCAGCTGATACCCACGTGCATGTTGCTACGCTGATGTCTCGCCAACTTGTCTTCTCATTTCTGCTTCCTGGCGATGACTTTGAAGGAGAGAGGGAAAGGAAAGGAAAGAAAAGGAAAGGAAGGGAAGGGAAGGGAAGGGAAGGGAAGGGAAGGGAAGGGAAAGGAAAGGAAAGGAAAGGAAAGGAAAGGAAGGGAAGGGAAGGGAAGGGAAGGGAAAGGAAAGGAAAGGAAGGGAAAGGAAAGGAAAGGAAAGGAAGGGAAGGGAAGGGAAGGGAAGGGAAAGGAAGAGAAAGGAAAGGAAAGGAAAGGAAAGGAAAGGAAAGGAAAGGAAAGGAAAGGAGGGGAAGAGAAAGGAAAGGAAAGGAAGAGAAAGGAAAGAAAAGAAAGGAAAGGAAAGGAAAGGAAAGGAAAGGAAGGGAAGGGAAGGGAAAGGAAAGAAAAGAAAGGAAAGGAAAGGAAAGGAAAGGAAAAGAAAGGAAAGGAAGGGAAGGGAAGGAAAGGAAAGGAAGAGAAAGGAAAGAAAAGAAAAGAAAAGAAAGGAAAGGAAAGGAAAGGAAGATGAGGGAAGGGAAAGAAAAGAAAAGAAAGGAAAGGAAAGGAAAGGAAGGGAAAGACAGGGAAAGAAAATAAAAGATGGAAGAAAGGAAAGGAATGAAAAGGAAGGAAAGAGAAGAGAAGGAAATGGAAAGGAAGGGAGGAACTAAATAAAGGAAGAAGGAAAAAAGGGAGGGAGGGACCCAGACAGTAACACAGAAGAGGACGAGTGAGGGAGATAACGAAGGTGAATAGAGGGCGAGAAAGATAAAGGAGAGAGGGAGGAAGAAAGCTGAAAAAAGAGAGATAGAGAAAGAACGCAAGAGAAAGAGAAAAAAAAGAAGGAAACGAGAGCGACGTTGCCCTCAAGGGAAGCAGCGGTTTGGCGGGACGAGCAGAACCCGAGCGATCCGAGTAGCCGCTGAGAGCCACCTGTGGACCGCCTGGCAAGCGCCCACGGCACCAGATGGGCGGCCGGCTGAGTGACACCGCCTGTCAAGGGGGCAGTTCCGGGCGCCCGCGACTCGATGGGGGGTGGGGGGTGGGGGTGCGCGTGTTGGACTTTGCACGTGTTGCTTGTCGGCGCTTGTTCTGACTCTGACTCTCTCTCTCTCTCTCTCTCTCTCTCTCTCTCTCTCTCTCTCTCTCTCTCTCTCTCTCTCTCTCTCTCTCTCTCTCTCTCTCTCTCTCTCTCTCTCTCTCTCTCTCTCTCGTTAATTCTACAAATTTACACTATATGTTGTATTTTGTTTTCTTTTCATATTATCGCATTACCATTAACTTTCGTTCAGTCAAAGACAAAGGCTTGTCATGGAGTGCGTGTTTTTCTGCGTGTGGTCGAGGATATGTAAGCCAAAAGATGAAGGCGACTTTACTCAGGGAGGGAGGGAGGGAGGGAGGGAGGGAGGGAGGGAGGGGGGGAGGTTGGGGGAGGGGAGGAAGGGAGAGAGGGGAGGGGAGGGAAGGAGGGAAATGATGGTGAGGAGGAGGGGTGGGAGAGGATGATGATAATGATGATGATGATGACGATGATGATGAACTAAAAAAAGAAGTGTGAGAGGATGGTGATAAATGTAATGACCATGATGATAATGATGATGATGAATACAGTGTCTGAAAGGTATCAAGGAATTAGGGTTACTGGGTTGGGATGGGGGTGGGGGTGGGGAGTTCGGGAATGGGGTGAAAAATATTCGTGTGGAGGGGGGAGAGAGAGAGAAACGAGGGGGGAGGGGGTAGAAGGAAGAGAGACGGTTGCAGAGGGAGAGGGGGGGGGGAGGAGGGAGGAGATAGAGTAACGAGAATGACGTCATTTTTTGCGACGTGGGACTGGTTGTTTTTGAAGGAATTCCCTTGGAGCATCTCGTTGGCTGCCTCTGGAGGAGGCTGGCCTGGTTTGACTGCTCTCGGACTTGCCTCTTTAGATATTTCTCGTGCTCTCGCTCTCTCTCTCTCTCTCGCTCTTTCTATCGCTGTCTCTCTCTCTCTCGCTCTTTCTCTCTCTCTCTCTCTCTCTCTCTCTCTCTCTCTCTCTCTCTCTCTCTCTTCCTCTCTCTCTCTCCTCTCTCTCTCTCTCTCTCTCTCCCTCTCTCTCTCTCTCTCTCTCTCT
>NW_028234422.1:14626179-14631179 GCF_977035675.1 Penaeus japonicus
TCCCTCTCCCTCTTCCTCTTCCTCTCTGTAGCCCTCTCTATCCTCCTCTCTCCCTCTCCCTCTTCCTCTTCCTCTCTGTTGCCCTCTCCTTCCCCCTCTCCCCCTCTCCCTCTCCTTCCCCTTCTCTCGTTCCTCCACACCTAGCGAATCATTGGACCAAACAGGAACCCCACAAGCTCTCCAGTACAGTGTGTTTTGAAGTCCATGTCCTGTCTGTCTGATACAAGGCCTTCTCGTGAGCCACGCCCTATGCATTAATGAAATTTTAATTCAGTTTATGGGTGATAGGACCCACTATGCACTTAGGTCAGGTGCAAAAGAAAAAGAAAAAAAAAATGTTTGTGGGTTTGGTTGTGTGTGTGTGTGTGTGTGTGTGTGTGCGTGCGTGTGATGAAGATAAGGATGATGTTATTTATAATGATGAAGATATCAAGGATAAGAATCATGTGGAAGGTAGCTTTACTTATATTAGATGTATGATGTCAAGTAGATGGATGTAATGATAAAGATTTGCTGATGGTATGAAAGATGATGAGGGTAATGATGATTGTAATGTCATTAACAACAACAACAATGGCTGTAATTGTTATGGTATTATTCATGTTGATTATGGCAATGTTAATAATACCTGATGAAATGTAACATTTCTTAATGCATGATTCTTTCCTTCACCTTGTAGCTAGCTAGTCTCTCTCTCTCTCTCTCTCTCTCTCTCTCTCTCTCTCTCTCTCTCTCTCTCTCTCTCTCTCTCTCTCTCTCTCTCTCTCTCTCTCTCTCTCTCTCTCTCTCTCTCTCTCTCTCTCTCTCTCTCTCTCTGCCTTCTTTCTAAAGAGGCTGTCTAGAGAATTATTTTCAGTAATTACAGTACGCTTTTTCTTCATATTTAT
Source organism: Penaeus japonicus (assembly GCF_977035675.1). Taxonomy (NCBI): domain Eukaryota; kingdom Metazoa; phylum Arthropoda; class Malacostraca; order Decapoda; family Penaeidae; genus Penaeus; species Penaeus japonicus. Next base: position 14,627,067 of record NW_028234422.1, read on the forward strand.
TCTTCACTACTATTATTTTTCCTACTAGTGTTAGAGAAATAGATGATTCACGATGTAAAGAAACGCTTATGTTCATTAAGAACATAGGGAGTGTATATTAAAAAAGAACGTGTGTGAGACTCTATTAGTGTAGAGTATTGAGTACAGTAAGTCGTTCTTAAGAAACAGTCCGTGTACACAGACAGGACAAGAACAGGAAATTGAACGTCGATTATTTCTAAAAATAATATGAGAGAAAATTATGTGCGTCGGACGAAGAGTTTGTAACTTCAGATGCCTCTTGTACATGTAGGAATAAGTGTAGACAAGTACAGCAAGAGAAGGTGTACATACACAAGCTCAGGCAATTTCTAGAAGTGTAACTGCATGTAAAGATACCTGTACAAATGCATGTATGGTTGCATGTATGGTCATATATCAATACCCCCCTTCCCCCTCCCCTCCCCCTTCTAATACACCCTTACCAGCACCCTTATCCCCAAAAAATTAGCCCTTTGTTATTCGTAAAGCCTCTCTTACCTTGTATGGTTGACTCCCTTATGCCGTTCAAGTATAGATGGTTATTGTTACGAGGGGGCGCTTGTGTAATGCGCATGTAGGTTGTGAGAAGAAAGTGAGGAGACGAAAGCGATAAGGGGAAAATGTTAGAGGGAGCGTGTGTAATGATGTTGTTGTTGAAGAAAGTGAGGGGAAACTAAAGCAGAATGTTGAACAGCAATGATGGGGAGTAGGAGCACAGAAATACCTCTACCTCATGTCCAGAATGGGTGAATGAACTAACCGCTCTCTCTCTAAGCAATCATCTCCTGGCTCTCTCTCTCTCTCTACCTCACCTCTCTCTCTCTCTCTCTCTCTCTCTCTCACCCCCTCTCTCTCTCTCTCTCTCTCTCTCTCTCTCTCTCTCTCTCTCCCTCCTCCTCTCTCTCTCTCTCTCTCTCTCTCTCTCTCTCTCTCTCTCTCTCTCTCTCTCTCTCTCTCTCTCTCTCTCTCTCTCTCTCTCTCTCTCTCTCTCTCTCTCTCTCTCTCTCTCTCTCTCTCTCTCTCTCTCATACAAACACTCCCTCATTCACAGGTACGTACTGTATACATGAAGTAACATAAACTTAATAATGATAGTAATAATAATAATACATATGAAAATCAATATAATAGTAATGCAGATAATGATAGCAATGTTGATAGTAAACAAAGTAGTAATAGTAATAATAATGACGATAGTAAGGATAATTATTATTATTATTATCATTCCTACAGTTAATAGTAATAGTGAAAACAGTAATAACAATAACAAACTATCGGATCAAGAAATAAACACTTGCCTTGAGGATCCAAGGCTTGTAGGATGAGTCACTGTCACGTTTCTCATCTAAATTCTTTCCAGCGGCGGATCCACGATATTCCAAACCGGGAGGGGGAGGGGGGGGGGGTTGTGTATAAACGAAGTCATTGGGTGTTGAGGGGGGGGGGGTCGGGGGAGAGCTCCTCTAATGGGAATTTCAGTCATTGAAAGCTATAGTGTGTATATGTTATTGTTAGTAGGAGATCCAGGCTTAAATGCTTTCAGTAAAGAAAAAAAAAAACGGTTGTTACATACATATACAGGAAAACTTATAGGAAATTATATACACGCATAATTCCAGCTGACATTTTAGCTGACATCCTATGATCATCTTTAGTTCAACCGCAATTACATGGCTGTCATTTTTTTTTTCTTTTTAAGATTATTATATGATTACCATTTAGGAGCGCAATTTATCACAGCAATAAAGTTTATATCTGCTGAAGATTCGCTATTAATGTAATTCTTACCTGATTTCCTTCGGTGATTAGCATGCATATAGTGCCATACCCATATGAAAACTTTCGTAGCGTCATCTCGGAAATAAAAACAAATCTACTGCAATTCACACGCATAGGTCTACCTCCAACTCGCTCAATACACCGGCTTTGTAGACAGGATCGTTGCCCTGAATTCTGCGGTCAGATATATCTAGCAACTGCAAGCTAGGTGTTGCACATTGATTATCGACCAGAAAAAGAATAGTATTAGCTATTGACCAAGTGCAGCAGCGAGGGCCATAAAGGAAGGTGATACGGGCCTATTAACATTTTAAACTCGCTTTTATAACTTCCTTATAATAGGCCTTCATATTTCTAGTGCTTCTTCCTGTTTCTGGCAAGACTTAACAATTTTTATGGAAGACGTTCGGCGCCAGGACGACCTGTTGCGAATGACAAAATGTAGTCGAGTTCGCATGAATGTAAATTTAATGTCGCACGCAACCGGTGCTATCCGCCATTTTGATTTTCTTTTTTTCTTTTTGTTTTTCTTTTTTTTTGTCAGAAGTCTCTCTCTCTCTCGGTCTCTGTCTCTTTCTCTCTCTCTCTCTCTCTCTCTCTCTCTCTCTCTCTCTCTCTCTCTCTCTCTCTCTCTCTCTCTCTCTCTCTCTCTCTCTCTCTCTCTCTCTCTCTCTCTCTTTCTCTCTCCTCTCTCTCTTTCTCTCTCCTCTCTCTCTTTCTCTCTCTCTCTCTCTCCTCTCTCTCTCTCTCTCTCTCTCTCTCTCTCTCTCTCTCTCTCTCTCTCTCTCTCTCTCTCTCTCTCTCTCTCTCTCTCTCTCTCTCTCTCTCTCTCTCTCTCTCTCTCTCTCTCTCTCCCTCCCCCTCCCTCTCTCTCTCTCCGTAGCTTTCTAGATAGATAGATTAATAGACAGACAGACTAATAAATATTATCGATTGTCCTCCCCCCCCCTCATGTTTATGCTTTAGACAGAAATTTCTAGATTACCCATGACATATTTTTGCAGGGTTGCCTTTGAAGATGCGGAGAAGCAGTTATTAAAAACATCATGAGTAAATATGCGTTGCTTTTCGTTTATAGATGTGGTACCGAAAATGATACTGTGATTGGTATTATTGAAGTTCTCGTATCTTCATCGTCATCGTATTCATCATCGTCATCGCCATCGCCATCGCCATCGTCATCAGGGAGAGGGAGAGGAAGAGGGAAAGGGAAAGCGAGAGGGAGAGAGAGAGGGAGAGGGAGGAGTGGCAGAGGGAGAGGGAAAGGGAGAGGGAGAGGAAAGGGAAAGGGAAAACACCACCACCACCATCACCACCACTACTACCACTACCACCACCGCCACTATCACCACTACCTTTAATAATCAATATTTTTCTTCTCCGCGGATCAGGCATATGGGTACTAGAGGGAGACAGGGGGAGGGGGGTGGGGGAGGGCGTGTTTGAGGGGGGGGAGAGTACTTGGTGGCGCCACGAGCAACAGACAGTCTGGCTGGCGTCTGGTAATGCGATGAGTGGGCGGCGAGGTACGATCGGTGGAGGGTGGGGGTGGGGGTTATGGGGGAGGGGGTGTTGTAAGTATGTCATGGGGAGGCTTATGAGTGAATGAATTATGAGGAATAGCAATGGATTTATGTTTTGTTTTGTGTGTTTGAGGGGAGAGATTGTGTGTTACATGGGTTGAAAGAAGAAAAGGAGTATAAATTTCTTTTTAAAGTTTATGTAATGATGTTCTCTATTCTTTTTCTTTTAGTTACGTAAGCAGTTTTTTTTCCTTGCATAATCCATTATGATATAACAAAGATAAATTAGACCTGAACTGCCCAATTTCAAAAGATTTACCCAATTCAGGACACCGAAAATAACCCGTTATTTTTTAACACGTAAAAGTGTTTCAGTCCCGAACAACGGTTTAGCAACGGAGACCGACGTTGGAATTCAACATGTCCATAGGGTCGAAAATGCCACGTTACTATACGTTAAGATATGAACTGAGGCAAAATCATCATACTCTTAGATATGAAATACGACTTATTGTATGGATGGCGTGTCCAATTGTTACATTTTGAAGAGGTGAAGTACGTCATCGAGGAACTAAGGCACGTGGGAACTAGGGATGGAGAGAGAGAGAGAGAGAGAGAGAGAGAGAGAGAGAGAGAGAGAGAGAGAGAGAGAGAGAGTTGGGGGGGGGGAGAAAGAGAAATAGAAAGAGCTACTCAGGGGAGAAGAGAAGAGAAGCGAGGCAAAAAAGAGAAGAAAAAGAAATAGATCTAGAGAGCGAGAGAGTGAGAGCCAGAGAGTCGCAAAGGTGCA
>NW_028234422.1:14643679-14651179 GCF_977035675.1 Penaeus japonicus
CGCAAGGGACCAATTACCTAACTCTTTAAAACCAAGACCACACCTCCGCTGGTGTTATTTACGGGAAGCTGTGACTGGGAATGGAAGTTCAATCACACCAGCTTGTGACAGGAGGCGCTGGGATGCAAGCCAGCATCATGTGATACGGCCTCAGCTTCTCTCGCAATGCTGCCGTTCCTCGCGGCTTCATTAATACGGTTGGCACATTACTCCCGACTGTGTGCTTATTTATTCATTTGCGGATTTGTTTGTCAGGGCTTTTTATATCTTTATTTATTTGATGTTCATTCATGACGGTCCCCGCCTCGTTGCTGCGTGTTGGGTTTTACCGCCAAAGTGGATATTGAATGTTTATTCATAATGGTCTCTGAGAATGACGTAAGCACAGCAAGTGACGGTGTTGTTTTTTTATTGTGGAAAAATCCCATGGAGAGGAAATGTAGTACGACTTTTTTACGAAACCCTCCCCCTCTCGGTACTTTTATTTGATTGTGTAAAGGCTGAATGTTTAGCATGATTGCACATCGACGTGAGGTGTTAGTTATAATTGTGTCATGACGAACATGGATAGGAGTATAAATTGGAAGGAATGATTAAACAAGTGTTTTTGAAAAGATTTTTTTTTTCTTTTTTTTTGCAAAAAGAATGAAGTAAAAAGAATCATGTTATTGTAAAAAATAGGTCATTGTTCAGAGAATGAGGTTATTGTGAAAATGATTATGTTGTAAAAAATAATGAAGTCATTGCCAAAAGAATAATGAGGTTGTAAAAAGTGGTTCCGGAAGATTGAATGGGTGACTCAAATTCCACGTTGGGTTTGGTTCAACTGCTGAAATTCCCTGCGAGAGAATCCCGTTTAAGGCTCAGGTCGGCCAGGACGAATGTGCCGGGCAGAGGCAGCTCTCAAAAGCTTAGTGTCAGGGGGAGAGTTCGTGACCGCTGGCGCTGCTTGTGGCTGGGTCTGCTGTGGTCCCGCTGCCCCCGCTACCTCTCCCCTCTCTCACCTCCCTCACGTCTCCCTCCTCCCCCCTTCCTCTCTTCTCTCCTCTCCCTCACATCTCTCCCTCCTCCCCCCTTCTTTTCTTCTCTCCTCTACTTCCTCCCTTCCCATTCCTCTCCTCTTTCTCCTCCCTCTTCCCTTCTTCTCCTCTCTCTCCTCCCTCTTCTCTTCCTCTCCCCCCCCCACCTCTTCCAAGCGTTACCCTCTCTTTCTTCATTCATGTTTCCCTTTCCTGCTCTCGTCTCCCCCCCTGCCCCATTCCCGCCCCCTTCCACCCCCCTTTCCCCTCATCTCCAGTCTGTGCGTTATTCCCTTTTCCTCTTCCTTCGCCCCACTTCCTTCCCCCTCGCCTTCCTCTCCTACTTCCCCTCCCAACCCTCTCTTCTTCCTGCGTCTATTGACTTCTCCCCCCCGCCCCCACTACCCCCTCCCCCTTCACCACCTCACTCCCGATCTTGATTTCAAGGTCGCCTTACCCCACTTTGTCAAGCCTTTGGGTTGTTTAGGAATATAAGTTTTATTTCTCTCTCTCTCTCTCTCTCTCTCTCTCTCTCTCTCTCTCTCTCTCTCTCTCTCTCTCTCTCTCTCTCTCTCTCTCTCTCTCTCTCTCTCTCTCTCTCTCCCCTCTCCTTCTCCCTCTCTCCTTCTCCCTCTCTCCCTCTCCTTCTCCCTCTCTCCCTCTCCCTCTCCCTCTCCCTCTCCCTCCCCCTCCCCCTCCCCCTCCCGCTCTTCCTCTCCTTCTTTATCTCTGTCTTTACCATCCCGTTGCGTCAACTCGAGGAAATAGATGGAGCTTGCATTTAATGATATCCGATAATCAATCAGTGATGGCGGAGGCAAAAGACAAAGGCCAAGGAAGTGTTTTTTTCCCATCGTTAACCCAAATAAAAGGGATAATGAAGGTATTAGTTATGATGGTAATGGTGAGGATGATACTAATGAAGAAGATAATGATAATGATGACAATGATGAAAGGAGAAGTATGATAACATCGGCTAAATAATGATGATAACAAGAGAGAATAGATTATAATGAAGGTGAGACTAGCCATAATAATGATGATATTAACAATTATAGAATTGATGATTATAATGAAGGTGAGACTAGCCATAATAATGATTCATTTAACAATTATAGAATTGATGATGATGATAACAATATGGTAATAATGATTGTAATAAATACCATTGATATGATGATGATAACAACAATGATAAAGGTAATGATAATAGATGATAATAAAAGGAATGAATAAGTTGGTCATGATGACTAAAAAAATATAAATGATTTAACCAGCTTAAAACGCTGATTTTTTAAAGGTAAAGAAATAGAAAATAAATTAATTCTATGCTAAAAAAAAAGAGTAAACGAATGAATAGACAGGTTTTTAAAAAATCGTATTTAGGTGTCCTCTCCGTAACTCAACAAAAATATGATTAAATATAACGAAAACATATATGACACTCATGCGCCGAAGAGAGACGGAAGAGCCTATATTTACCTAAGAAAAAAAAGTAAACAAATTCCTGTATGACTTGAGGTGTCAACTGAAGGTCGTAAACACAGAGAAAAAGCTAGCAAGAAGGAAAAACGAAAACCAGGCTTGACCTAAATTTTTAAAGCTTTGGCGTAGCGTACTTCGTGGGTATGTGGTATGCGCTGCGTTGCTGTTGCTATGTTGTTATGTGGTGTCGGGTAGTGGTTGGGGGGAGGGTAGGGGATGGAGTGAGAGAGGGGGGGAGTAGGGATTATGGTTTCGCGGTGAAGGAACCGCAAAAGAGGATTTACGACGTAATGTTAACTCGCAGATTTTACGTTAAGACGTTTTGTTGACGTACTGATGACATCATGATTGCGTTAGGAATTTTTGTTACTGCAATACGGTTCTGATGCGATCATGACTCAGCACCATTAACATTTTGGGCGTGGCTCTCCGACTGCATGATATATTAACGTAATTAGTCACGTGTTAACATTAGACAAACTGGCGATTGACTATGTGTTCCTAGACCCCGCCACCTGTTAACGAATAATTCGCGGGAAGGCGAGTGGAGGTACGATGACTTGCTGTCGTGGTGTGTGTGGGGGGGGGGGGGAGAGGTATTGATGGGGGGAGGGGGAGCCAGGGATGACTAACGAGGGATTGAATTGTTGTTTAGTCTTTGTTGGGTTTTGCTTGTTTGTTCCTGTTTGGTTTAGTTTGTTCTGCTTGTTGTTTGTGATCATTTTTGTTCGTCTCGGCTTATTTATTTATTTATTTATTATATTTTCCTGTATATCCTTCCTACTTTTTTCTCTATATATCTCCTTTTTTATCTTTCAGTTCTACCTGTTTTTTTTCTCCTTTTCCTTCCTTTTCTTATTATTTTACCTTCGTTTTCCTCGTTTTTCTCTCCCTGCTTCACATTTTTATTCTCTCCCTCTTTCACCTTTTGTCTCTTTCTTTCCTACATCTCCTCCCTTCCTAGCCTTCCTTTTCCTCTCATCCTCTTTCTACTTTCGTCCTTTCTCTCTCTCTCTCTCTCTCTCTCTCTCTCTCTCTCTCTCTCTCTCTCTCTCTCTCTCTCTCTCTCTCTCTCCTCTCCTCTCCTCTCTCTCTCTCCTCTCCTCTCTCTCTCTCCTCTCTCTCTCTCTCCTCTCTCCCTCCTCCTCTCTCTCCCTCTCTCTCCCTCTCCCTCTCCTCTCTCTCTCTCCCTTCTCTCTCTCTCTCCCACTCTCTCCCTCCTCTCCTTCTCTCTCCTCTCTCTCTCTCTCTCTCCTCTCTCCTCCTTCTCCCCTCTTCTACCTTCCCTCTCTCTCCTCTCTTCTCTCCCTTTCTCTCCCTCTTCCAATTTTTTTTCCTCCACATTTTCTTTTTTATTATCTCTCCCACCTTCTTTCTCTCTCTCTATCTCTCCCTCGCCTCAGTCTCCCACGCACTGGCCGCTTTCGTATCTGCGGGCAGGCCGGTCGGCTCAGTGGCTCGCCTTGTGCCCGGAACTCCTGTCCTATCGACCGCGTTGTCAGGTTCTCATTTGTTCCTCCGGCTGTTATAATATGCTCACACACACGCACACATACGCACACACACACACCTACGCACACTAACGCATACTCTCAGGCAGGTAGACTTACACCGGCGGAGGACACATGGGTATGTGAGCTCATGCACATACACATGCACACAACGCGATAAAGAATGAGCAGTAAAGGGAAAAGAAAAGTAGAGAGAGAGAAGAGAGGAATGAAGAGGAAACGAAACAAAAAAAATGAGGGGGAAAGAAGAGGAGGAGGAGGAGGAGGAGGAGGAGGAGGAGGAGGAGGAGGAGGAGGAGGAGGAGGAGGAGGAGGAGAAGAAGAAGAAGAAGAAGAAGAAGAAAAAGAAGAAGAAAAAGAAGAAGAAGAAGTAATAGGGATATAAGAAGGCGAGGGATGAAGAGGGAAAAAGAGGACGATAAAGAGGAGGCCAAAATAGCATGTGTCGAGCCGTGACACTTCTCACCTACAGGAGAAGTCGCCTCCTTCTCCCTCAAGAGGAGGTCGTGTCCTGAAGGAGGGCCGGAGAAGCGAACGTCTTGTGTGTTGGCTGGTGGAAATTGCTAAGGGTGCAGGATCTCACACTTGGGAGAGAGGCCAAGAGGAAGAAGTGTTGGGAGTGTGTAATGAATGATATGCACACGCAAGCGAACCCTTCCACGTACGCGCGAACACACATACACACACACACAAACACAAACACACACACACACACACACACACACACACACACACACACACACACACACACACACACACACACACACACACATACATACACTCTCTCTCTCTCTCTCTCTCTCTCTCTCTCTCTCTCTCTCTCTCTCTCTCTCTCTCTCTCTCTCTCTCTCTCTCTCTCTCTCTCTCTCTCTCTCTCTCTCTCTCTCTCTCTCTCATACACACACACACACACGCAAAGAACCTAAAGCAATACTGTAGCATTTTACTCTTGCTTTTATGGTGGCCGTGTTGCTGCTTCAACTAGGAATGGGTATTCGCTCTAGTTTATAACGCGCTTACGGAATGGATGATGGATGTCCTCTAGGTACTCGGAAAGAAAAGAGAAAAGAAATGCGTGTGTGTGAATATATATGTATATATATATGAATATATATTTATGTATGTATAAATTTGTATATGTATATGTTTATGTATATGTATATATATATATATATAATTATATATATATGAATGATAATAATAATAATAATAATAATAATAATAATAATGATAAATACCTGTACTCAAAGGAACATGAAAGACTAGAGTTCCCGAAGATAAAAAAAAAAAGATAGAAGAGTTTCTTTACATGTCAAGATGCCTGAAACAAAGGCCTCTGCGTGACTTGCGACGTCCAGTCAGACTCCGAAAGGAATCAGCCGCGAGTCGAGACAGGCGAGCGGCGGCGGCGGGGAAGAAACACAGCACGGTTCTTTACTCGGTGTTTATGAATTTTGCTTCATTTATCGTTTTGTATTATTTATTTTGGTTGGGGGTATGTTTATTTTTGTTTTTCCTTGATCCTCTATTTTTGTTTTTTGTCTAAGAGGGTTAGTAGCTGTATTAATATTTTTATTATTTTTATTTTTTATTTTATTTTACTTCTTATTTCCATTCTCCTTCCTTTTGCAATATCTTTCTATTTTTATTTATACTGCCTCTATTGAATTTACTTTATTTACTTCTATTATTACTGATGATAGTGATAGTGCTTTAATGTTCCATGAATACGTCAACTACAGCTGTAACATCTGTTGTTGTTTGCATTCTCTCTCTCTCTCTCTCTCTCTCTCTCTCTCTCTCTCTCTCTCTCTCTCTCTCTCTCTCTCTCTCTCTCTCTATCTATCTATCTCTCTATCTCTCTATCTATCTGTCTCTCTCACTCTCCATTATCTATATCTTTAGTGTATCAATATTCCATCTCTATCACTAACCTTTTCTGCATCATCATCAACATCATTTCCATGCTAGCATGGTTTTGTTATTTTAGGGATGAACCTTATTTATGGAAATGTTATTGCTTTGTTTACGCGCTTGCTCATATGACGCAATAAAAGCTATTACCTAGCCATAATTCCAGGTTAATGGAAATCATATATTTATTGATTTGCAAGAGCGTGCGGTACAAAACAGCCTAGTAAGAATATTTGTCGCTTGGCAAGAACTATCAAGAACCGTGCAAACAAACGCTTAAGTGTGAAGATGAGATATATATATATTGATTTAAATGATTCAGCGTCAACAGCCCTTTTCTTTTTTTCAAAACATGAACTACGAAAAACGTGTTTCGAGTCATGAAACAAAATTCGAATCAGGTGGAATGAAACCTTTGACCACAACTTTGCGCCACTGTCCGAATAGCGTAGTGGATTTTCTTGGAATATCTAGGTCATGTGCATAGATTTCGTTTTTCTTATACCTTTTTTGTTGTTGTTGTTATTATCATCATCATCGTCATAATTTTCTTCATCATTATTGTCTATTTTTTGTATAAATGATAGTATATAATATATTGATTATAGATTATAGTGTGGTCAACATTTGTATATTGCTTTTTTCCTCTGACCTCTGTTTCTCGCTTATTTTTACGTATTGAAAATGACATGGACAGACTCTCATCCGCAATAACTTCGTTGTGTGTTTAAAACAAAAAACATAGAACAAACAAACAAAATATACAAATGAAAAATGATATCAAACATACAGAATAACTTCTCTGAATTTGCTGAACAAGCATGATGACTACAGGCAACCCCGAGTTAACGAAGATACTTTCTGAAGTTATTTTCGGCCGCTCCAATCTGGAAGCGACAGCAGAACTCGCTGCAACTTTCTTAATGCTGGCTAATCAGTTTATTACTATGATGATGATGATGATGATGATGGGCTAATTAGTCTGTGATTATGAGGACGATGATAAGTCTGGTGATGATAATGAGAATAATAATTACAATGGCTAATCATAGTACTTATGAGAGAATAATATCAATGACGAAAAGATAAAATGGTTTTCGGAGTTGAACAACAGTGCAAAGTTTAGAAGATAATGCACTGAGTGTGTATGTATGTTTGGGTCAGTGTGCGTAGTGTTGGTTTACCGTAGAGTAGATTGAAGAAAAGTTTTTAATTCTATTTCATTTTCCAAATACCAATAACCGTTTTGTGCCAGAATCGAATGCGTTTAAATCAATGCAATTCGTAATATGATAAGCTAGGCACACTTAATCTGAGTTGACTTTTCTTTGGTAAAACGGAAGGGTGATTATGCCTTGGAGAAAAAATAGTAAATAGCACCAGAGGACGATGATGAAGAGAGAAGCAGCACTTTTCTCTTCAAGTTAAAAGAAGAGTTGCGGTCTTAGCTTTGTCTTGAAACATACAAAGAACCTCACGGAGACAAAAAAAAAAAAAAGCCTCTTTATTTAGGGGTGACAGTGGAAATCGTGATTTAGAAATGAGGACAAGGAAGGAGAAGGGGATAAAGA
>NW_028234422.1:14683679-14688679 GCF_977035675.1 Penaeus japonicus
GGTTGTATGGTCGGGGGGTGACGCAGGGGGGGGGGGGTGGTGGGGGGGGGGGGGGGGGGGGGGGGGGGGGGTGGGGGTTGGGGGGGGGGGATATCGTTTTGTGTGTGTGTTGAGGGAGAGAGAGAGAGAGGGAGAGGGAGAGGGAGAGGGAGAAGGAGGGAGAGAGATAGAGTTTGAGACGTAGAAAATACGAGTGTTCCGGTTCAAGAGAAACCTCGAAAAGGCTGGAAGACCCTCGGCATCTTCACGTGCTGTGCAAGTCTCTCTCTCTCTCTCTCTCTCTCTCTCTCTCTCTCTCTCTCTCTCTCTCTCTCTCTCTCTCTCTCTCTCTCTCTCTCTCTCTCTCTCTCTCACAATCTCTCTCACTCTCTCTCTCTCTCTCTCTTTTCTCTCTCCTCTCCTCTCTCTCTCTGTATCTATCTATCTATGTGTGTGTATATATATATAATATATTATATATATATATATATATATAATATATATATTATATATATATATATATTTATATATATAAATATATATATATATAAATTTATATATATTTATATATATAAACATATATATAGATATAGATATGTATATATATTATAATATATATTATATAATATATATATATATATATAATATATATATATATATTAGACCTTCACGATCTCCATAGCAACCCATCCGTCGTGCACTTCGTTTCAAATCATTAATTTTACACATTACATTGTTTCTTTTTTTTTAATTCCGTCACGGTTTTATATTACACTCATACATCACAGTCTGAAGGCTACGCTATCGTGGGTTGCGGGTACAGTTCGCCTCGCCCTTCCGCCGCTATCTCGCCCTTGGATAACGCGGGGAGTGGGGGGGGGTATGGAGGAGGGGGAGGGTACGTGTATTTGTCAAGACTGCAATTTCAATCCGGCTGGGGTTCGGGATCGAGCCTGTGTCGCGGGAGGAAACTGGGTCATATTTTTGTTTGGAAGCGAGGAGGGGGGGTAGTGGGGGGGGAGAGGGAGTGGAGGAGAGGGGGTGAGGGCGAGGGAAAAGGAAAGGGAGATGGGGGGAGAGGATGAGGATGAGGATGAGGATGAGAGAAAAGTAAGAGAAGGAGTGGGGTTTGAGAGATAGGGTGGAGGGAAAGATAGGGGGTAGGGATGAGGATGAAGGAAGGAGAGGGGAATAGGGGATGAAGGTGAGGATGAGCGTGAGGAAAAGGGAAAAAAGGAAGAGAAGGGAGAGAGAGAAAGGAACCTTGTAGAAATGGTCGTGAGAAGAAATATATTTTTATCATGAAAAGCACGCAATGTACACGCATAAATAAGCATATGAACTACACCCTAATCATAGAGTACACAGTAATATATGACATGATAAACAAATCAGTTGATTTAACTGGATAAATCTAGATGTGTGTGTGTGTGTGTGTGTGTGTGTGTGTGTGTGTGTGTGTGTGTGTGTGTGTGTGTGTGTGTGTGTGTGTGTGTGTGTGTGCGCGCGTGCATGCGCGCGGGTGGATATTTATCGATGAGAACTTAGAAGTGAGAGAGAGAGAGAGAGAGAAAGAAAGAAAGAGAGAAAGGGAAGTAAATTATGATTTACTCTTATTATCAGAAAAGATGCCAATGTCATCATTGAAAGTGCTGTTGTGTCATGGTCGTTGTCACAGTGGTCGTTATGCATCAGCAAGTTTTTAAGTCTTCTCTATGAATGAAAATGTCCCACTTGCTCGAAGTTGTTCGAAACTGACCCCTGTCAATTGCACGTAATAGGTGTTTAATTAATCGAGAAGCTGCACGATCTTATTTGAAGCAGTCACTTCCATTCATAGAAAAGGGGGCGTGGCTAGCTAGCTTACAAAGGACAAAATTAGGATTGTCACCGGACCACTCAGTCAATTGTACGCCCACTTGGCCATTTGTACGCCCATCTGGCCATAAGTACACCCACTTAGCCAATTGTACGCCAATCTGGCCAGATGTACGCCGACATGTCTATTTGTACGCTCATTGGGCCACTTGCTCGCCCCCCCCCTGGCCATTTGCACGCCCACTTGGCCATTTGCACGCCCCCTTGGCCATATGTACGCCCCCTTGGCCATATGTACGCCCACTTGGCCAAATGTACGCCCACTTGTTTATCAACGATTGCACACCCAGCCAAGCCGCTCCCTAACCTTGAACTACGCCGGGTCGCGCTTGATTGACTCTTGTTACTCCACTCTTAGCTCGGGTCAGATTAGGTCACACTCACACCTGATCTCTCCTGACGGCCTTTGAGTTTCCCGGACGCCGCCCCTCCTCATGCCCTTCCTCCACTCACACTTCAAGAAACAATCACCGTCTTAGGGTCACATGGCTTAACCGAACGTTTAGTGTTTTTTTTTTTTTCTTCTTCTTCTTCTTCTTTGGTCACTGCCTATGCCTACGTCACCCATGAAACCTTACAACGGAAACGCCAGACGTCCCAGTTTCTTCATGTCACCCATAAACCGAATACTCATGGCATCGTGGTATCTCGCTCGATCCTCGACATCCGAAGCAGAGAGATAAGGACAGATATGGACAGTGTTTCTTACCTCGCTTGCCCGCGCGTCATGAAAATTTCAACATTGATAACCCATCCTCCCTTATTCCTCTATGTCCCTTCGCTTCTCCTCCTCTTCCTTCTCCTCCTATTCCTAATCCTTTTCTTATCCTCCGCTTTTTCTTCATCCTATTCGTAATGTAACCTTTCCTTCAGTTGTTTTATTTTTCAAGGTGTTGATAGAGGAGGGAAGATGGGAATGAGAGAGAAAAAAGAGATTAGGAGCATGAAAGCTTGAGCAAGATAAAGAGGAAGGTGCAGAAGAGAGTAAGTCAGAGAGATAGAGAGGGAGGGAGAGAGAGAGAGAGGGTGAGAGAGAGAGAGAGAGAGAGAGAGAGAGAGAGAGAGAGAGAGAGAGAGAGAGAGAGAGAGAGAGAGAGAGAGAGAGAGAGAAAGAAAGAAAGAGAAATAGAAAGAGAGAAAATGAGAGGGAGAGAGAGAGAGAGAGAGAAAGAGAGAGAGAGAGAGAGAGAGAGAGAGAGAGAGAGAGAGAGAGAGAGAGAGAGAGAGAGAAAAGAGAAAGAGAAAGAGAGAAAATGAGACAGAGAGAGGGGATTGACAGCGATGGGAATAAAGATGGCTTTGCATGCCCTCCCATGCCTCCTTACGGGAGCGGGTGAGCGAGCGACCGAGCGAGCGAGGAAGGCGGCCTGCCCGGCGCCGCGTGTGTGTGGCAGAGTGCATGCGGGGTGGGACCGACCCGGCGATGGGAGCGGGGTAGCGGTCCCCTCTCCCGGCACAGTGTGGAGAGCAGGGCAAGAGAGAGGAGGTGAGGGGAGGTGGGAGCGCCGGGCAACGGGCGGCGTGAGGCGGTGTGGTGGCAATGGTGGCGGAGGCGGAGGAGTTGGTGGTAGTAGTGGTGGTGTGTGGCGCACCTCAGAGACCCACACACACACATACGCACACCCACTCTCCCTCTTTCTCTCGCCACCCGCGACACAACACCAACAATACGCAGTTCGTTCGTACAGGACGTTGATATTGCCCTGCTTGCGCGGATAAAGTGTTTTGAAGACCCGATAATGTCCCGATACGGTGTCTGAAAGCGATCTTTCCCTTCACTTTTTTCTATTTTACTTTTACTCACTTTATAGACGATAGACATGCTCAAGTACAGCCAAACGACAAAGAATGAGCGGCAGTCATGCCAAAAAACTTAATGGCGAGTTGTTACAGTGGCACTGCGAGAATGTTCGGATGTCAAAAGCAAGGCCGACCTAGTAGGTCTTAGCTGTACCCCATTGGCTGTGTAAGTGTGCGTTGGCGGCAAAGGAAACCACACCTTCAGGGACAAGTAAACAAAGTGTTGGCACCCGCCTGCATTCGCCCTTATGTGATTTTTACATCATCGCTTTTTTTGCAACAGATATAAAAATCAAGTGCACACGTGCTTACACTTGGATAAAGGACACGAGGCATCACCAGTGAAGGGAGTGTTGTTCTGCAAGAAAAGCTGTTCGTGTTATGTGCTTGAAACAACGTGATTGCTGTTTGTATAAAATTCTGTTTGATACAAGTGCTTTGTGTGTTTTGTCATGGACGTCTTTATTCATATATAGAGAAAAATTGGTCATATGAACAGGTGAGCAAAGGAAATATACTTTTGTGTTTCAAACAGCAAATTTTGCAATGCAGTTCATGCGTGGGTGTACGGGGATTCCTATAACAAAACAAAAGTGGTTCGCGTGACAAAATTCTAATATAAAGACACGTGAAGTTATGCATGGAAAACACATCGGTGGAGAGAGATAAACGGGATTTCCGATTGTCGCTACCCAGTCTCTAAGTACATTTTAAAATATATTATTAATATGTCAAACACCGCCAGCGTTTGTGTCGAGTGCCAAACGGCCCCAAATGCAGCTTATCAAGGTAGAAAAAAAAGAAAACTGTGGTGTGACATGTGTTTCTTACAGAAAACGGAGAGCAGGTTGGGGTTTTCATGACAGACTAAATCAGTATATCCTGAGTGAGGGTCTTCTGAGAATCATTTCAGCCTGATAGCCGAGTGTTTCAGCCTGTCACAGTAACGAGATAATATTTTTTATTACTATTATTTTCATTGCTGTCAGTTTTTTTTGGTTCGCTCCCCGGTTGCAGGAGAGCAGGATGACGCGTCAGCATGTCTGGCCGCACCGAAATCTGGAGGGAACGAGCCTCCGCAGCCTTTCGATCGATCACCTTTGCAGTCATGATCGCGGTTATACAAGCTGGATATATTAGCTGCCAGAACCACTCGTAAACATGTCTGAAAATACACTCCCGTTCGCGTTGCCTTTACCTTAAATATGCACACTCCACTGGCACATACGTCCTCCTCTGCTGGCTTGTTTACACGCTTGGCACAAGTGTATGCGGGATGCACTCACGTGATATGCACGCGCGCACATTCGCAAACGTGCATATACGTACATTTGAGCACACAC
>NW_028234422.1:14693679-14696179 GCF_977035675.1 Penaeus japonicus
ATGGTGTTTCGTCCTGTCCAAGCTGTAGTTAGCGTGAGGGAAGGATTTTGTATTTTATTTTCGTGAATGTATTTGTAGGATGGAGTGAATTGACGTCAGTAATGTGATTTAGGGATTGACTTTTTTCACGTAGATTTTCTGTCGTTAAGTGTATAACGTTTGATTAAGTGTGATGGTTGATATGATCATTATGGATGGAATGATAAAGAAAGGTATGACACGATGGATATTTGCATTGATTTAATGTAAGATTATATCATTGGCGTGACATTGTAGTAGAGGTGACTCAGTTTAAGCAGGAAGAGAAAGAGAGAAAGAGAGAGAGAGAGGGGAAAAGAGAGAGAGAGAGAGAGAGAGAGAGAGAGAGAGAGAGAGAGAGAGAGAGAGAGAGAGAGAGAGAGAGAGATTACTGGAGCTAGCACGGTGCCAAATGACAATAATTTTGACACTTGTTTTGATTGATGAACTAGCGCGGACTTCATTACCGTGCTGATTAGCTTGACACTCGCCTGTCAGGGGCTTACAACCCCTTGTTCCCTGCAGGTGATGATCGCCTTGTCATTTATGCTAATGGTGAACGTATGTGTGATGCTTTAGGTCGGATTGGCGTCGGGATGGCAGCGGATGGGGAGTAGTATTAGTGGTAGTAACAATAGTAGTGGTAGTCGTAGTCGTGATAACAAAAGTAGAAGCAGCGCCGTATTAGTAACATGAATGTCAGTAGGAGAAGTATACACAGCCACAGACACAGCGAGACAGGTGGACAGAAATAGAATCCGAGAAACCGACGAGAAAGAGATTAAGCAAAGAGAGGCAGCGATACATGATGGGAGGAGCGAAACGCACGGGCCAGATGTGTGCTAAACCAAGTGTGTTTACAGGAAAGGGCGAAAAACAGGTTGAAGGAACCAGAAGCAGACCTCAACCGAAGATATCATTTTTGCATTGTCTTCTGTTCCTAGGCATTATATATATATATATATATATATATATATATATATATATATATATATATATATACATATATATACATATATATATACATATATACACATATATATATATATACACATACACACACACACACACACACACACACACACACACACACACACACACACACACACACACACACACACACACACACACACACACACACACACACACACACACACACACACATACACATATGTATATGTATATATATATACATATTTTTTTTTTTCTTTCTTTTTCTTTTTTTTACACCGTAAAGCCAAGATGAAATGAGCAAGCCACGAGTAAAAAGGAAGAAACAGAAAAGAAGAAAGTAATCTGTATTATATCCCCGGTGCGTCGTAAGCCTTTGTTATGAATTTTGCATCCTTGGGTGTGTCAGGCATGTTCCTTTGCGTGTGAAGATATTCGGACAAAAATTTAAAGGGAAACAGATATCAACATAAGTTTATCGACATTCTAAAGGGTACCAAGAAAACGCACATATTTTGTCATTCTCTCTGTTGGACTTTTTTGTAGTATTGAACGAGATAGCGAACGGGGGAAACAGTGACTTCGTTTTTAGGAAAGAACTGAAGATGCAGTGTTGGTTTGTGTGAGTGTGAGCACGTGCAATCTTTACTGTGACTATCCTAGCGTCACCTCTGATTCATGCTGGCATCCTGGAAGCTCACACGACACCCTAGAGCCACATAGAACCACATATCGTATGCTATTGCGCCTGTGCCACCGCAACTATCATGTGCTCTCTCATAAGCCATCATTCAGCGTTCCGAAGATACCAGAAACACCACCAAGGCCCTCATTTTGATTTTCTCATGAACGACGAGGCATGCTAGTCCATGGCGATGCCAAGAACCGTGAAGCGAGGCATGGCGAGGCGCTGTTGTCAAGCTGTCTCTATGTCTCTCTCGCAGCATCAGGGAATTCTTATACTGCCTCATGAAACATTATCTTCGACGATAGGAAGACAAGTTGTTCTTGAGTGGGGTAGTGGGCTCTCTCTCTCTCTCTCTCTCTCTCTCTCTCTCTCTCTCTCTCTCTCTCTCTCTCTCTCTCTCTCTCTCTCTCTCTCTCTCTCTCTCTCTCTCTCTCTCTCTCTCTCTCTCTCTCTCTCTCTCTCTCTCTCTCTCTCTCTCTCTCTCTCTCTCTCTCTCTCTCTCTCTCTCTCTCTCTCTTTTTTTCTGTATGAAAGAGAGCAAGAGCGAGAGAGAGGCAGACAGACACACACACAGATATTAAAAAAGAGTAAAGTCTCCAACCGCTTTGCATCGACCGATCTAAAAATACTTGCACAGTAACATTAACGAAAATGCATCGCGACCAACAAATATCCTTTGGAATTCAGTTAATATTCATCATATACCTGGGGGATATGAAACAAACAAACAGGCAAAAAAGGCATTGCGTTGGAAAGGCCCTACCTTGGAGGCATGTCGGCAATAACAAAAGCAAACAACGCAACGACAAGAACAGCGAAGTGATGACGAAATAACAAAGGCAG
>NW_028234422.1:14701179-14703679 GCF_977035675.1 Penaeus japonicus
TTGTCAAAGTCAAAAAAAGTCTCTCTCATTCTCTTTCTCATTCCCTCTCTCTCCCTCTATCTCCTTCTATCTCCTTCTATCTCCCTCTCTCTCGCTCTCCCTCCCTCCCTCCCTCCCTCCCTCCCCCCGTAACTACTTCCTGCTACCAAGGTTACGTGTCCGGGCAGTCATTACCTGTGCAAGTGTTGGGGAAGCCTGGCGGGAGTGAGTGTAAAGTCGGTCGAGAGGGTTGACTGTGATAGACTGTCAAGAGAGGCTGTTTAAACTGTCGGTGGGCACACAGGCTAGACTAATGCAGAGAAGAACACGGAGACTGTTGATCGTTTCAGAGATGCGTCTTATGAGAAACAGAGAAGGTTAGTGAGGGGGGGGGGCGGAGGAGTTCGTGTTTAGACTGTTGGTTCATACTGGCAGACTGGAAAGGGTGGAAGCGATAGAGTGAGAGGAGGGAGGGAAGGAGGGAGGCAGAGAGGGGTGGGAGAGGGGAGGGAGGGAGGGAGGGAGGGAGGGAGGGAGGGAGGGAGGGAGGGAGGGGGGGGGAGGCGCGCTTTGAACTGGCGACAGACGCAGACTGTTTTTGGCGAAGGGCGAGGAAGTCCATCCAGAATGTCGCTTTAAGGGTGACGGTTTTGGTTGAAGCCGCGGTGCCTCTCAAGTGATAGTCACACCCTTGTCACACCCTCCTCGCCCGCCTGTCTGCTGCTGCCTAAGGGTGTGGTATTATTGTCGTTGTGGGTGTCACTTCTTTGTTATTGTTGTTTTTTATTGGCTTTATTATTATCGTTGTCGTTATTGTTGATATTGTTATCAGCATTGTCATTATTGTCCTTCATATTATTATTGTTGTTGTTGTTGTTAGTGTTGTTCTTGTTAATGATATTATTATAATTACAATTATTATCATTATTATTATTATTATTGTTATTATTATTATCCTCATCATCATCATCAATATTATAATTGCTATCATTATTATCACTATCACGATCATTATCATTACCATAATAATTGTTGTCATTCATATTCATAATTATATTCTTTTGAATATTATTATCTATTTATATCACTATTACTACTGCTATTACTATTGCTATTAGTGTGGTTCCCATTTCAACCGTTTAGGCGACAGGGGAAGAGGAGGGAGAGGAAATTACGAACGGAAAGGGGAAGAGAGAGGGAGAAGAAGAAAAAAAGAGAACAAAGCCATATTTGTTATTACATTTTGTCATTCCCTTGGGCTTACTTATCCACGTGAAAGACAAGGGGGCGAGAGGGAGTGTGGGAGAGGGGTGTGGGTAGAGAGGAGGAGGTGGTGGGGGAGAGGTGGGTGGGGAGGTGGGGGACAAGTAGGTGGGGAGATGGGTGGGGAGGTGGGCGGGGAGGTGGGGGAGAAGTAGGTGGGGAGATGGGTGGGGAGGTGGAGAGGTGGGGGAGAGGTGGGCGGGGAGGTGGGGGAGAGATGGGTAGGGAGGTGGGTGGGGAGACGACTGCGGAGGAAGCGGGGAGGTGAAGCATGACGTTGAATCACAGGTAATTGAATTGCTCATTTTCTCGTATGGAAGGGAACAATGGAATCCTTTTATTTAAGGTGTTACGGAGGGAGGGAGAGGGATTGAGGGAGTTAAGGGAGGGAGTAAGGAAGAAAGGAAGAAATATTGAAGGAAAAGAAGGAAGGGAGGGAGGGAGGGAGAGATATAGGGGAAAAGACGGAGGAGGAGGAGGTACTAGGAGGAAGAAGAAAGGATGAGAAGGGAGAGATAGAGAGGGAGGAAGAGGAAGTGAAGGGGAGATATTGAGAGGGAGAAGAAGGGGCGGAGGGGGAGACAGAGAGAGATAAAAGTAAGGAATAGAGACTAATGCCGAGATACAGTCTGACGAAATGGAAGCATAGCCACAGATGAGACAAGCAGACCGAGCCAGAAAGACAGACAAACTCAGATAAAGCAACCGAAACAGACAGATAGACAGACAGACAGACAAAGACACAAATCGAAAAAAAAGAATAAGCCTTTTTTCCCCCATGAATCGTCCGGCCTCGCTGCGGAACGGGCCACAATACGAGAGCCTCCTCCAGCTGCTCCTCCGTCAGGAGTCTCGCAAAGAGCCTCTTTATCGGCGTCTTAGCGACTTCCTTCGCGCTACTGACAGACTCCCTTAACCGTCGAGAGGATTTTCTCAAAGGTTTCCTTCACGCCCTTTGGGTAAGGGGAGGAGGGAAGAGGGAAGAGGAGAGGGAGAGAGGGAAGAGGAAGGGGGAAAGGATGGGGGAGAGGGAAGATGGAAGAAAGGGAAGATAGGAAAGGAAGGGGGAGAGAGGAGAAGAGAGAAGAGGAGGGAGTAGAGGGAAGAGGAAGGGGGAGAGGGAAAAGAGAAGGGAAAGATGAAAGAGGGGAGAGTGGAGAGGGGGAGAGGACTCCTCCTCCTACCGTCGCCTCTCGCCGGAAGGGAGATCGATATGTATGCCAGTGTAGCACTCAGTGTCATGAACGCTCAGTGGAGC
>NW_028234422.1:14708679-14726179 GCF_977035675.1 Penaeus japonicus
GATAATTTTTTCCCGAAAGCTCGATAAGAAAACTCAATTTTTTTTCCTGAGAGCTCGAAAAACGCACTAATGTCTCCCGAAAGCTCGAAAAGAACTCTAATTTCTCCCGATAGCTCGAAAAAAGAACTCTAATTTCTCCCGAAAGCTCAAAAAAGCTCTAATTTCTCCCGAAAGCTCGAAAAAAAACTCTAATTTCTCCCGAAAGCTCGAAAAAAACTCTAATTTCTCCCGAAAGCTCGAAAAAAAACTCTAATTTCTCCCGAAAGCTCGATAAAAAAAACTCTAATTTCTCCCGAATCCCCGCCGTTATTTAAGGCATCGGAGACTCGAGGACACGATCCACGACCTTTGCCACGAACCCGATGCCCTTTGGGACAGGCTTCAAGAGGAACGCCGAAGGAAAATCGGTCGCTTGTGGTTATAGCTTAGGCTTAAAAAAGAAGGGTCTTGATCCTTCGAGGTTATAAAGAGGAAAAAAAAATGTAGAAAGGGAGGCAGTGCCCTTGATTAATTTGATTGGATGGACAGGTAAGACGTAATGGAAAAAATGGAATGAAAGAGGAGAGAGGGAGGGAGTGGAAGAGGAGAGAGATGAGAGAGGAAGGGGAGATAGAGGGGGGAGGGAGAAGAGAGAGAGGGGTGAAGAAGAAGAGAGAGAAAGGGTGAGAGAGAGAGAGAAAGGGAGAGAGAGAGTGAGAGGTTAGGATGATGACAGAGACAAACAGACAGAAAAGTAGCAGGAACTCCAAAGCGACTCATCCTTGTGAAGGATTAATTGCATTTCCTCATCGCCGAGGAGTCTCCCTCCCAAGACCTTTCCTTGAACCTCCTTTTGTCACGCGGACAACGGAGTCTTTTTTTCTTTCCTTTTTTAATGTTTCCGTCTCATTTCCATTGCTTTATTTTTCCTCTTTTTTATTTATTTTTTGCTACTTTGATTTATATCTTTAATTGGAGAAATCCGTACTATTTTTTGTTCAGCGTTAAGAGTTGCAGACTCGTATTTTGCACGCGTATTTTGCACCGTCACGGGAGATTCGCCAAGATGATTTTCCGAAGCATTTTATTAATACGTAAAATCAATGAATAATCAAATGAATAAAGAGGAGAAAATACGACCAGATTTTTATTCGGATGTTTTTTCTTTTTAAAAAGTTGGACTTTCTCTTTTGCTTTGATAAAATATGAGAGACTTAGAAAAGAAAATACGATGAGATTTTTTTTTATGTAAGTTAGATTTTCGCTTCGATTTCAATTCGATTAGAGCTTTACTCTGTAACGGGAAAGCACACGACACACGTCAGGCTTCAGGCTTTGTGTACCAAGTTGTGAATCCTCTTAAGTGTTTATGCTTGATTCGAAGAAGCCTGAAAGTTCGGTTTAGGATCCTTGAAATTGAGTTCTTCAGGCTAGTGCAAGCGACCATGCTTGTCTCTCTCTCTCTGTCTCTCTCTCTATCTCTCTCTCTCTCTCTCTCTCTCTCTCTCTCTCTCTCTCTCTCTCTCTTTATCTCTCTTACTCTCTCTTTGTCTCTCTATTTCTCTTCCTCTCGCTCTTCCTCCCTCCCTCCTTCCCTCCCTCTCGCTCTATTGCTCTTCTCCTTTTCTCTATTCACTCTCTATCTTCAGATCTATTTACTCCCTTCCCGTCCTCCCTCATTCTCTCCCTTTTTTAATTTCTTACTCACTTGATATCTCAATGCCTGGCTATCTCTCTCCTTCTCATGCATTACCGTTTACGTCACTTCACTCCTCTTCCACATATCACTCTGTAAACACGTGAAAAATGGTCCCGCCACTGGTTAAGCTGGCTCGGTGCCACGCGAAAAGGCGCATTGCAACCCCGTAGACTTTTGTCGCCTGTTTCAGTGTGGGCTTGTCACACAGTTCCGTGTAATTTTCCTTGTTATATATATATATATTTTTTTTTATCTATACATCTCTGTCTCTCTTTCTGTATTTTCGCAGTCCCTCTATTTGTCTCTTTTTTCCGTCTCCCATTCCATCTCTGTCTCTTCATCTTCTCTCCACTCTCCTTCCCTCTTTCAATCCTTCCTCTCCTCTATCCGTAAGTAATAGCTTTCCGCCTTCTCATAAACAGGATATATGTGAGCTTTGTGTAGGACCCGTGTGGAGCCAAAATGATTGTGTCGACCCCGTAGATTTTATTAAGCCGCGGTCGTGGGCTGAGGCAAGGTAATACAGAAAGAGGTCAATATGAAATTTCTTAGAACCCATCGTGCGGAAAGGCATACTGACTGATTGGTTAGTCCGGCCCGACAGATGAGCTGATAATTAAGCCAGACAGATGAATAGACGGAGACTGAGACGCAAAAAGGAAGATAAAAAGAGAACGTGCCCAGAGATACCGAAGACGAAGAGTGTGCGCCAGTTGGCATTTGTCACCGGATGTTTCCTTTGCTAGTTTTGCTGATTCAAGTCGTTTGTAGGTCATCGGTTTAGGGGGAGAGAGGGGTAGGAGTACGAGAGGGAGGGAGAATGCGGTAGGGGGAGGGTGGGAGGCAAGCAAGCAAGCAAGCTGGCTGGCTGTCCTAGAAGTGCTTGTGTTCCCGCGGTTCGTTTTCTTGATTTATTTCCATGGACTTTGCTCGTTCGTTTCCATGCACTTCGTTTTCTCTTCGTTTTTTTTTTTCTTTCCATTTTGTAACTTCTTCGTAAATTCCTCTCAATAGCAACACTTGTAACTTGTTATTAAGCAGCATTCACAGTGATGTGGGCGAGGAGGGGTGTGCACAGCTGTTGACACATCTGTGTATGTTGACAGACAAATAGGTAGAGGAAGAGAGTGAGAGAGAGAGTGAGTGAGTGAGTGAGTGAGTGAGTGAGTAAATTAGAGTGAGTGTTTGTGTGTTTGTGTATGGGTGTACTTCGTTTCATGAGACAGATCGACAGAGGCAAAGACAGAGAAACAGACAAGAATCCAATGGAAAAACGAGAAAGGGAGACAAGGAACATAAAAGACAGAAAACGAGGGTAAAAAAAGGATAGTGAGAGGGAATACGCGAGTCAAGAGTTGCAAGGAAATGAGGATCCTTTAGGAGTTGCTTGCCTGCCTGCGACTGGGAGGCGTCTGTCGCTTGCAGAGGTCAGGGAAGGTCGTGCCCCCCTAACCCCTTCCACCTAAAAACACTTTTTGATGGAGGAGTCAGAGGTTACGTCGAGGGAGAAGGAGAAAGGGTGGGAGGGGAAAGAGGGGATAGAGTAAGGGAGGTAGGAGACGGGAGGGGAAGAGGGAGGGAGGGTGGAAGGAGAAGGAGGAAAGGACAGTGAGATAGGGGAGCATAATTGGAGAAAGGAAGGAATAGAGAGGGAGGAAGGAAGGAAGGAAAGAAGCGTGTGATAGGGGATTTGGATGAGGGTGGTAGGAGAGGGGAGGGGAAAAGAAAGAGAAAAAAAATAGACAGAGTGAGAGAGAGAAGGGATGAGGGGAAGGAGAGGGAGTGGAAGAAGGAGGGTATGAGAGGAAGTAAGGAAGAAGGGGTGGAAGGGAAGGGTAAGGAGAAAAGAAGATGGGGGGGGGGTAGGGGATTAGAAGCTAAGAAAGAGGAGAGGACATGAGGGGGGATAGTAGAGGGAGAGGTGAGGACTTAGGGAATAGGGAGGATAGGAGAGGGGAGGAGAAGGAGGAGAGCAAATGAGGGGGAACGGGAAGAGTGAGGGGTGGGGGTAGGGTAGGGGGTAGAGCTTAGTAGGAATATGAGAAGGGGGGGAGAGGAAGAGGAGACGTGGGAGGGAAATGGGGAGGGGAGTGGAAGAGGGGTACCTCCTTTTCAATGTCCCACTTTCGGGCACGTCACCGCCATATGTCCCCTCTGACACCTGCCACGTAAATAAACCCTGTGTATTGTGAGCATTCTCGGAATGACGAACTGATATAGGTGGAAATCTGCAAGTGCTTTTGACAAGGTCTCAGCGCCCGGTGTGATTGGAATCGGGTTTAGTCTTCTCTCTCTCTCTCTCTCTCTCTCTCTCTCTCTCTCTCTCTCTCTCTCTCTCTCTCTCTCTCTCTCTCTCTCTCTCTCTCTCTCTCTCTCTCTCTCTCTCTCTCTCTCTCTCTCTCCCCGTCTCTTCCTCGCTTTTTCCCTCATTTTCTCTCTCCTTCTCTCTCCGTCCCTACCTCTCTCCTTTCTCTTTCTTTTTCCATCACTCTCACACAGTTTCTCTCTCTTTCCGTTTTTTCTCACACACTGAACCTGATTACTAGATAAGATAAAAACATATTTTTCACAAAGATAACAATGATAAAAACAGTATTATTTACCGAAGTTGAAATTAATTGTATGTGTGTATGTGTGTGTGTGTGTGTATGCCTGCGCGCGCGCACACACACATATGTGCGTCAGACTTTGTTCATGTGCGTGCGTGTGTGATCGGACTGCGCGTTAGTGATATCATATTAATTCAAGATTCATGGCAAGGAGGCGCCTCATTCCGTATTCATGAATTAGCGTGGCGGTTTGAGGATGTCATCGCGAGATACCACTAATACCCACGCTCGTCTGTGCGCTGGATGAGAAGGAACTTTCTGGATAGGAATTGGGTGTGATTACTTCATTATTTCGACGAGACCTCGGTGTGAAAAGCCCCTATGATTATCTCATGGAAAGAACGGGACATATTCAGCAGCGTCGTCAAATTATTTTCCCGCCTTCCCTCCTTAAAGAAAACGGGAGTCTCTGTCCGTGGACAAGGGAGTGTGTAGGGGGGAGTTATGTAAATTTTCAACCTTTTTTTTTGTAATATCTCTTGCCTCTCGGGTCCGTCATCATAGTTGATATTTCTCTCGTCGCACTGGGTCCGCTTTGAGAATAACGAATGTTCTTTTTTAAGCATTCAGGCGAAGAAGAACAAACGAATCCTTGACTTTGTTTTCCAAATTCGTATTAGGTTATGCGTTGATTTGTCTTTCTCGTTTTTTTTAGGGGGGGGGGGATTTGCACATGAGTGTTTCATGTATAACTTGTAGTCCCTGTTGGTGCGAGCTATAAAGACTACAGAACAGTGGGAAAGTCCTGTTAATCTAGAGCAAGAATAAGAAAGGAGAGCAGTTAGAAAGAAATACCTCAATTCGAAAATACTCTCAAGACTAATTAAAGACCCATGAGAATGTTTCAAATTATCCGAAGAAAGAGAAACAGCAAGAGTAAAAAAAATAACAAAAAAATCGGGAAAGTAAGTCGTAGCTTTGCCATCTTGGGTGATTTCGGTCAGTCTTTCTCAGCCTGTCAACAGGCTTCGGGGTAGGGAAGGGGAGGGGAGGGAAGAGGGAAGGGGGCGTGGGTTGTTTTTACAACTTTGCGCACAGTTGCAACTAGTAGCAATTTGTTTACTTTTTGTGTGTGTTGTTGCTTTTTCTTTTGAATAGAATCCTTGAAGTCAATTCACAGAAGGCGAGTGTGCGAAAGGAGGTTGCTTGTAGATTTAAGTTAGTGTTCTTCTTGATTGGGCAAGCAGCGTTATCATGCGTACCTTGAGTCAGCATTGAATGAATACTGAATTGTAGTGTTTTATCTCTCTCTCTCTCTCTCTCTCTCTCTCTCTCTCTCTCTATCCTGCTTCTTCTTCTCCCCTTTCTCTCATCCCCCTCCTCCCCCTCCTCTACCTCTTCCCTCCTCCTTCTCTTCATCCTCCCCCTCCTGTACCTCTTCCCTCCTCCTCCTCCCCCTCCCCCTCCTCTTCCCCTTCCCTTCCCCCTCCCCCTCCTCCTCCTCCACTCCCCCTCCTCCCCTCCTCCTCCTCTTCCTCTTCCCTCTCCTCCCTCTCCTCATCCTCCTCCTTTCTTTCCCTCCTCCCCCCCTACCCCTACTCACCCAGTCACTCTCCCCTTTCCCACCACCCACTATCTCTTCTCCGCCTCCTATTTATTAATTGTCTCTATTAAAGTGTCCTCTAACTGCGAGAGATAAAAGGGGGAAGGGAAAGCCCTTGCATGTGGGGGGAGGGGGAGGATTAGGGGTGGGGGCTGTTATTATAATCCTATTTGATCCATTGCGTTTGCCCACCAGACGGTCTCCGAGGTCGCTGGCAAACAGGGCCGCGTGTTGATCAAGCGCGGTAATGGCTTCATGCAAGTGTTGTGCAATCTAATATCATTACGCTGGGGGATGCGTATTATCGGTGTCACTCACCTTATCGCCGTATGGATCTGTTTGCTTTTGTTGTTGTTGTTGTTGTTATCGTTCAGTCTCTCTGTATCTTTATCTCTCTCTCTCTCTCTCTCTCTCTCTCTCTCTCTCTCTCTCTCTCTCTCTCTCTCTCTCTCTCTCTCTCTCTCTCTCTCTCTCTCTCTCTCTCTCTCTCTCTCTCTCTCTCTCTCGCTCTCTCGCTCTCTCTCCTCCGTCCTCTCCTCTTTCCTCTCCTTTGCCCTCTCCCTCTCTCTCCTTCTCCTACTCCTCTTTCTTCTCTCTCCCCCCCCCCTCTCCTCTTTCCTCTCTAATCTCTCCTCTCTCAATTTCTTTCTCCCGCTATCGCTTCGTCCTTCTTTCCCGTTATCTACGTCTTAAACTTGAGAAATCGGGATGTAGAAACGATCCATCTTATAACCTCCATTTGACCTTGCAACGACCTTGGCAAGCATAACAAGCGTATCTGCTGCGTGTTTGTGTATGTGTCATTACAAAAATATATATATTTTTTGTATTGAATCAGAACACTTTGCATAATATAGTACCGTCTTGAAGGGGTAGAGGGGGGGGGGGTTGTAACATTTCTCTTTCGTTTTATGTCTATATTTCATTGATTTTATATATTTATTCTCCGTCGTCTTTTCATTTCCACCTCCTCCACGCGAGAGATATAGTACGCGTCAGCTTCAGATATTGCGAGCGTATGATTTTTCCATTGATTAGAAACGTGTCAGCGGCAACGACATCTGTTGGCCATGAAATCGTTAATTTCTTGTGCTCCATTGTTTACCTGCATCCCGTTGTGTTTTTGTTTTTTTTCTGTTCATTAGTAAGCCATTTATGATCGAACGTTTAAGCTTTATCCGCCATATATGTGTTTAAATGCTTTATATATCTTTGTCCCCTAGCGAATGCTAAGGAGACCGAATACTCACCTAGGTGTTAGTCGTGATAGCGGTTATCAACATAGGAGAGGTGTGGAGTGAACACGTTGCCACGGCGCTCGTCGTTTGACTTTGCCTTGTTCACCGTGTTCCACTTTGTTCATCGTGTTGCCAGGTGCGCGTGAGTGGACGTGACAAGCTTCATGTGTGCCAGAATAGCCCGCACGTGGAAGCTTTTTGTGCGCCGTGGCCAGAGCTCAGAGCGAGTGACAAGCAAGGTGGGCATTGAAATGGCGCTGGCGTAGAACTGGCATGCGGCCCCCCTCCCGCGGCGCGCCCCGGCATGGCCCAGCCGTCCCACAGCAAGCCCCGCAGCCGCTCCCTAGACCAGGCTTCCCTGCATGAGTCTGGGGTGCGACTCCTGCGGCTGCGGCTTTCTCGGCGCCCGCAGGATGGCGCCAGGGCTAACCGGCTTCCCGAGCAGTCGCCCGCGGAGCCACGAGGCATCCTGAAAGCCAACACTTCGGCGCTGAAGAATGTCGCTCGTGCCTTATTGCGGCACCCCAGCCGCACCTCCCGCAGCTCCTCCTTGGAGCGGCCCACGGAGACGCCCTGGGTCAACCAAGAGGCGCTGGTCAACGAAGTGGTGTCCAGCCCCTACCGCCGGCGACACAGCAACACACCGTCGCCCCTGCCTTACAGCCCGCCGCAATGGCGTCTCAACCCCCAGCTCCTGCCGTGCCACAAAGCGGCCTTGGAGTCCTCGCATGCGCAGAAGCTTCCACAGGACACTCACTACGCGCAGAAAGTCTGCGGGGAAACCTCTTCTAGCTACAAGGCGGCCGCGGAGTCTCCGCATGAGGCTTCGAAGGGCTCCTCGGACGCCCCCTGTAGCAGCCACAGGCTCACGCCGGAGCCGAGCAAAAGCTCTCTGGAGCCGCCGCCGCTCCGCAAGAGCAAGATGAACCCCTTACAGTGCCAAAACTTGACGCAGGCGGCTTCGGCGGAGCCGGAGGAGAAGGCTGAGGGCGAGGAGTCCCCCACGATCTTGCCGGAGCCCAAGGCGTATCTGATGAGCGGCCGCGTCCTGCACTTCTACTCGTCGGACGAGTGGCGCGCCGCTCTGCAGTCGCAGGAGCGGCACGGCGGCGGCGGCCACGCCCTGGGCCCAGGCCCCTTCCCCTACTGCCCGGGCCGTTTCAGCCCCGTGCCAGCCTGGATGGACACGGAGCCCGACCGCGCGGCGCCCGAACTCCCCGGCCGCAGCCCCGTTTCACCGCACCGACGGGTCAGGTCGTGCTCGGTCGGTACGGAGTGCGAGGGCGTGGCTAGCTCCGTCTACCATCCAAGGTCGGTGGGGATCTATGACCTTCCGCCGGGCGTGTTCGCCCGCCCGCGCGCAGCCTCGCAGCAGTACACGTCGCCGCCGCTTATGGTAAGTCCCCGCACCATGTCGACCGCTGCACCAAGTCGACACCGAACAGTCCTGACACGTGTGTTGTGGCAAAGTCCGGTAACACCTGGAGTGTGACGTCACACGTGTCATGGTGAGAACTTGAGTGAGATGGATTTAAAAGTTAACCAAGAGAATCATATTCACCCTTTAAAACTATCGGTAATCCACTTGACCTAGAATGGGGGAAAGTCACTGGGGATTAGGGAGAGGAAAAAAAACACTTTCATAGAGGTAAAGATAATTAATAGAAGTTTCACGAGTCTCATAATCTACATCATATTAAATCAATACACCCAGCGTACCAATAAGCAAGCAAAAATATGCATAGGGGGAATGCCAGGAAAAGGTCAAGGGTTAATAGAGAAGAAGAAATAGAAATATAATAAAAAGATCATCTTAGAAACAAAACCACAACAGAGCGGTCGTAGGTCTTCATAAATAAGGAGTCGAGTTACAGAGCCGGCACACCGGTCACTGCGAGATGGCATCCAGGTGCCGGTAAGTGCCAAGGAGTGCCGCTATGGCTCCTGGGATGCGAGAGATGAGAAGATTCGCCACGCCCGGACGAGCTCTCTGTGGACGCGTGTGGTAGGGAGGGGATGTGTGTAGCGCGTGTATCTATGTGTGTGCGTGTGTGGGTGCCTTGAGAGAGACAGATAGACCTTGAATTTGTATGAACATGTCTTTAAGGCGCCATCCTTTTTCTCTATATTCTCGAACCTTCTTCTCCCTCCCTCCTCACACAACCATCAAGTCTGTAGAATCGATGGAGAGAGAGAGAGAGAGAGAGAGAGAGAGAGAGAGAGAGAGAGAGAGAGAGAGAGAGAGAGAGAGAGAGAGAGAGAGAGAGAGAGAGAGCATCTTTAATCTACGCTTCCTATGAGAGGTCAGCTTAACCTCTTCTGACCTATTTCCCCCCTCTCAACACACTCCTCCACGCCCTTCTACCTCCACTTCCACGCCATTCTTCCTTCACCTCTTCTTCTTCTTCTTCTTTCCTCTCCTCTTCTTATTCTTATTCTCCTCCTCTTCTTATTCGGCTTTTCATCCTCCTCCTTCTATGTTTCTTCTTATTTTTCTACTTCTACTTATCATATTTTTTATTCTCCCTCCTCTTCGTCCTCCTCCTCTTAATCTCTTCTTAGTCCCACTTTTCCTCTGTCTTTCTTCTTCCCCACCACCACCTACTCTTTCCCACCACCACCGCCTCCGCCACAAGCTCCACTTTCTCCACCACCATTACCGCCACCACCACCTTCACCTCCACCACCACCTCTTCCACCTCCTTTTCCTGCCAACTCCTGGGCTGCAAAGGATCTCACAAAGGACACTCCGTGCGGCTGCCTTGGCTTTGTCTTCTGAGGGATTCCAACCGGTTCGGAGGTTTCATTACGATTCGTTTTTTTCCGGGGGAGGGTTATCTCTCTTTTTCTTTTTCTTTTTTTTTTCTTTCGCTCTTTCTTTTATTCAGAATCTGTCTTTTTCGCTCTTTCTTCCTTTATCTCTCTCTCTCTCTCTCTCTATCTATCTATCTATCTATCTCTCTCTCTCTCTCTCTCTCTCTCTCTCTCTCTCTCTCTCTCTCTCTCTCTCTCTCTCCTCTCTCTATTTATATATATATAAAATATATATATCATATATATATATACATATATATATATATATAATATCACTCTCTCTCTCTCTCTCTCTCTCTCTCTCTCTCTCTCTCCCCTCTCTCCCTCTCTCTCTCTCTCTCTCTCTCCTCTCTCTCTCTCCTCCTCTCTCTTCTCCTCTCTCTCTTTCTCTCTCTCTCTCTCTCTCTCTCTCTCTCTCTCTCTCTCTCTCTCTCTCTCTCTCTCTCTCTCTCTCTCTCTCTCTCTCTCTCTCTCCCTCTCTCTCTCTCTCCTCTCTCTTCTCTCTCTCTCTCTCTCTCTCTCTCTCTCTCTCTCTCTCTCTCTCTCTCTCTCTCTCTCTCTCTCTCTCTCCCTTTCTCTCTCTCTCTTCGTCTTTTCTTTGTCTTTTCGGAGTCATTTTAAGTGCTCTTTGGTCGTTGCTTTTGTTCTGTGATAATGTGTTTTGATTTTTCTCTCGTTGGTCGTAATGAATTGAGATCACTCGATAACACAATGCATGTTGCAGGAGAATCGTTGAATCAGTTGCTTGGTGAATGGAAGTCTTTGCAAAAAATGATGAATGAAATGAAAAGAATGGAGTAGATGGAATGATTCAGATGAGTTGGTGAAGGAATTAGTGGATGAGACTGGCGGGTGAGTTATTCTTACTCGTGAATGATTTATTGATGATTGATAGATGAATTGATGAATTGGTGAGGCGGATTAGTGAATAGATTGGTTGATGAAATGGTGAGTGAGTGAGTCGCTGAATAGATTTGATCGATGGATTGACGAACTTGTGAGTGAGTGAATGAATGCTTGCTTGAGAGAGAGAGATGTGTGAGTTGGTGAATTGATGAACTGGTGAGTGAGTGAATTCCACTCGTGAATTACCGAATGAATTGGTTACAAATGAACTGAAGAACAGATGGGTGAGTGAAATGCCTCAGACTGACGGATCAGTGAATAGATAATTCACTGATGGACAGCGTGAGTGAAGCAGAAGATGAAGCCTCAGAGCCGAAACTTCAGCCTCTCCCTCTCCCCCTTTGCCATAGAAACCATCCCCCCCACACACCGCTCGCCACAGAATTCATAGCGGAAACTTATGACCGGATTGCCACATTATTGCTAGTTTTTATATAATTTTTACGGTTATCATTTTTTTATTGTAGTTATTATTATTATCATTGTTCTTATTAGTATTATTATTAGTATTATTTGTATTATTATTAGTTGTAGTAGTAGTAGTTTATGCATATTTTTCATTATTTATTTTTTATTACTATCATTATCAGTATTGCTTTATTGATTTATTCCCTTTTGTTTGCTTTATACCTATTATCCACTAACCGAAATGTACAAATAAAAGGGGGTGACATTTTGAATTTATTACAGATTTTTCTAGACATTTAGTGAAATGACGCATTTACATATTTTTATTTATCTAAATATGTAAAAGATAAAACCGCGAAGTGTTTTGATACAGGAACTGGAGATCCTTGGGTGCTAAGGAAAATTCGAAGCAAAAGATATTGCGACACAAGGCAAGGGAAGTCCTTCAGGCAGCGTGACTCGGGGTATAGCTTGTTTTTGTGCCCGGGACGTTTTCCGAATTGCATCGGCTCTTTTCTCGTTTTCCCGTATGCGATTGTGGACTTTGAGGTGAACATATTGAAGTGAATATATACGCACGTGAATACCAGACTCGGATGCACACGTTTAAGGGCATGTATACGTACTGTGCACTCTCGCACTGACTCATATCCTCGTATCCTTACTCATTCACTCACGGAAACGCACATGCACACACACACACACACACACACACACACACACACACACACACACACACACACACACATGCATGCACACTCTCTCACACACACATGCATGCACAATCTCTCACACACACATGCATGCACACTCTCTCACACACATGCATGCACACTCTCTCACTCACTCACTCACTCACTCACTCACTCACAACACACGACTCCATCCCACACACTCGTACCCATCCTTCCCTCCCTCCCTTACTTCCTTCCTCCCTCCCTTCCTCCCTTCCTTCCTCCCTCCCTCCCTCCCTCCCTTCCCTTCCTTCCTCCCTCCCTCCCTCCCTCCCTCCCTCCCTCCCTCCCTCCCTCTCTAGCATATACCTCCCACACACTAAGTCTTGTTATCCATTTCCTCCTGTGTAGCCGAAATGAGCACGCAGAGAGACGCTTCTATTTTGCATATGGAATGTATCTCTTTTTTTTTCTTTTTTTTCGTCTCAGCTTTTTTTAATCTGATATGAATTCTAAACACTGAATTATGACGCTCTTGGCGGGATTGTCACCGTATTTGCGTGAGAGAAATTTTTGCGTTTTGGGGCATTTTTTTGTTGTTTTTCTCGTTTTTTTTATTTTCTTCTCCGCATTATCATCATTGCTGTGTTTTTTTATTCTTGTTTAATTCATTATTTAGAATGAAGTTCTCATTATCAATACGTCGTCTCAGTTACAGTTGTTTTATCATTTCTCTTGCCTTTAGCCTCATGATTTCTGTACCTCCAAATTCCTTTACTTTTTACCGCTTTGATTCTTCAAACTTCTTCTCCTTCTTCCTCTCTTCCTCTGTCTTTCCTCCGATTTCCTTAGTGATTCGCCTTTTTAAAAGATTCACTTCGTCGTGTATTGTCGAAGTTCCTCCATTCAATGTGGACCGACGGCGCCTCGGCGGTCAGAGGACCCCAAACATTCCTCGGCCTCCGTCCCTCTCCCTCTCTTTATCTCCCTTTCTCTCTCTTTCTTTCTCTGTTGCTTTCTTCTGTTATCTCGTTTGGCCATTTCTCTCTTGTTTTTTTTTTTAGTGATGTTCCTCTTTATATTTCTCATTGTCGCTTTTATTGTTTATTTTTATTTTTCTCTCTCGCTTTATTTCTCCTTTTCTTCATTTCTCTCTCTATGTCGTTTCTTTATTGTGAGATAAGTTCTTGTGATGTCTTTAGAAATCCTCCATCGATGTATTTTATTGCATTATTATTGTTCTGTATTTTCTTATTTATCTCCTATGATATAATGGACAATGATAATGATGATACTGATCATGATGATAATTATAATTGTATGTATGTATATTTTTTTCTTATATTTCAAAATATTTGTATGAGGGATTATACTGTGTATTAAAGAGACGCAAATGAGAATAGGAACAGCAACAACAAATACATAGAGGAACACGAAATGAAAACATTTTTTTAGGGGTGAACAGGAGTCATTATCTGATTTTGTCGGAGAAAGATCTGTTTTCGAATCTTTTAACGGTGGGCTGGCCTGGCCAGGGAATGAGGTTAGGCGCGTGGGAATTCGTTAATGAATTTAGATTGCTCTCGTATTTATCTATGTTTGTATTATTGTTGTTGTTGGTGGTGTTATTGGTACTTTTTCTTATTATTTTTATTGTCATTATCATTATCTATTGATTATTTTTGGTTAGATTCTCTTACCATAACTTTATAATGCTCTTCATTTATCTGAAGATCTTTTTATATTTCTTTTCATAAGCATTGATTAAGAAAGCCTAATTAACTGTAATAATTGGAAGCCTAATTAATTTAATAGCATTGCCATTAGAATCGCCTTATGCTGTTTTGTTCGTCATAATATGAAACTGCAAGAATGATTGAACATTACAGCATGTATAACATATCAGGATCTTTCTATATATCAAGCATTTGTACCAAGTGATGGTTACTTCTGTGGTACTGGTATTTTGTGGTGCTCCCCTCCTTCGGTGCCCTAAGCACGGTTCTCCCCTTCCAGTTGGTATCCTGACCACGTACTTATATTGATTGCTTAATGGTTAATCCAGAGATGCATGATAGAGATACATACAGTATTGAAACATGCGTAGTATAGTCAGTAGATAGATTTTAGTTTATACCAAAAAGCAAAGAGATATTTTCAGTAGCAATGATATTCAGTTCAAGTGTTTTGTTTGTACATAAAAGAGAGTATGGAGATATTGCATTATAAAGAACGCGCCAACAAGAAAAATGCTCACAGCCGTAAAAGAAGACTGGAAAAGTCTAGCGGTAGATAGAATTATACATCGCTCTTTAATTTTCTTACAAATATCAAAAGTCCATTATGTATAGAAGTAAATATTATATTAAACAAGACCGATAGACGCATACATATAGTCAAGATGTATACACACTGCATAATAAACAGATGAATATGCTACACACGTTACACTCAGCCAGGCAAGAGACACGATTCGCCGGCGTAATTGATAGATAGACCTCATCTCAGCCGTGTCCTCTGAGGCGTGGTGGCTGGGAGGGAAGTGTCTATCATCATGGACAACTTCTCCCTCCGGTTGGCGTTGATAAGATGCCGTGATGTTCACTTAAGGATGGTTGGATGGAGGAGGAGGAGAGGGGCGGGAAGAGGACGGGAGGAGGGACAAGGAGGACGGGAAGGGGTGGAAAGTGGAGGAGGTAGGTGGAAGGAGGAGGGGAGGAAGTGGGTGGGAAGAGGAGGAGGTAGGTGGAAAGAGGAGGAGGAAGGGTGGAGGAGAATAAGTAGGAGGAGGGG
Organism: Penaeus japonicus; assembly: GCF_977035675.1. Taxonomy (NCBI): domain Eukaryota; kingdom Metazoa; phylum Arthropoda; class Malacostraca; order Decapoda; family Penaeidae; genus Penaeus; species Penaeus japonicus. The sequence goes on from NW_028234422.1 coordinate 14,723,343, forward strand.
GTAGGGGTAGGGGTAGGGAGGGGAGGGGGAGAGAAAGGATGGTGGTAGAAGAGGAAGTGTTGGGGATGGATGGGGGAAGGGGGTGGAGGAGGAGAAGGAAGATATAGATGAGAGGGATATATGAGGAAGAGAGAGGAAGGGTGAGAGGAGAATGGCAAGGAACTAATAGGAAATAGAAAGAAGTGAAACAAGTGAAGGAGAATAAAGAAGAGATGGAGATAGAGGGTGTGTGTGTAGAGGGGGGGGGGATCCAATGACACTTTCTCTGGGGTCTCGTGATGGTTTGACGGGGAAGGGGAAGGAGAAGGGGAGGAGGTAGAAGGAAAAAGATGCGAAGGAGAATAATTATGATAATGAGAAGGAGAAGCGGATACTGATAATAATGAGGAGGAGGAGGAGGGGCATTGGCTAGAGGAAGGAGAATAATGATAATCATCATAATAATAATCAGAAAAATAAGAAGAAAAAGAAGGAGAAAAGTGAGAGGAGGAGCCTCTACGCAGAACGTCATGCGCTTACTGAACTGTTTCTCCGCATACAAGACGCCGATTCCAATTAGGAATTCTCACCACGTGTCATGTAACCTTTTCTCCTCTCTCTCCTCTCTCTATCTCTCTATCTCTCTCTCTCTCTCTCTCTCTCTCTCTCTCTCTCTCTCTCTCTCTCTCTCTCTCTCTCTCTCTCTCTCTCTCTCTCTCTCTCTCTCTCTCTCTCTCTCTCTCTCTCTCTCTCTCTCTCTCTCTCTCTCTCTCTCTCTCTCTCTCTCTCTCTCCTCCCTCTTCCTCCTCCTCCTCCTCCTCCTCCTCCTCCACCCTCCCTCCCTCAATCCCTCTCTCCTTCTCTCTCTCTCCCTCCTCCACCTTCCCTCCCCACATCCCTCCCTCCCTCCCACCCACCCACCCTCTTTCCTCCCTTCCCCATCTATTCCCCAAACCCCATCCGATCCCCATCAAGAAGCCTTGAGAGGAATGGTGATATCTACCATCATTATTAGCATCATTACAGGTGCAGCACGATTGATGCTGTGAGTACAAGACAAAGGAGAGAGGGTTGTTTGTCGCAAAAGGTGGTGTAAGCGCCGTGACTGACACATTACAAGTTACTGTTCCTGGGCGTGTTGTTGAGAGGTAGAGAGAGAGAGAGAGAGAGAGAGAGAGAGAGAGAGAGAGAGAGAGAGAGAGAGAGAGAGAGAGAGAGAGAGAGAGAGAGAGAGAGAGAGAGAGAGAGAGAGAGAGAGAGAGAGAGAGAGAGAGAGAAAGATATATATATATATATATATATATATATATATATATATATATATATATAGAGAGAGAGAGAGAGAGAGAGAGAGAGAGAGAGAGAGAGAGAGAGAGAGAGAGAGAGAGAGAGAGAGAGAGAGAGAGAGAGAGAGAGAGAGAGAGAGAGAGAGAGAGAGAGAGAGAGAAGAGAAGGGCAGGTAAAGAGACAGTAGGTAGAGATAGAGAGAAGAGAAACAGAACGAGGTTTGATTAGGTCAAGAGGATTCGTGAACGAGAGGAACACTTTATCATCACTAAAACTGTCCGCTGAACCAAAAGGGTGATGAGAGGGCTAAGGGAAAGGGGGGGGGGAGGGTTAGAAGTAAGAGAAAGGGGCAGGTTTTTAAGAAGGGAGAGGAGAAAGGGGGAGGGAAAGGAAAATGGGAAGTCGGTTAAGAAGGAGGAAGGAAGAGCGGGAGGAAGACAAGGAAAGGGGGAGGCTTTTAAGACGGAGAAAGGCGAAGGGAAGGGGAGGGGGAGAGAGAGAGACAGGGAAAGGGTGCCGAGGCATGTTACAGAAACGGGTTTTACAAGGGTCAGAATTGACGTCACACTCACCGAAGTACAGTCAGCAGCCGATATTCTCGGGAAGCCTAATTAGTGAAGCGTTTTTCGTCGACGGTGCAGGAGTTGTAGAGCCTCTTTCTCTCCCCCCCTCTTCCTTCCGCCCTTTCGTCCCCTGGCACCTTTCTCTCTCTCTCTCTCTCTCTCTCTCTCTCTCTCTCTTTCTCTCTCTCTCTCTCTCTCTCTCTCTCTCTCTCTCTCTCTCTCTCTCTCTCTCTCTCTCTCTCTCTCTCTCTCTCTCTCTCTCTCTCTCTCTCTCTCTCTCTCTCTCTCTCTCTCTCACCTCCTATGTCTCTGTCTCTCTCTGTCTACCACTGAGCTCGTGTTAGCATCTACGTATTTCACCTTACCTGGTCTTTGTTTATGTGCAGGTGCACGCACTCTTACACGCTTACTTGCACAGTTGATTCTCCGTTTGCATAACACGTTACGAGGAACCGAAGCCAGCGTCCTTGGGCTTCCTCTCTGCCTACCTCAGTGGTTTCAGCAGCGCTTGCTGACGACCAGCAGAATCTGCGACAGTTGAGCGGGCACCTGCAGCACCTGGTGGGGAGGGTCCGGTGCTGCGCAGGCTGATTGTGCGGCGGGGCACGCTTCTGGGTATCAATATTAATTTAGGGTATATGCGCGTCGCTGGCCTCGCCACAATACGAATGGCTTGCTCAATCTCGTGTCTCGTGATGTCTACTTCCCCCCCCACTTCCCCCCCCCCCTTCCCCTCTCGCATCTTAGTACTCTTCTTGTTTGTTCCCCTTCCTCCTCTTTCTTACTCTACTTTTTCTATTCATTCTCCTCAATTTTTCTTCGTTCTTCTGCTACGTCTCATTCTTACTTTCTTGCAGTTGTCCTTTTTTCCCCCATTCCCTTTTCCCCTCTTTTCTACCCATTGCTTTCTCTTTCTACCCATTGCTCTGCTCTTCTTTTTTCTCCTTTTTCTGTCTTCTCCTTTATCCCGTTTCATCTTTTTCGTCTTCTCTCCGATGCGACTTTTTG
>NW_028234422.1:14731179-14738679 GCF_977035675.1 Penaeus japonicus
AAATCTGCATTCTTCTAGTTTAGAAAATTGGTATGTGCCTTTCGTCTTCCACTTGGACGTTTTGCATATTCGTTTTATTTTCTTTTTCTTCGTCTTCTTCTTTTCTTTCCTCTCCTCTCCTCTCATCTCTCCTTCTCTCTTTCTATCTATCTATATTTCTTTATATTTCTCTATATCTTGAATGTATGTAAAGAAATTACTTAAAATGTCTGATTTTTTTCTCATCTTTTACATCTCCATTTTTCGCCAGCGTTTCATTAAGAAAGACGTAAAAAACGAAGAAAACTTTCAGAGCGCAGAATTCAGAAACACTTCGATCCCTGACTGAAGCCTATATTGTGAAACTGTAGCTAGACGTAACGCGAACGGGTTTTACAAGATTACATTTTTTTCATCAATATGCAACCAGTAAGAACGAGTTTGGTTTTAGATATTGCGAACAGGCTATGCGGTGCAAGATGTGTGTGTGTGTGTGTGTGTGTGTGTGTGTGTGTGTGTGTGTGTGTGTCCGTCCCCGTGTGGGAGAGAGACAGACAGACGAATTTCGAGTGAAAGAGTTAGAGAGAGATTGTTTAAAATTTCAAGACAAGACGCTATCTCCCTCACGCAAAGTGGCGACCCGAATGCACACTTTATACGAACTTCCTCGAGCGGATATTTTATACTCAAGATTGATTTGATTTGAAGTGGGAATTCATCGTATAGGCTTGTATCATGTCTAATGCTGACATGACACGTTGGAAATTAGTTACTGATAATGTTTTCTCAATCGTACTACTCTATCTATCTATCTATCTATCTATCTATCTATCTATCTATCTCTCTCATTCTTTCTCTCTCGATCTCGACCTCTTTCTCTCTCTCTTGCACTGGTTGTTTACATATCTGAGATTTGCAGACCACATTAAGATTTACTCGACATAGGGACTCGCGCATGACACGTAGGCACCAGTTGTGTTGTGTACTGTATATTATGCACTGGCGCCGGGACACAGTCAAGGTGAATGACAAAGACGACATTCAAGGATACAGGGGGACTACTTCCCCTCCCTCCTCCCCCATCGTTTTAGGCTTCCCCCACCTCCAACCCCCACCCTCCCCCTATTTCTCTCTCTTTTTCTCTTTAGTTCTCTCTTTCTCTTGCACACTCTCTCTCTCTCTCTCTCTCTCTCTCTCTCTCTCTCTCTCTCTCTCTCTCTCTCTCTCTCTCTCTCTCTCTCTCTCTCTCTCTCTCTCTCTCTCTCTCTCTCTCTCTCTCCCTCTCTCCCTCTCTCCCTCTCTCCCTCTCTCCCTCTCTCCCTCTCTCTCCCTCTCTCCCTCTCTTTCTCTATCGCTATCCCTCTCCCTCTCTTCTTCACTTTCTCATTTCCTCACTTCCTCTCTTCCTCGTATCCCCTCTCTCTCTCCCCCCCCGTCCCTCCTACCCCTCCTACCTCTCCTGCGCATCTAACCTGTCTTCTGCGATGTATCTCTTGCCATTCATTTTCTCATAAACTCTCGATCACCATTTTTATTCAATCTCTTTTTTCCTTCTCTCATTCCTCCCCATCTCCTTTATCCTTTATTTACCCCCCCCCCCCTATCTCTCTCTTCTTCTTGTTCTTACTATATTTTCAGCGAATGTTTTTATTGTTATTGTTGTCGTTGTTGTTTGCGTCTCATCATTCACATGTCTCTCTCGCTGGTCGATGTTCGTTTAGCTTTATTATCTTATCTTGCGGGTGGTATGTAGGGCATACTTCTTTATTAGTGCTCGTGAGGCTAGCTTTAAGGGAAGGGGTTTAGTCTGCTGGCTTGCTTGCTTGCTTGGTTGCTTGCTTGTATTGGGGTTATATCTTCCTGACTGGGTGTAAGGTTTTGAGTGTGGTTCTGTTTGTGGGTTTATTCCTGTCGTGAGGTTAGGAGTTCCATTCTGTGGTGTCGCATTTCTGGTGTGAGGTTTGAGTGCCATTTGTTGTTTGATGAATGGTGTGTGAGGTTAGAGTATTTCGTTCTTTGTAGGTTAATCCATGACGTGAAATTCGAATGCTATTTTTTTTTAAGCGCCGTTCTATGTAGGTTTATTCCTGGGTGTGAGATTTCTTTGTAGTTCCTTTGAGTGGGTGTGAACGTTATTATTTGCCACGTGAAGAACGACAAGGCTGGAATGTCTTTGTGTCTGTGCTATTGTTGAGCTTATTCTTTGAGGTTGTCGTTTGATGGATTCTGTGGACTCTTTGTTGTTCTGTTGTTTCCCGCCGAAACTACATTCCTTATTGTTGTAGCCCCCCTCCCCCCTCGCATGTAATTACAACGAAAGAATGTATCGTAGTTCCTTCTCTGTGGCTTATTGCATTCTTCCTGTGAGTCTGTATTTTACCTTCATTCTTTTTTCATCGAATTTTCTATTGAGGCATTATTTTATATTACTATTTTTTGTATTATTTTATTGAGCTCGTAAAGCCGTACGTTTAGACTCCTGTTACATATTTATTATCCTTTTAGCCTCTACCTTGTTTGGATTCGGAAAGTCTTCCTTACTGCAAGTCGTATTTTCCTTCCAAAGCTCCAGCCTGCTTTATCGCAACCCCCTCCTCCTCCTTACCCCCACCCTCTGACACTCACCTCTCCTTTTCCTGAACATCGTAGCAACAAACAAAAACAGATGATGAAGAAAGAAAAAATCCTCTACGTAGACCATAGTTAGCGTGTGATTGCGTCTAAATTGCGTGTGATGAATGTGTGTGACAGAGATACTACCCCGTCACCTCCACCCTCGCCCACGCCCACTTAGATGCACGCGCTTGCCCCCTCCCCCACCCCCACCCCCACCCCACTCCCTCTTCCTTTTTTTCGCCCTCGTAAATATACCCACATGTTTATGCCCTCCACGCCCCACCACCACCAAGCTACACATATACCCATACCCCCATATCTTTGTGCTTAATCCACCCGCCAGACGCCTGTTGCCACGTTGTCACATCCTTACGCCCACTGTAATCTCTGCCCAGTACACTGGCATTTCTACGTCCTCAAGCTTAGTGTATCTCCCGCCCATATGCCCACGTCCTCACGCCCATTGTATCCCCTTCCCACACCCACACCCCCACTTCCTTCCTACTTACGCCTACTGTATCCCCTTCCCTACGGATACATATTCTCACGTCCGTAGCAGCATGCGTCTTGAAGGAGCCATTCCACTTCATATTCTGTAAGCGAGTGAGCTACACGTTTTATGAATCTACGTCTGTGTTGTTCTTCAATCTGTTTTCTTCTTCTCATTATTCAATATCTCTTCATTCTCTCTACTTCTTCAACTTCTTTTTCTCCTTTTTTTCTACTAATTCTTCTTCTCATCCTCGTTTTAATTATCATTATTGTTGTTGCTGTTATTGTTATTCAGCTCATCCTCCTCCTCCTCCTCCATCTTCTTCTTTTTCTTCTTCCCCTACTTATACTTCCCCTTCTTCTTGTGATTCATTTTCATTTCCTCCTTATTTGACCTCCCCTTTTACTTTTTCTCATCGTTCGTTTTCTTCTTGTTTTTTTTTTTTCTTTCTTTCTTTCTTTCTTCTTCTTCTTCTTCGTCGATTTCGGCTTCGTGCGCATGACGTTTCGTTTTTTAGTTTTTATTAGTTTTTTTTCTTCTTCTTCTTTTAATTGTTCTTCTCACGATCTTGCTGTTTTATTTCTATTGTTCTTGCTTAGTTTTCAGAAAAACTTGATCGGCGGGTTTTACGTACGTTATGCAATGACACAAGCCAATTTTGTGGCAGGTTTTGACATGTGATCGATCCATGCGTCCTTGCTTCGTCATACTCGCTTTCTCCAACACTCAATGATTTTCTTACTTCTGGTTAAACAATCTATTGATATTGGTATTGTTGTTGTTACTATGATAGTAGCAGTATTCATTATGTTATTATTATTGTTATTGCTGTAATTGTTATTATTGTTACTACTATTACTATTGTTATTGTTACTGTTATTACAATCGTTGCTGTTGTTATTATTAGAGATAATATTTTATACTGATAATTAATTTATATTATTGTTGTTATTATCGTTATTATTGTCATCATTATAATGATGATGATAAAAATTATAGTAACATTATCATTATTATTATGTTTATTATCATCTTCCTCATTATCATTATTATTATTCGCGTTACGACTCATTCCCAGTGGTCTTATGAAATCGATTGTCAAACGCAACTCCATTGTCATTTAACTAACCTTCAAGGCATATTATTTTTTCTACGTGTCTAATCAATCATTGATTAAAACTGCTTCGTTGTAATTATATATGTCCTATGCAACGGAAGTGTCCAGCTCAGTTAGTATTAGCGGACAATATGCCAACGGTTCAACTTGTCGCTGAAACGAACGTCGGGGGGAAAACACGTTAAAAACATGTTTTGTGTCCTTTGTACGAAAAAAAATATAACGTTGTTGAATCTAATTGGTCCGCTATGATTATTTAAAGTGGGAACTCTTTTGTCATATTTTATTTATTTTTCTCTTTTTTTTTAGTTTGAATTTTGTGAACAGTCTAGTAATGGGGACAAATAGACGGTTGATTAGGTAATTACATAAATAAATAAATTATTGAGTGCAGCAGTTGAGTTGGTATTAAGTTCATAACTGGAATATAAATCTGGAGGAATTTTAGGTTAAAGTCGCATTATGTTGGAATTAATTGTAGCTTTTATTCATTTGTTTCCCTTTTCTCTTTGCAGAAATATGGCGACAAAGGTAAGCGCATAATACGGGTCGTAAAGATACATAGGAAATGTCTATCGTGTGCTCAAAGGTAAGTTTACAATTGTATATTTATATTCATATATATCTATATATAAACACACACACACACACACACACACACACACACACACACACACACACACACACACACACACACACACACACACACACACACACACACACACACACACACACACACACACACACACACACACACACACACACACACACACACACACACACACACACACACACACACACACAGCACACACACACACACACACACACACACACACACACACACACACACACACACACACACACACAAACACACACACAAACACAAACACAAACACACACACAAACACAGATACGCACACAAATACACACCCAGCTCGGCGACCAAACAGATTGAACAATGCAAGCAAACCAAAGCCACTGGCCGCCGCATAGTATAACCACAGCAATTCAGTTCTTGAAGCTGTCTTGCACGCCGGCAGCCAAGGGGCGAGAAAGTTTGCTCTGGTTCTGTGCGACTGACGAAGCACCCGAGTTCTGCTTTGACTCGATTGCGCTGTTTGCGATCTGCTCTCTCTCTCTCCTCTCACTTCTCTCTCCTCCTTCTAATCCTCTCTCTCTCTCTCTCTCTCTCTCTCTCTCTCTCTCTCATTTTCTCTCTTTTTCTTTCTCTTTTTCTCGCTCTTCTCTCTCTCTTCCTTTCTTTCTCTCTCTTCCTCCCCCTCACTCTCCCTCCCCCTCCCCCTCCCTTCTTTCTCAAACACAAATACAGACACGGGCGCTTCCTCTGTCCCTCCTTCCCTCCCCTCATCCATTTTTCTCTCCCTCAAACCCTCTCTGTCTCCTTTTCGATCGTTTTCTTGCATTTCTTTATTCACTTCCCTTTTCCTTTCTTCTCATTTTCCCTTTCTATCTTTTTTATCTGCTATCTCCTCTCTTCCGTCCTGCCTGGCGTTGGTCGACAGTAAGTGGTAAATTGACAGTGTTGTTAAACTGCAGTAATAGTGTTTGGAGGTTGGGAAGTGGTTGAGTGACCTGAAGGGAGAGGGAGGGGAGGGGAGAGGAGGGAAGGGAAGGGATCGACACACACCACACACACACACACACTCACACAACACAACACAACACACACACACACACACACACAACACACACACACACACAAATACAACCCAGCTCACAACACACAGCCCAAACAACAATCGCACAAAACCAATGCCACTGGCCGGAGACCAGTGAGACCACGCCAACAAAAGAAAAATGCTGTCTTGCGGCCGCTAGCGCTTTCGGCCACATCAGAAAGTTTGTTGAAACTGTGCGGGGGTACTGACATCAATCTCGAGTCTTGCTCTGCTCCTCTTTGCGCTGTTTCTCACTCTCCCTCTCGCTCGACTGACTCTAAAATCTCTTTCCTCTCGTCTCTTCTCTCTATTTCTCGCTCTCTCTAAATCACTCTATCTCCTCTCTCTCTCCTCTTCTCTCTCTCTCTCTCTCTCTCTCCTTCTCTCTCTCTCTCTCCTTCTTTCTCTCTTTCTCTTCTCTTTCTTTTCTCTCTCTCTCTCCTCTCTTTCTTTTCTTCCTTTCCCCTCCCCTACCCTCCTTTCCACTCCCCCCCCCCCCACCCTCTTCTTCTGTCCCAGACACGGGCGCTTCCTCTTTCCCTCCCCTCCCTCCCCTCTGTCTCTTTTTTTTTCGTTTTTTACATCCTCTTATTTCCCTCCCTTTTTCTTTTTTTTCCTTCTCCCTTTTTATCTTTCCTTTCCCTTATCTTCCCTCTCTTTTTCCTGCTCTTTTTGGTTTATCTCTTAGTGGTAAATGACAGTGTTTTAAACTGCAGTAGTAAAACTTGGAGGTTGTTGTGTGGTTGAGTTAAATAAGTGTGAGGGGTTTGGGGGAAGGGGTTGAGTGACCTGGAGGGGAGAGGAGGGAGGGGGGGGAGAGGAGGGGGAAAGGAAAAGGAAAGGAGAGGAAGGGAGGGGGGGGGAAGGGAGGGGAGAGGAAAGGAGGGGAGAGGAGAAGAGAAGAGAAGAGAAGAGAAGAGAAGGGAAGGGAAGAGAATGGAAGGTAAGGAAAGAATAGAAAAGAAAAGGCAAGGCAAGGCAAGGCAAGGAAAGGAAAGGAAAGGAAAGGAAAGGAAAGGAAAGGAAAGGAAAGGAAAGGAAAGGAAAGGAAAGAAAAGGCAAGGAAAGGAAAGGAAAGGAAAGGAAAGGGGAGAGAAGAGAAGAGAAGAGAAGAGAAGAGAAGAGAAGAGAAGAGAAGAGAAGAGAAGAGAAGAGAAGAGAAGAGAAGAGAAGAGAGAGAGAGAGAGAGAGAGAGAGAGAGAGAGAGAGAGAGAGAGAGAGAGAGAGAGAGAGAGAAAGGGGGGCGGAGCGAGCGAGCGAGTAAGCGAGACAGAGAGTGAGAGTGTGTGTCAGTCAGTGGATGAGATTGAAAGAGAGAGAAATACAAGGACTAGCTGTCTCTGCTGAGATAAAGGCATCACAGTGTCAAGACGTTGCCGAAAGTTAATTGTTTTTTTTAAGCTGGCCAATGTGCGAACCGTTTCAATGTATTAAAACCTTACGGACATGTTCTTTTTCTGGTGACTTTATTATCATTTTGAAGCATGCTTCTAAAACCGGAAACACTGAGATTTGCACGTCTTTAGACTTTGTGAAATTCTTGATTTAAATAAGTACTTGGAAACGTAGGCCCGCATAGCGTCATGCGAGCATACGTTTTTCTTTGACTCCCGTAA
>NW_028234422.1:14758679-14768679 GCF_977035675.1 Penaeus japonicus
ATAGTTGATTCTTATTTTCTTTGAATGTTTTCATGCAATATCATGTGTATATGTAAAAATAAATGAAAATTGTGTTTATCTAAAGGAGATTCTGGCATCAAGGAATGTGTCAAGCAATTTCCTGTTTTCTCAGAACTCTGCTTTCCTGTTATAGCTATCTTTGTTGATGGCTTTAGAGCAGGACTCTACGATAACATGAATGAAAGGAAGGCTAATGATAATATGGGTAAAATGTGCAAGATTAGCATGGGGAATTTAAAGAAAGTAGTGTTTAAACTAGAAAATTGTGGTAAATGTCAATGGTGAATGCCATTCAAGGAATCGCAAGAGGGCAAGAAAATGTCCATACTGTTTGATGAAATAATTAGAAATACATGTGTAAGTAAATACATATCCAGAATGGAAGAGAAAGCTGTTAGAATGCACACACACACACACACACACACACACACACACACACACACACACACACACACACACACAAAAATAAATAAATAAAAGATCACACATTCTACACAAGAATATCTAAAAAGAGGACCAGAAAAAGAAGAAGAAACAAACACAAAAACAGGAAATCGACACAGCCCATCCAGACACTGTGATATACATGAATCTCAATTTAGGGAGTAGACCTGAATGTAAACAAATAATTGACCAACACTTAGGGAAGAGAAAGAGGCACTCTAGGCCATTGAGAACATACAGGAAGTTCATAATAGAGCTACATTGGAAGGGACGACAGGGATATGCCTGTCATGGGTAGGGGTAGTCGGCAGCTTCTGTTATTTGTAGAGGATGATGTTTTTAGGTTATTGTGAGGTTATTAAGGAAATGCTGATTAATAACTGGTATGCCTTCATTTGCTTTTTGTTTATAGTTCTTTTCTGCTTTTTTCTTCTTTTTCTTTTTTTCACTTCCTCCTGCTTTGCTCTTTGTCCATTACTACTACTATTTCACCATAGTCTTCATATCTCCTCCTCCTCCTCCTCCTCCTCCACTACTGCCTCCTCCACCATCTCCTCCTCCTCTTCCACTCCACCTCTACCTCTTACGCTCCTCATTCATCTCTGTAAACTCATTTCTGCAATAAGTAACAAGACATGAAAAAAAAAATGAAGAAAATTAAACTAGGAATTGTGAAATAAATACTGAAATACTATGATATATTTATCAACCACCTGAAGAAATGATAAAATTTTAACTCCTTGAAAATTTTTGTTACGGCATGGCTGGTCGTCCTGCCTAGTGACAGGAGCATTCTATCATGACTTTGTCGGACCTTCACGCCAGATGATTGATGTATAACAGCTGGTAACTGCCTCAGAGTACAAAATACCATGGGCAGCTAGGCCGGCATGCTTTGCATACATCCAGGCAAAACAACCTGGTGCAGCGAAACCGGCATCACCTTTAATCCATAGCGGATGGGTGTCTTGACATACACTTCAGCTCTGATTATACCTAAAAGATAGGTGTCAATTCGCACGTAACACAACACTGGAACTGCTCAGAGTTGAAGCGCACTCACAATCATAGATTATTATGACTGTTATGGCGCTTGTTTTAGAGCTACAGCTTTCTAAAGTCAACCTCTTGTTTTGGGGTGGATTCGCTTTTTTGTTCGCCAAGTCTGTGCTGCCCGGAGGGCGAAGAAAACATTTTCCCCGTCCCTCTAATTTTTGGCTGGTGCTAGCAGCATCAGAAATCAGCCATCATGCAAGATTTTTTGCACTGAATTAACAGGTTGAAATTTCACTTGGATGCATCATTGCATTTGCATCTCAAGTATTTAGGCTTGCATCTCAATTATTTGTCTATTTTTTATTCCTGTAATGCAAAGCTGGTAAAATGCAGGGATTATCTCTTCCTCGTTCTTTTTTCTTTTTTTTTTATTGTTTTCAAGTTATTTAATGCACATTTAGACTTTCTTTTTTTTCCCTAGTTCTACTTAATTTTCTTTCCTCTCTCTTTCTCTTTCTCTTTCTCTTTCTTTCACTCTCTTTCTCTTTCTCTTTCTTACTCTTTCTTACTCTCTCTTTCTTTCTCTTTCTTACTCTCTCTTTCTTTCTCTTTCTTACTCTCTCTCTCTCTCTCTCTCTCTCTCTCTCTCTCTCTCTCTCTCTCTCTCTCTCTCTCTCTCTTCTCTCTCTCTCTCTCTCTCTCTCTCTCTTTTTCTTCTCTCTCTCCTCTCTCTCTCATCTCTCTCTCTCTCTCCTCATCTCTCTCTCTCTCTCTCTTTCTCTCTCTCAGTCTCCTCTTCCTCTCTCTCCTCTCTCTCTCTCTCTCTCTCTCTCTCTCTCTCTCTCCTTCTCTCTCTCTCTCTCTCTCTCTCTCTTCTCTCCTCTTTCTCTTTTCTTTCTCTCTCTTATTCTCTCTTTTCCTTGTAAATCTTTTTTGTTTCTCCTCTTTATACTCTCTTTTTCTTTTTTTCTCTCTTTTTACCTTTCGAGAGGTTCTTTTTTCTCTCCACAGAAGTTTGATTTCTTTTTCCCAACTAATTTTCCTCATATATACCCTTCCTCTCTTTTTCTTTGGTTTGTGAATCTTCTTTAGCAATTCTTTTTTATCTTTCTTGTTCTTGAGTTTGGATTTTAATCTTCATGCATTTTTTTTCCTGTCTTTCTATTTTTTTCCCAATCTTGGGTTTAGTTTTTCCTTTGTGTGTTCCCAAAACTTTTTTTCCCAACAAAACTTTTTCTGACACTTCCTGCTTTTGAAAATCTATATTTAGAGTCATTCTGAAAATTTTTTCCACTCTTTTTCACATTTTTCTTTTTGTATTATCACAAATAGACAGGAGGATACTTGTTGTATCATCTCTGTACAATAAACACTCACACACTCAGATGGTAACATCAAGTCATAAAAAATTTATGGAAATAAAATGCGAGTCCAAAAAAGAAATTTTCTTTATTAAAAATATAAAAAAGAAATTAACTGTTGACAAATATATACACTTTTCCTGCTTCTTACTCTTGGTATAACTCAGCAGAAAAATAGCAAACACCATGCACACTCCCACTCCTTCAGTACAGTCCACCATGAATCATCAATGTAGATGTTCACCAGTCTACACCAGGCTAAGAACAGCCAAAAGAAGGGAAGTCACATGGCTAAGTGTATGAGGGAGGCATACACACCTAGTGCCTAATATTTTTAAAGCAAGACCATGTGCACTGAAGACAAGCCTGCTGACTGGACCTTAGCATTTTTGATAGAGAATTTCAATGTAATTAGTGTTTAACCTCTCCAAAATGCTTCAAAGGTTTAAAGCTCTATTATGAGTGACAGAGTGAAGGGACAGTGCAAGCACTAGAGTGTGTATCCAATCATGGTAAAAGGCCCAATGCCAGTCCAGACCCAGGTGAGACCTGCATCAGCCCTAGCAGTGTTTGCATTAGCAGGAACACCATAACAGGTAACCCACTCCACATCCCCAGCTCATCACAGGGACAGTAATATCTGGCAACAGTGGAAACTTTCTCATCCCTTGAGCTAGATGTATGACCACTATGTAGTTGCATCAAGATACTTTGTGGTCTCACAGGTATGTTTAACCCAGTGCCAACAGGGCAGTTTTGGCTCCAATTGGTATAAACGCTATATAAGCCTAATGCCTCAGGCTATTCACCCACTCTGGCTGTGGCTGATTGCTACATGCCCAATCACCTAGTGTGCCAGCCATATGAAAAGCCATGACAAAATATCTCATCCCTGGCAGCAAGTACTGCCACCACTTGATGTTATAGCTTGTCACCCGGTGTTAAGGGGTTAAGTGTTTGGGTGGGAAGTAAGTATCAGAGATCGTGTGGGAATACTGAAGCTTCATGTGGCATCTCTAACCTCTCCCCAGTCATCCTTGTTCTGTGCCTGAGGACCAAGTCAGCCTGCCTCTTGACTGCATTGAGTGAAACTATGTAACTAAATTGTGGCCTTGGACCCGATTGTCAGTCATCGCCTATTGTAACCGCAACTGTTACCAATATTTTTGGTCTTTCCTTATCTGATTTCATAAGGGAAAACAAGTTCAAACAGCTCAAATTCTTGAAAATATGTTTGTTAAAGGTTGCATTGTACCTGCTAGCCTGTGGAAGAGGGGTTGATAAGTATTATATTATTTTGAGATAGTAGCTAAAAGAAAAGAAAATTCTGAAAAAGAAAATAATCTGAATAGATTGTTTTCTGGTTAGATATGAATGACCTGATTAGTAGCTGCTTGACAATACATATTGATATCTCAATTATGTATATGTGTATGCATTAAAGATAATGATCATGTTTATTTTAAGTAGGTACTATGTGCATGTGGGTACTTGTATTACTTTGACACATTTCAGTTGCAATACAGTTTTTTTTTCAGACTGGCTAAATGTTTAAACCTATTTTCTTTTTTTCAGTTACCTGCAGCTGATCCATTCTTGGAGAATATCAGTAGGAGTGACTTAGGTATGTAGTGATTCAATTTTACCTGTTTTTCTATAAAAGAAATTTGGTCTCTTTTGCCTCTCTACCTTAACTCTCCTCTTCTATATACACACACACTTTCTCCCTTTCTCTCTCTCTCTCTCTCTCTTTCTCTTTCTCTTTCTCTTTCTCTCTTTCTCTCTCTCTTTCTCTCTCTTTCTCTCTCTTTCTCTCTCTTTCTCTCTCTTTCTCTCTCTTTCTCTCTTTCTCTTACTCTTTCTCTCTCCTTTTCTCTCTCTTTCACTCTTCTTTTCTCTCTCTTTCTCTCGCTCTCTCTCTATCTAATTTTCTCTCTCTTTCTCTAGCTCTCTCTCTCTATCTCTTTTTCTCTCTCTTTCTCTCTCTTTCTCTCTCTCTCTCTCTTCTCTCTCTCTCTCTTCTCTCTCTCTCTCTCTCTCTCTCCTCTCTCTTCTCTCTCTCCTCTCTCTCTTTCTCTCTCTCTCTCTCTCTCTCTCTCTCTCTCTCTCTCTCTCTCTCTCTCTCTCTCTCTCTCTCTCTCTCTCTCTCTCTCTCTCTCTCTCTCTCTCTCTCTCTCTCTCTCTCCCTCCTCTTCTAAATCTTCTATCTTTCCTTTCTTCTCTCATACTTCTCCCCTCTTCCCTCACCTCCTATCTATCAGTCTTCCACACTCCTTCCCCCTTTGTCTCACATTCTGTCTATTTATCCACATGTATACTTATCTGCCTATATTACTCATTTTTTTCTGAATATCAGTCTCTCTTTCTCTCCTCTCCTCCTTAATCCCTTCCTTCCTAGGTGTCTCCTTTTCATCTATCCACAAATATTTTGGTATCAAGACTAAACACATGATTATTTTATTAGTATTTACTTATTTACATAGACTTTAAATCTCTGTCATTCTTGAAGGACCTGTACACAAAGCTGCCATTTCAACCTAGAGAACAGCTTTTGTGTGAAAGTAATACATAACCCTGTGATGATGCAACCTGTATACCTTATACTATCAGAGAATGATCCGTGGTGCATTCATGAATGATATTAGTACTCCCATTACTCACATGATCTTGGCTCACTCCCAGGAAAAATCAGGTCAAGACTGTATAGGTTTAATCCATCTACTGTTCAGTGGCACATCCTTAGTTAGATAGGGAATTCTGTTTTGATTTTGATCATAGTGATAGCTGCTTTGTTGAATACTATTGTTTGTCAAGTTTGATAATTAACATTTTATTGTTGTTTTGTTTTATTTTATTTACCAGTCTCTTAAACATATTTGATATTTCTCCAAGTTGAAATTCTCTGAATCCACTCTTACTGACTAAGATTTAAAGATTATATAATGCTAAATCCTCTTTAATTTATGTTGGTATTCTTACTCAGGAACCAAGTTAGTAGTTTGATATAAATTTTTTTTCTGCTTGTTCTAGGTATTTTGTCTCTTATTGTGCCAAAATAGAAGAATGATCAGAATCTAAGTAGGTAATGATTCATTTAGAATCAAGAAATAGCTTTAGAATTTGTTTATTCTCTTGTCTTTAATTACAAGTTCTTAAAACACATTCCCACATGTAAAATATTACCTTTTTTTTTCAACTATGGCTAGCATTTCCTCTGATTTTATGGATGCCAAGCTTGTGGTTGGCAAAGTGACAGCCTGTTACTGGGATAATTGTGTGAGCGTGCACATCTGTGTCTGTGCCTGTGTCTGTTTCTGCGTGTATGTCTGTATTTCTCTGCTTTGTCTTTCTATATTTATATGTTTTTGTGTTTGTACAAAAAACATCTGTGTCTGTGCCCACATCTGTTTCTGCGTGTATGTCTGTATTTCTCTGCTTTGTCTCTCTATATCTAAATGTTTTTGTGTATGTACAAAATTCAATAAATGGAATTAAAAGATCTGTGCTCACAATACAGGAAAAAATATTTTTCAGCTGTTGATCATCATATTGGATAACAAGTTCTTTATGTTGGCTCACAAATAGTAAATTTATAAAGGAATCAGGTATTCTTTATCATAGCTGTGATACTCAGGTCCCTGAAATTTATAAGTATGCAAAAATATATCAGTATACTGACATATCAACATGCTTCTTATTTTAGATATAATTTTAATTTATATACAGCAGTATTTTCTTGCTTATAGGTAAATACAAATGGAAAGTTGTAGGATTTCCAGGCATATATCTTTATCATAATTACAAGATTTGATATGTACTACCAGTAAATATCACATAGCAATTGAAGAGATTGTAAGTTATAGTATTTAGCAATGATAATAAATCTGGTACCAAAAACCTTTTTCCTGATCTCCTCTTGCTCTTAATTTTCTCCTGACTTTTTTGTTTGTTTCTTTCTTTCTTTCTTTCTTTTTTTCTTTTTTCTTTTTTTTTTACAAAGGAACCTTATGTAAAAAGTTTTTTGATACTTTTTCTCCCTTTTCCTTTTTTCCCTTTTCTTCAGCCTCTTCTTTCATTTTTCATCTTTTTTCTTTATCTTTTCTTTTCTTTTTCTAGGTAAAGTCTCTACATTTGACAGATTTGACAGTATCAAAGTAAGCATGTCTTCTCAAACAGACATGCAATATACCATTCAACCAAATCACGCCATTAGCCAATTCTCTCTGAATGATTTAAGGGAAAGAGGGAGGAGGAGAAAGGGTAGAGGAAGGGGGAATAGGGGAAGAGGGGAAAAAATATAATTGGATGCAGTGAGGGTATACAAGATTGAAGCAGAGTTGGCACCTTCCCTGGGCAAGCCTGATGCCTCTCTGGGGTCTATTTTTATCCCATGCTGCCTTAGATCTCTCGGGTGTGGCTAAGGCTTCAGCTTCATTTTGATTACTAATGGAATAGTTGATTGACTTTACTTTCGTTTGAGGATTTTTTCTACTTTTCTTTTCTTTTCTTTTTTCCTTACTTTTATTTAGGTAGTTTGGCCATATCAATATTATATGTTCATGTGGTGTTTTTTTCAAGTAATAGATAAAGGATTAAAATTTTCTTTCTTTTTTTTTTTTTTGGATAGGAAATGTCTTCATCTATCTTTTTGTGACAGTGCTTTGTTTTTTATGTGATGTGGGAAAAATATATAATCAAAAAGAGGAAATAAAAAGTGAAGGGAGACAGTGGCAGGTGCCAAGGGTGAGTGGGTGAAGGTGTAAGGAGACGGGCAGAGAGCCAGTGTGTGTGGCTGCCACTGGTGGTTGAGGAAGGCCCCCCTTGTGCTCGCGGTCACTCTCGATAGCAGTGCTTCTGTCCAGTCTGTGCCTTTTGCTCGTGGCTGAATAAATGTTGTTTACTTGTCTTGGGGAAGGGTGTGCTGTGGAAAGATTCAAATTCAAAGCAGGAGTGAACTGTTAACACTTGTATACAGTTTAGTTTTACTGCCAAGCAAAGTTGTTTATCAGTGGTTGTAGTGGTTATTATAGCAGTGCAAGGTGCATATGAGATAGAGTTGACTTGCTTCTGGAATTAAAGATGATGTATTTGGATAATGGATAGACCATTTTGGATTCGGTTGGAGAAAGATAATCATTCTGAGAAGAGATAGCAACACTAGAGGGGAAAAATAAGTGTCAATAAGAGTAAACCAAACAAATCTCCGATGCCATCCAACGCTTAGCTCAGACAGTTAGAGTTACACGTGAACATTCCCATTTGCAAAGGACTGAAAAGTAACATTTATTCCCCATATATACTCGGATAGCCTCTGAGCACAATGGCTATGTGCCTATATACCTACAGTAACTACCTTACTCCACTCTTTGACGATGATGAGTCAGAATATCCCTTGTCGCTTATCAAGGTATTTGAGCCTGTTCATCGGGCTGATACTGATGAATTCCTCAACTCGTTAAAAGAAGGTAAATTTGGGTTTTAATCATTTAGGATATAGCTGTATATAATCTCTACATCAATTTTGCTCTAATTTGATAGCCTGTAGTGCATAAGTGATTGCTGGAAGAGATTTGATACAATTGGTAAAAGAAAATATTTAGATAATGAATATGATTAAAATTGTACAAGGACTAGACTTTATATGAGCAGAATATGTCACAGGTTACTTTGCTGAAGGGCACACAAGGTCATGCTTCAAGCAGGCAGGGCCTTCTGCCAAGATGAAATGTGAGGTGATGAGATGTGATGTATACACTATCTTTCAAGTTTAGATTTACAGTATATAAATGGTTAATGACAAGATGGTTTTGGCTGAGCCTCGACATTTTGCCGGGATATTTCAAAATGTGCAGGCCTAGTGCTGCAGGCTATTTGTACGCTGAGGTAGTGACAAGACATTTACATCATCCAATGGGAAGACCAGCGAAGCCATGACATGAACGTCACATTATCCGGCATTAAAGTTTAAAAGAAAAGATTTAGATTATTTTCTAGTGTTGTTAACCCAATGCCGCCGGCCACAGACGGCGATTATGTAATATGATAGCGCGGGTGCCGTCATACGCCGTCAATGATATAATTGATTTAGGCCTAAGCGTTCGAGAGCCCCGGCATTGACGCCATAAAAGACGAAAACGGCCCGGCAGGAATGGGTTAATGCTGTTATGATATTGCTTTTTAACCCGTCGGTGATGAGCATTTTTCCAGTATTAAGTCACTTTCATACTTCATCCATTCACACTAGATGATGTGATATTACTTTATCGGAATATTTCCCTCACAGCATGTGACGTTTTATCACGTCATTGACTCTCCCTGTATGTGCACATTCTACATAGTTATGTTTGTGTTTGCATTGTATATACACATTTTTCTTGACTTGTCAAAAAGAGTAAAAAAATACAAAAGCCTCTTCTTACTACCACATAGAATAGAGCAGGTAAAAATCATTGAGAGGTTCAGCGCGACCTTGCTCCTTGTGAAATTTCTCAGTGGGAAGCTGCATGCACTTGCTATCTTGCCGCTGGGAGTGGTATTAGGCAAATGCACGCTTGTCTTGGAAGGGTTAAGGTATAAAATTTATATGAAAGGGCAATAGAGTTTGCAAAGTCAAAACTTTATCAGGGTTTGTTACTGACAAGCTGTGGCTTAGACTATCAAAGAATTCTACATGAATATTAATTATTTACTAGCATATCTTCAGTCCCTACTATAAGTGTATCACTTTTTTTTGTAATTATACTTATGTAAACTTCTTGCAAATGCTCATTTAATGGGGTTAAGCTGGAAATCCTTATAATAAATCTATGAGTAGTTCAGTGTCATATTGTACATTTATAAAACATTTTCACTTTGTTGTCTTTTAATTTGATAATTACACAAAGTATATATACTGCCACTTTTGAATTGTAAATATACCATTTTGATTTTTCTAGAACAAAATGAGATCTCTGAACAATTTTTCATGTAAACAATTAATGAAAATAAAGCAGAACATTATGACTTGATTTACAAGACAAAGATTGTAGACCAGCTGGTACCAATTACTCTAGTCATAATCTGTCATTTTACCCTGTGACCTGTTACTCTAGAAAATTTCTCTTTGCCTTAGGTCAACCATGGAACAGGTCTTGGCACTTAACATGGAATTTCCTTTTTTTCTCTCTCTCTCTGTTCCT
>NW_028234422.1:14773679-14778679 GCF_977035675.1 Penaeus japonicus
AGCTTAGAACTTGCTTTTAATGGTTTGCATATTCATGATCAAACCTAAAAGATATCTTATGGATGTGTTTGTAAACTGCATTTATATTTTAGCAAAGAGTTGGTATATATGTACAGTACATCAACCATTAATAGTCTTTGATTAGATTTGCACAAGAATTTCTAGTTGTTTTGTGTGTGTGTTTGTTTTTTTCTTCTTTCTACCAGATTATATCTTCTACCTAATCATATTTATTTTTTCTAGAATCTTGCTGCTGAAGGAACATACAACAACTTGGACGTGACACTGCGCAAAGCCAATGAGTACCGTAACGAGTGGTTTGAACAAGTTCACAGATGCACGCTGGATGAAACACTAGAGACAGTCATGGAGCGCATAGTCAGAGCGGAAGTCCACCGTCTCGTGGTAGTCGATGAAGAAGGCAGAGTTGTTGGGGTGATTTCCCTCTCTGATATTCTCAAGGAACTTGTTCTCAAACCTTGCAGTAAGTACATAAGTTTGTTTTCTATGGTATTCACATCATTCATTTAACGTGTTTAAATCATAAACGTACCCTGTTGCTAGTCACAAAAAAGTACATCATATATATATTTTTTTTTAATTAATTAAAACAAGTGCATATCAGAAATACAGTATATATGTACGTATAAAAACATCTATGTTAACCTTCTCTGGGCCATGATTATCATATGATTTTGAAGACCAGAAGTGACCACTTGAGAGATAACCCTAATGACCCCATGCAATCATGAGGGTGAGCCAAAAAGCCAAATGGCACCTATACATACCATGACAATGGAGGCTGCTATGTAATCTACAAGCTATATTTGCATGGAATTTTATGGCTGTGACTGTGATAGTCTTGAGTTACAGCCTTTTAAAGTCACCCTAAACCTTCATTTTTTAATTGCCCTTTCACTTGTTATCGACTCCAGTGCAACCGCCTGTGCACTCTGACTATTCCCAAACATCACTGGGTTAAATCACAAAAAAGTCTTTTTACTTTTCTCAAAAAAGTACATGGTTATCATATTTATTTGTATGTATATTACATGTATGTACTCAGTGAAGTATTAGACTCTCAAATGTTAGGGATCATGTCATGATATTTAGGGTTGATACAAACTAATGGCTTGAGCTTATGAAATTATTTTATTTGAAACTTAGGTTGACTGAAGAAAGGATATGAGAAGAGAGTGCATAAATATTTTGAAATTATTATGTCTTTTTAATCCATTCATGACAGGGCCTATATTTGCGTACTGCCGCTCCCACCAGCTAGGTAACAAGGGCACACAGTGACTAAGTGAGAGATTGCTCTCGGCAAGATGCCATGCTGTGTCTTTATAAGTGCCCACTTCAAAGGGCTGATAATCAGAGATTTTTGTATTTGTTTACATTATTTTCACAATTGAATAAAAATGCGTCAATGCCGATAGAACTCCGATGATTATGTGCACATTTGTGGGAGAGCTCTTGACATTCTAGGACATCACCCGGGTGATGTGATGTTATGTCTTGCAAATGTTTTGCTCCCCCTGGATAAAGGCCTATCACATCATGATCTCACAAAACGTACATTTTACATCATTATGGATTTATATAATCATAGGAGTTCTATTTGTATAGACACATTGTTATTCACTTGTCAAAATAATGTAAACAAATACAAAAACCTCCGATTATCACCCTGTTGAAGTGGCCGCTCATAGAGGTGCATCACACAAGAAGAGGTCTAACACTTAGTAACTAGTCAGCAGGAGTGGAATTACACAAATATAAGCCCTGGCATGAATGGGTTGAATGCTTCACTGTAAATGATATTACAGCTAGATCATGTATAATCCTAATCAAAGATCCATTTCTAAAAATGAAAGAAAAAATATCCTTGGAAGATAATGATACCTTGCAACTAGTATGCCATAGCTTCATACCCCAGCACCTGCTTCAAACACAGATTTTGCTTCATACTAACTGCACATCCAATCTTCTGTTTTGTTTGAATGTTTTTTAAGGTTTTCTTGTGGAATAAAGCTCCCAGACTGATAAGTAAATACTTTGCAGCATAGCCACATTTTTAGTTTATAACAGCCTGAACAATAACAAAGTCAAGAATTGGGTTAGCTTCATGTTAGCTAGATTTTTCTCTTCTATCTCGCTATGTATTGTCTCTTGCTTTTGTACTTTCATTTGATAACTGTATAACAACTTTTTTATTTTTGCCTTGCAGAAGATACGGAGCCTAATGGACTCCAGTCAGCCACCGTGTCACAGATGGAAGCCACGCTCACTACTTCATTCGTGTCTACTTCTCCCACAAAACCCTCAGCTGAGGACTGCATGGATCCCTCCACAGAGGTCTCCCAAGACTCTTCGGAGAACTCCCCAGCTGAACTGAACATCAAGGAGGTTGAAGTGTCTCCGCCGGCCGACGTCAACATTAGCGTTGTGCGCAAGACAGAGAGCGAGGATAGTGTGGAGGGAAAGTGGAGCAGTGATGATCGACTGAGTCAGCACTGCAGCAGTAGCAGTGGAAAGGTGGACCAGGATGCTGCCAAGGCATCTCCGGCTGACAGTGAGGAAGATGAGGGTCGCTACAGTATGGGGGATGCAGATGATCCTCCCCAGGCAGAGGTCATTCCCATTACAGGATGAGAAGAATAAGGATTGAATGTGTAAATAGTATGGGCTTTGGATATGTTCATGTGACCTATATATGTATATATATATACATATAGATATATATACATATATATGCAAATAAGTATGCATACACACTATATATATATATATATATATATATATATATATATATATATATATATATATATATATATATATATATATATATGTTATATAAAATATAGATATATATATATATATATATATATATATATATATAAAATGTGTGTATATATATTTACATATAACTAATGAGAGAAAATAGTGTATATGCCTTCATTATCACTGCATAACGTTTAACACATAAAGATGCATCCAGC
The DNA here is from genome assembly GCF_977035675.1 of Penaeus japonicus. Lineage (NCBI taxonomy): Eukaryota > Metazoa > Arthropoda > Malacostraca > Decapoda > Penaeidae > Penaeus > Penaeus japonicus. Next base: position 14,776,682 of record NW_028234422.1, read on the forward strand.
CATAGTATGACTGTACTATATTCAAGTCACTTCCGATGCTTTTGGGATGATGCAATATTTAAGTGCAACAAGTGAGGCCAGATAGACAAAATTTCTTTCAAATGGAATTACTCTTTTTGAAAATGAAACATAACCTTTGTTTTTAATTTTTCATTTTACTCCTTTCTATCCATCTTTTTTTTTTTTTAAGCATATCAGGTAAGACAAGTAGGTTTTGATCAGCCTTGCTAAACAATTTTGCGCTAGTAATCTCTTCCTCATAGGCCATTAAGGATGGCTAACTCAAAAGTTGCTAGGCAAAGCAGCATCCACTTGTAGAGGCACAGTAATAATAATAATAATATTAATAATAATAATAATAATATAAATATACAAGATGTGATATGCAGGCACACTTTAGGTAGCCAACCCCCCTTGCCTAGCACCAGTTCTTTCTCACTATATCTGCTAGAAGTGTGACTGCTGCAGGGTGTAATGATGAGATGTGGCTAGCTAAAAGTAGGAAAGAGCTACAGAATAGAATTTTGATTAACTTTTCATGAAATCAGCACTCCTAGAAGTGTTCGCAAGAATCGTACCATTTATTGCTTTCCAAGGTACTGTTATCAGCTCTGCTATTGCTTTTATCATTGGATGTATGGGATATATATTGTTCAGTAGTAAAAGATAAAAAAAAAGTGTCTGTTAAACAATGGTTTGTTGACTGAAGGTTCTACATATGTTATAATGCATTAATATGATCAGCATGAAATTTAGCCTCAGCAGAGGTGTCAGGCAGATATTTACCAGGCATGAGGAATTGAATAACCTAGTAGGAACAAGAAACCCATAGATACAGTGGTTTGCTCTGGCTTGATATCTGTGAATAATGGAATACTACAGTATTTTCTTCATTCATCCTTTACTTGGAGTTGAAATAAATCATTGTGTAAATGAAAAGATATTATAGGAGTTGTTGATCGTGGTCAGTGATTAACTTGTAAGCATGAGAGTTTGACAGCAAATATATATTGGTACTGAACCAGGACCTCTTTGTGACAGTAGAACAGATTCCATGTTATTGAAAAGCTGTATTTTTATGGGATATAGCAGCATTGCTAAATAATTTTATAAGGACTGTGAAGCTTAGATTAAGATAGAAGGGTGTTATATGGCTTTACTGTTGTGAGTCTGGGGCCCTGGTTCAGCCCTTGGTGTGATATGTTGCATTGAATTCTGTTTTATTGAGGTGGGGGGATTCCAGTAGTGCAAAAAACTCCCTTGTAAGTCTCAGCCTTATATTAATTTCTTTCCACAAAATCATTTGGGGCAAAGGGTGTTTTTTTATGTTTTAGAGAGTATAGGAAATTTAGTGTCAACATAGTCTGCAAGATTGTACTTAATAGTGCAACTGTCCAGAATACTGTTTGTCCCTTTGATATATTTATTTTCTTGTAGGGCGAATTTGGTAGCAGGGAGACATCACCAATTTAACTTCAGACATGACTCATGTAAGATTTCCATCATGCTCTCCCCTCGCTCCTTTTCATCTCGTTAGTTTATCTCCGCACAGAGAGAATTCTGTCTTTTTTCATCATAAGGAAAGCAAACAATCACAAGATAGCACACAATGCACCTTTCAGCCAGCCAGCTTGGAATGTGCAGTACCCAGAGCAACGAAGACAAGGTGGTGTGAATTTAAAATAAAATAAAAAGTATTTAGGTAAAGGAGGTAATCAAACTGTCAAAGCGTGTTTGGGGGCTACATTACGTTCGTGCTTAGTCTTACAGAAATGGTACAGTGTACACTTTGCTTCTCCCTGTTGCTGTAGGGCGAGACCAAAGGGGTCGTCCTGTAGTAGTACATCACAAGGTTTCAGTGCTGTGTTCATCCTCATTGTTTTACACAATTACTTGTTGTATTTTGTGCCTCATTGTAACTTTTTTATGAATTATTCATCCATTGTTTAGCTTGTAAATAAATGAGTAATATTAATATAACAGTTAGTGATTCATCAT
>NW_028234422.1:14835371-14837871 GCF_977035675.1 Penaeus japonicus
ATATATATATATATATTATATATATATATATATATATATATATATATGCAAATATAAATATATGTATATATATGCTTATGTATATTCACTTAACATTTGCAACTATTCAAAAAGTGATATAGAAAAAATACTCATGCCGTTCTTATTGTAGAAGCATTTCCTCCTAACAGGTACTTTTCTAGTCATTATAAAAACACTGACCAGATCAAAAAAAATCATCCTGGGCAAAATCATGGTTAGTGCATTACTACGTGACAGGGCGACAAGTGGTGTCGTTAAAAAGGTATTCACTACAAACTAGTTTATAATTCATGACCGGCTATATAACAGGTGAACTAACTACCGCCATGTTTCCACTGTGTAAACAATGAAACCCACAGACAGGTGCAAATACGCAAAGGCTACAAGGTGGAAAAAAGAGCTCAGCACACTGCCCAACTGGCACTGGCAGTTACGCCCTTAACTGGTAGAGATAGGGAGTGATTGTAGGGAAGGGGTGAAGGTGGGGTGAGTGAGTGACAAAGATCATGATGAATATGATGAATAACCTGAGCATGGGGCTGGAGAGAAGGCTGCAGTTTGAAGGGTAGTAGGGCTGACCAGGGGTGACAACACTGGGTCTGTGGAGATACCAGCCCACAGTGGGTTAGTAGTCAAATGGCCAGGAAGAAGCACACCTTTCCTAACTGCTAAGTGTTAATAAAGGCATACACACACAATATAATTAAAAGAAAACTTATATAAGGTACCACCTAGTCTCTTTTATTTGCTAATGAGGGCTCAACACCAAAAGGAAAAAAAAAATAATAATAATAATGATCATAATACGTAAATAAATACAACCGAATGAAACAAAATGCTTTCTCTAAAATTCAATACCATGGCTGTGCTCTTTATCCAAATATCAATGAATTTTATTCTAAGAATTTATCAGCTAAAGGGGAGGAGTAGGGGGGAATCACAAGGCATTCTTCTCAGCTTTACATCTCATCTGCTACTCCCACAGTCAGCACTAAAGTACTGAAATTTAGTATGAAATGAACGTAAGCAAAAAAACAAAATGAGAGTAATTCATAGCACCAAAATGCATTAACCCATTCACGCCGGTTGACGTGATAGCACGTATTGTGGTTTTCGCGTCAGACGCCCTGGACGCGCTATGAGGGGAAGCCGCGTGCTCGGGTAGAGCGAGCGGGCAACCGAGGCTTGCGGCTTGTGCGCCCGAGAATCTCGAGGCGTTAGGCTTATGCGTTCGAGAACCCCGGTATTGCGACCGCGCAAAGCCGGAACTGCCCCGGCGTGAATGGGTTAAGAGAGAGAAAAAAAAATCTATATGATATAAACTTCTAGTACCTGGCATAAAAAAAACAAAAACTATGTAATATAAACACAAGGAAGAGACAAAGAAGAAAAATCTATACTGACTGCTATATCAAATAACTAAATGAACTCCAGGTCCCACAGTTCCCACAAAGGGGTTTCCCTAAAACAACAACATAAAGTAAGCTCTCAAACCACTTAACATGCTATAGTACAGTATTATATAGTAACATCCAGAACACTGACTCTCACGGATAAGGATGATGATTTGGGGAATAGAAGTAAAACAACTAACTGGACTTGGAAGTTGAAGGTGTTGGTTTTGCAACGACACCAGATTCATCCATTCAACACGATGCAAAATTGCGGACTCTGCACCCTTACCATGTTTATATAACGTAAGAAAAAAAATATATATATATATATAACAACAACTAAATAGATTGAGACTCTTTCTTGAGGACACGAACACCAAGCTAACGGTAATCTTACACATCGAGTGAGCACAAATTGCCTCATTTTGGGGAGTTTTTAAGGTTTAGTAAAGAGCATTTAATCCTTTTATGGTTTACATCACTAATATTTTACCATCCATCAATATCCTTTTTAAGTGAATGCTGTGAGTGAAATTTACAATTTCTACGACCATCTTCTATTCTCATTTCACTCTTTTGAAGGGGAAACTAAACTGGATAATAAACCTCCCAGCATTGTATTACGGAACACACAAAGCAAAGCAGTAACAGCCATCACAACTGTGTTCACAAATGCATCAAGTTTATCACATTAAGAGGAAAGATTCCTGAAGCCCCTGGGATAAGTACCTCAGCCATATGCAACTATATTCACTATGAAGGTAATCATTCTCCAAATTAAATTAAAAATATGATTAAAATATATTAGTATAAAGAGGCATTGCTGCAAAGCAAAAAAAAAAAAAAAGTTAGTTGCTTATGATAAAGAGAGGTGGATCCAGCTCTTCTGATGTCATCACACAAACGGCAATCCCTCATGACAAAAAAAAAATCTGCCCTATCTGTTTATTTTGTCAAAAGAGAGAAAGAGAGAGAGAGAGAGAGAGAGAGAGAGAGAGAGAGAGAGAGAGAGAGAGAGAGAGAGAGAGAGAGAGAGAGAGAGAGAGAGAGAGAGAGAGAGAGAGAGAGAGAGAGAGAGAGAGAGA
>NW_028234422.1:14852871-14855371 GCF_977035675.1 Penaeus japonicus
ACCTTTAACTTTCAGTAATACACAAACACTTAATAACTTTGACCTCATATGTGGAAGTTTTTTGCAGAAATTTCTCTCTGGTATTAATACCTATTCCTGACTTAGCTTGATAAATGAACAAAACAAGAATATAGAAAAATAAAAATCGACAAAATAGGATAAAATAAGATTATACATAAACATATTACATATTATGGTTATAAAATTCTGCTCCTACTTATGAAATTACAAGGTCAAATGGACAAGAATATAACAACATATATCAATATATCAAGAGTCCATGTTTCTTTAAAAATATATACATTTTGCCGTTGCTGGTTTACACTGACCAAATAAACATATCTCTCATTACTAAATTGTTATGTAATTACTACCTTCTCCTTTATAATTTTTCAATATAAAATCTAATTTGAAATTCATTTTCTTGTCTAAAGATTTAAAGCTTGGTACTTCTGCAATTGAATAAAATTTGAAAATAGTCTCTTCATCATTCACAGGAGAACAAGTTATAAAACAAGATGGGCTCTATGCATGAAAAATCAGTAAGAGACCAATTATCCCTATCATCTGAGAAGTCATTAGAGAAATTACAAAGATGGTGAAATTTCAAAGCCTTTCTTCATTACAAAAAAGTAGAAATAAAACAATCTTCTGATACCAAAGTAAAAAAATTGTAGAAGGTCCAGCTAATTTCAAAATGGTAATAAAGATTCCATCATCAATAAGAAAACTCCTACTCCATTTCCATCCTGCATCTGCATTCCTCCTTATCTCAAGAGCACCCAAATTACGATACTTATCTTATTATCAACACCCTAAGCTAGCTACTCTACAGAAATTTTGAAAATAAAATATTGAATCTTCTGCCTTCTTTTAACTCATTCGCGCCAGGTGACGTGTTTCTAGATCAGCGTAATATTTTGCTCTCTCCGGGTGATATACGAGAACGTCAAGATCTCTCCCTCAAAACGTATGTTTTACATTGCTACAGGTGCATATAATCATAGAGTTCCATTTGTATAGAAATATTTTCACTCACTTATGAAAATAATTTAAACACATACAAAAACCTCCAATTATCACCCCATTGAAGCAGGCAGGTAAAAAGTGCTCATATAGGCACAGCATGACATCATGCCGAAAGAGATCTCATGCTTTGTCAGTGCGCACACTTGTTATCTAGACGGCGGGAGCGGCATTACGTTAATATAATCCCTGGCGTAAATGGGTTAATTTATGATCCATCTTGATGTGAAGTATAAACATATAAAGAAATCATATAAAATGATCATAAACAAAGGATGAATAGACAGCAATTCTGCTTTAGTGAGAAATACAAACAACCAAAAACTAATAAACAAATTAGGAACAAACAGCTGGTGGCTAATGACATACAGGTAAGCACTAATACATCTTTTAGCTGCTTCCTCATATCTAATGCCAAACTTCTCAACTAAATGGGAAATCTGCTTTAAAGGAAAAATAGTTTTTAAGCAAGAAAAGCTAAACACTGATATAATATAAAGATTCATCTTCCACACGAAACTTCCTTGTTCCCGTAAGATAATTTTTATTCTTCATATATTAAACAAAAAAGACCTAAATAATGTTAAAGGTAACATAATATTCTTACTCCTGAAATTCCAGAAATATAATTTTTATTAATTTCATTTAACCCATTGAGTACTTTGAATGTTCTCCATGTCACTGACAGATTGCTTTACATAACACTGCCTACATGAATGCTATTTATTCATACTCTGAAGACATGAGGCCATAAGTATGTATCATTAGTCTTACATCACTTGTTAAATAATTGTCTTTACGTGTTTCTAATGAAATTAAAAAGTACTATCAAGAAAATACTTATTTAAACCTTTCAAATAAAGCACAGTCATAATTATTGTATCAATTCTACTGCCCTGTATATTTCATAAATACTTAGAATAAGATATCTTTGCATCACAAATAACTACATTTTGGCTGAATTTCTTAATTTTCATTCTTTTTTGAAAAAACTGAAGGAAATTAAATAACTACAGATTTCATAGAAATTACAATCCATAAAACCAAGAAAAGCACTCACTGGACCTGTACACATCCACATAATCAAAAACGTCTCATGAAAGCATAATAATTGATTGGTAACCTTTTGATATATCCTGCATTATTTTGATATATACTGCCTTATTCAAATCTCTGAAGCTACCATTATTCAGCAGCTTAATGACTTTTCTAAGCCTTACAACTCAATGGGTTAATGTATCATATACAGAATAGATTTTTGTTGAAAATTCACAAATATTAAACTGTACATAAAAAGACATGACAAACAATCATGATTTCCTATAATCATATTAGATGGCAATCCTGCTAACTGTCAGTCCTAATATCTCTAAACTGCATGCATTCATGCATGCATGCAGCTATATCTTGCACATTCCACTTCTTATGATTCATTTATAAATTCATACTTCAATGTTCAAAGACACTCACATAC
>NW_028234422.1:14862871-14867871 GCF_977035675.1 Penaeus japonicus
AATGGTCAATCAGATGATTGAAGCAAAAAATGCAGGTAAAACGAAATGTGTATCAGCTGCATAAGAAGTGTGTGTGTGATCATGCATGTAAGGCAGCAATGGACACAAGGAAGGGATAAAATGCTTGTGCAACATTCATGCATTTATAATTGTTATTCATGCTGAACATAACAGTATGAAAGAGAGGAGAGAGTGATATTTTTGTGTGTATGAGCATGTGCATGTGTGTGTATTTGTATGTTTTTTTTGTTTATGTTGATTTTCATATAGACATTAATATATATATATATATATATATATATATATATATATATATATATATATATATATATATATATGTGTGTGTGTGTGTGTGTGTGTGTGTGTGTGTGTGTGTGTGTGTGTGTGTGTTTTAGCATATGTGTGTGTGTGTGGGGTGCGTGTGCATTTGAGAAATGGTGATAATTGTGTCGAGTTTGTGTGTTCATGTATATGTGCATCAAAAATTCATTAAAAAAATAAGTAACTTGTTAAAGACATGTTATTCTATGCTATCAGTATTAAATGGAAAATGCAATAAATAATGCTATTGTGCTTTTGTGAAAAATCCCCCATTTATGTTATGATGAAAGAAATTAATGACAATAGTGCTGGCGAGTTAAGAAAAAAAAAAAAAAAAAAAAAAAAAAGTTTAGTTTAGCTGCATAAAGGAAAGCTATATATATATATAAATATATGTGAGAAATTTATAAATAACCCAATACTGCCCTCACAAACATACCTTATCTCATTGTTTATGGCGTCCAACTGTTCCTGGAGCATTAAAGCCAGAGTCTGAGCATCCGTGTGGTGTGATGGAGAGAGCATGTCGATGTGGGAAAAGATGGACTCAGCATCCTCTCCCTCGCCATCTGACAGCTCTCCACCCTCTCCAGCGAATGGCTGTTGTAGATGGCTTCCCCCCAACTCCCATCCTCCACCACCCTAGGGAGAGATTGGAGAATAAATCTCTTGTTGGGTCATGCACTTGCATTATGTTTTATTTCATATTATCTGTCTGTCTGTTTAACCCATTCGCGCCAAGACGATTATTTGTCTAATGCTGCTCCCGCTGTGAAGATAACAAATGCACACAGCCTCCACTTACTAGATCTATCACGGTGCAATGCCTCTCAGCATCCAGTAAAATCGACACCCAACCAATTTTACTGGATGCTGAGAGGTAGGTTTTTTTTTCTTTTCTTTTCTTTTTTGATAAATCAAAAATAATGTGGCTAAACTTATGGGAGTGCAATGAATATATACATAAGTAACTATGTCAAACATGTAATTAAAGGGAGAAATCATGATACAATAGGATATCATCTCGTAGGAGCAAAATATTCCCATGATGTCATAGCAAATCTTCCAGCGCGTATAGGTAAAATATTTATTTTTCATCTGTTTAACCCAGAAACTGCAGAGTTCTTGTTTGCATGTACTTGGTAATACAGCTATCTTGTAGGTAAAACCAGTAATTATTTTCATGATCACAGCTTGTTGGTATATGAGAAAATACCTTCATGAAAATAAATCAGGCATGGATATTAACCCATCCACGACGGGGGAATTCTAGCCTTGAATGTCACAATGCTGGGGCATTCGAATTATTAGGCCTAAATCAATTGAATGGCTGGTACAACACTGTGCCACCCGGCCACTGGGCTTTTGAATGAGCGGTACAGTACTGTACCACCCGTCCAGGGTGGGTTAATCATGACACTTATGAGTATTATTTGGCTCAAGAGTATTTCTTCTTATTATTTTGAGGGGGAGGGGCTATCTATTTATATATTCTATCTGAGTTTTGACATCTGCCAACTCATATACTTTTACCTTTGGTAAATTTTCAGAATATCACCTCCTTGCTAATGGATTCCTCTCAGCCTCTGTTATTCATAGATGGTCAAATTTACCTTTACTTGAATCACAAAAAACACAAACACAGTAATATGCACAATAGATATAATAAAACACTGCCACAAAATTAAAGGAAAAACTTGTGCGTTTGGTACTTTTAGAGAAAGTTCCTCATCAATCAGGCGTAAGCAATCCAAAAAATGGATTGCTTACACCTGATGAGGCATATTGGGATATTGCAGGTAAATTAGACCATTTATGAATAGTAGAGGGTGAAAGGAATTTGGTATTTAACCCGTTCCCAATGGGACCATTTCGGTTTAACCCACTGGAGCTGGTTAACGTGATGACACATTTTGTGGTTTTTGCATCAGATGCCGGGGACGAGATATGAGGGCAAGGCCAGCACTCGGGGTGAGCAAGCGGGCAGCCCAGGCTCACGGCTTGTGCGTCTGAGAATCTCGAGGCGTTAGGCTTATGCGTTCGAAAACCCTGGTATTGCGACCATGCAAAGCCAGAACGGCCCCGGCGTGAATGGGTTAAAAAGACCAAAATTCCGGGACTTTAGAACGCATAAGCCTAATGCGTCGGGATTCTCGGCAACACTGACTGCGCTCGCTCATCCCACATGCTGGGCTGGACAAAATAACATGTCCCCGGCGTGTGGCCCAAAAACCACTCGACGTGATAACTAGTCACCCATCGTTAACAGGTTAACGAGGAGGCTCTCTTCTGAAATTTTCATTACCTTTAAAGATCTACTTGTAGCCTACATCAATTCATCTGCTTTTCCATTCTGCCTACAATTTCAAAGAATTATAGGACAACTAATAAATGGTTTATTAGAGTGTTTCTACAAATCAATTTTTACTGAATAACCATAACCACTAACATTATTATAAGAATATATATATTTTTTGTGCAATACATCACCATGAAAGTAAAAAGAAATACCTGTGCATTCTCCTCGTCCAGTCCTCGTTTCTGTGAGGGAGGAGCAGAAGGAGCACGCCTTGGGAGTGATCTGGAATCGAAGCTGGAGTGGGACGCACTGCGCACGAACTCCCCTCCCGTTGGAGATAGGGACCTGTTGCACGCAAGAGGAAATCGCATACTTAGTTTACAAGCTTTCCCATTACGGGGGCTAGAGTTCTCTAAAGTGAATCGTATCTTTTTTTTTCATTATCATAATCTTTAAAATACTGAAGGCGAAAAATGAAAGAAAAAAATCCTGCAGGGATACATTTAAGACTACAAGCAGAAAGAACAAACAAATGTATAAATATTATACATTTACCTCTAACCACGAAGATAATGATAATAATGATATTCTACAAACACACCAAAAGAGACAGATTTACTACATATTAAAAGGATATAATTATTTTATTGCTTAGCATTGCCTGGGAATTTATGAAATAACTAAATCACATTTTTTCTGTTTTCTTCACCAAAGAAACTACTATGTAAATTTAATTGCAACCCTGCTTCACACTGAAAAAATAGGTCTTCTACTTTGATTTAAATTCATTATTTCTTCAAGAAATTCATCTTTTCATCCAATATCATGATCTTTTATCAATGCAGCAAGATCAGCTAAGTATAATTTCATTTAAAAATTTATGCATGAGCAGATGGGATAATGAGATGTGTTCTATTTGTATATTTCTTGTCTGATGCTTTCAATACAATCCTCCATTTTTTTTTTTTTCAATGTAGAAATCATACGAATGAGAATGAATAACCTCATAAAGCAAAAGATGTACTTCACACGTTTCAATGTTTCCTTTTCTCTTCTGAACGTCATTCTGATGATGATAATGTCAACCCTGTCACTATATCTCTCGCTTTTTGAAGTTATCAATTGTCACTCATACCTTTTCTAAATCTGTTCCTTTTTTTCCCTTTGTTCTGGGTTGTTTGTTTATAAGTACCATGAAGTAGTACTGGATCCCTCTATCCTTCAACACATTCATATAAGAAATTAATAAAATAAATAAGAAGTTTATTCATCTCCAATGAAAAAGAAATAAAAAACAAAATACTGCACAAAAATATAATGACTTCTCGAAATATGAATGAATTAAAAATCTTGAATCTTTTTCCATTGCCTTGCACTATCTACATTGCATTCTTCATCTTTGCAACACTTCTGTGCTCTGTTGTGAATAGCATAGCACTTTTACAAAAGCAGTACAATAGATTATTTACACTACACAATATAATTGAAAGATCATACAAAGCTGAGAGAACAAGATAATGAAACACACTAACACTCTATTATCCTTTCTTACACAAGGATACACAAATTTAATCTAATTTTTGTGATAGTTTACAAAGTGACTTTTTTTGTGTGATAATGTGATCAATAGATATTATCCTCTCTGCGTTTGGCCAACTTGGCATCTAAATGTACATAATTTTTTTTTCAACCCAAGTGAATTTGTACACATGAACATATAAAATTGTATTCACAAGTGAACATGCATGATATGAGCAAAGATTGTGCAATGTGAGAGTGGTCTTATTTTTGACTTGTACTTGCCTGCAACTGCAAGGGAGCTTTTGCTTTTTACTTTGCTTCAAATATTTACAAATTTGTTTTAATTTGTCTATGTCAAGACACTGCTTGTTGAAGAAGTTATCATAAAAAGTAATTACATAATAATAATAATAATAAAAAATAGTAATAACCATAATAGAAAACAATATAACTTTGAATAAAATGCAACTAAAAAAATTGTAAATGAATACCAACTTTCAATTCATTGAATTTATAGACACAAAAATAAAACTAAATTGAAAATGAAGATAGATACAACTACAGAAAAATATTTTTCCACTTCCAGAAAACATTACGTATCTCATAACATAAGGTAATGTTTCAAACATATATGTGTATAATGTTTTCTTTTCCTGCAATTTGAAAAATGCTGGAGAAAGTTTTGTCATTTATGTCAAATCTTTCAATTTCAAAAGGTGTTCCATGGGAAAAAAAAGATCTATTCAAATTGACCTTGGCTTCTTTCATTTTTAAAGTTCATACCAAAAATGATGCAGTTTCTACAGAAATTCAAATAAAGTTTTTTTTTTTTTTGTCCTACTGTCTTTCTAATCTATAC
>NW_028234422.1:14872871-14880371 GCF_977035675.1 Penaeus japonicus
CTAATACTTAATTACTAAGCACAATCATTGAACTATAAATACAAAAATTTTCTCCAGCCCTTCAAGGTTTTTCATAAATTTGCATAAAAATATATATACCGTAAACATATAAATACAAATACCTTTATGTATATGTATATCAATCCTTCTCTCTCCATATGTATTTGTATGTATATGCATGCATGTATGTAAACATACATACATACATATAAAAATGCACAAACACACAAACAAACAAACAAACACACACACACACACACACACACACACACACACACACACACACACACACACACACACACACACAGACACACACACATACACACGCACGCACACGCACAAACGCACGCACGCACACGCACAAACACACGCACGCACACACCGCACACATACACGCATACACACGCACACACACACACATATACACACATACATATATATACACACACATATACACACACTTACACACACACACACACACACGCACACGCACACGCACACACACACAAACTCTCGCACAAACACACACACACACAAACTCTCGCACAAACACACACACCCACAAACTCTCGCACAAACAAACACACACACTCACACACACAAACTCTCGCACAAACACAAACACAAACACAAACACACACACTCACACACACAAACTCTCGCACAAACACAAACACAAACACACACACACACACACACACACACACAGATACACAAAACCATCGCAAACAAAGGACATGGCAATTCATTACATGCTGCCTACATGAAAGTATTGGCTCCAAGACATATGTACATATAAAAATGTCAGTAATTTTCAACCCGATTATTCTACTTGTTGATTAGTCCAGCCGACGGTTACACTGCATTTTAGTACAAAAGCCAAAAATTATTAGTATGCACGGTTAATCCAATTAGTTTATGCTGGTAAAGGGCATTATAAAGGTAAGAAGGCTATATATGATATAAATAAAATAAAAAAAAATAAAAATAAGAAAAATAAAAATTTCTGGAATTTTTTTCTTTACTTTGGCAAACATGGCAATTACATATGGATTTTTTTCTTTCTTTTTTTTAAATCTAGCTGACGCATGTTATTCAGGTATGATAGCTTCATCTTCCTTGATGGAGAATCATAATGAGAGGGGGGGAGGGAGGGGCAGAGGGTGAGGGAGAGAGGGAGAGAGGGAGAGAGGGAGAGAGGGAGAGAGGGAGAGAGGGGGAGAGAAAGAGAAAGAGAAAGAGAAAGAGAAAGAGAGAAAGAGAGAGAGAGAGAGAGAGAGAGAGAGAGAGAGAGAGAGAGAGAGAGAGAGAGAGAGAGAGAGAGAGAGAGAGAGAGAGAGAGAGAGAGAGAGAGAGAGAGAGAGAGAGAGAGAGAGAGAGAGAGAGAGAAAGAAAAAAAAGAATGACAGGGAGAGGGAGAAGGAGAGGGAGAGGGAGAGGGAGAGGGAGAGGGAGAGGGAGAGGGAGAGGAAGAAAGAAAGAGGAAAAGAGAGAAAGAGAGTGAGAAAGAAAGGGATAGAGGTAACACAGAATGAGAGAGAGCATAAGGGTACAAGGAGGAGAGTGGGAGAAGGAAAGAAGAGAGAAAGTGAGGGGAAGAGCAAGAAGGAGAGAAGATCAACACAGAAAGAAGGAATGAGTTTAAGGTTCATATCAGCATTAATCCTTTTTTTTTCATAGTGACAGGGAAAAAAATCATATGAACAGGAAATAGAGCTGTTTAGATAATAGGATTTTTTTTTTTTTAATAACAGGAAAATAAATAAGAGTTTTCTAAATAACAGGACAAGACTCATCTTAATTAACAGGAAAAAGTTCCTTCCTTCCACAATAGCAACAATAAAGGATTTTTTTTTTTTCTTATTAGAGAGAAGCTCTAAAAGCACCTGCCAAAAATTCTGCAATTCTATAGGAACAGCAAAAGCACATTGCATTATATTTTGACTTTTAAATCCACCACATGCTTTGATTTAATAATTGAGTTTAAATATGCTTCCAAAATAATTTGAACAAAATTAATGGTAATCTTTGTTGATATATATATTACACTACAACACTTTTCCTGAAGAGAGGAAGGAGGTGGAGACGAAGGAAGAGGAGGAAGAGTCTAAAGAAGAAAAAGAAGAGGAGAAGGAAAAAGGATGAAAATGAGGAAGAGGTAGAGGAGGAGGAGGAGTAGTCTGAAGAAGAAAAAAAAGAGGAAAAGGAGGAAAAGGAGGAGGAGGAGGAGGAGGAGGAGGAGGAGGAGGAGGAGGAGGAGTATGAAGAAGAAAAAGAAGAGGAGGAGGAAAAGGAGGAAAAGGAGGAGCAGGAGGAGGAGGATGAATATGTAGAGGAGGAGGAGGAGGAGGAGGAGGAGGAGGAGGAGGAGGAGGAGGAGGAGGAGGAGGTGGAGGAGCAAAAAGAGGAGGAGGAGGAGGAAGAGGTAGAGGAAGAGGAAGAGGTAGAGGAGGAGAAGGAGGAGGAGGAAGAGGAGGAGAAGAAGAAGGAGGAGGAGCAGGAGAAGAAAAAGAAGGAGGAGAAGAGGAGGAAAAGGTGGAGAGGTGGAGAGGAGGAAAAAGACTAAGAAGAAAAACATCAGACTACAAAAGGTGGAGGAGGTGGAGGAGGAAAAGGAGGAAAAAGAGGAGGAGGAGGAGGAGGAGGAGGAGGAGGAGGAGGAGGAGTTGGAGAAGAAGGAGGAGGAGCAGGAGAAGAAAAAGAAGGAGGAGAAGAGGAGGAGGAAAAGGTGGAGAGGTGGAGAGGAGGAAAAAGACTAAGAAGAAGAAGAAAAACATCAGACTACAAAGGTATCTCTTATCATGAGCTAAAACTGCAATGATATGAAAAAGAAAGAAAGGAAGAAAGAAATATAACCAAATGAACTGCAACGTCTAGGTCGCCTATGTTTGGTAAGAAAGAAGACAAAACTATCATTCCTGATTCTGTGTGGAGTCAAACCAAATGAAATAAAAGAAAATGTCCATATTTCAATTGGAGGATTGAGGGGCAGCCATGATTTTTTTTTATTCAGTGATGAAATCGCAGTTTCATATTTACTTTAAGATAGTGTGAGAAATATTTATATGATAGTAATAATTCAATTTATCATTTCTTTTCTTTCGTTATAAATTTCATCTATTTCTTTTTCTCTTTCCAGAATTGCTATCTATGCATTATTACCTTGTTAATGCTTCAGTTTGTTTAATATTGAAGGCTATCTCTTGCTGCAATATTTGTTGCTTCAGTTGTTCTGCTTCAAGTTGCCGTCTTGCTAATTCTTTCAATATTTCATTCTGTAGTAAATAGAGAATGCAAAAAAATAAAAAAGTGTCTAAAGGCATGACATCAAGCAAACAAATATGGCAAAAGAGAAATCATAAAACAACAGAAGAAGTCGTAGACTGCGTCTCCAAGCTGTCAGGCAAGCAGAAGACCAAGATGAAGTGCAGATGGAGGGGTCAACGCCCACCAATGACAAGTGCTCTGGGCTAGAGCGTGCACTGATTGGTACAGTCGGGTAGTCCTGGAGAAGTGCCAAGAAAAATAAGAAGAGCTAAAAGGAGTTCAGAGGGTTTGAGGGGGCGGGGGGAGAGCTGGGTATCACGTCATGGAATGAACTTACCGAACCAGTCCTTCTTGGAAGAGGTTCTCCATCTCACTTTTCAGGTTTTCCATCTCCTGCTGAAGTCGTTCCTATTGCATGATGATTAATTACTACATATATGTCCCTTGGTGAGGAGAGCTCAGGCAGTGGCCACTTAAATAGATTTCCAATCCTGGGTCTTAATAACTACTCTAAAGTGATATTCCCTGAAGTAAGCTAAAGAAAAGAAAGCTCTTCTTTTGACAAACTTGCAAACAGCTAACATCTATCCATAAATGTACTAAATCATGATGACATCTAACAAATTGTTCTTAGCAGCCTCCTTTACAGAGCAGCATAAGGAAGATCAATAAAATTGAAGAGAGAAATAAATTCTCTTGCTATAAATCTAAGGGAGAAATGAATTCGCTTGCTTTAAATCTAAGAGAAATGAACTCTCTTACTTTAAATCTAAGAGAGAAATGAACTCTCTTGCTTTAAATTTAAGAAAAAATATCAACAATACTCTTCCTTTATCAAAAAAACTATTGAATATGACCCAAGACTGAAATACAATTTGCCAAGTGATTCTAGAAAGTGGTTCCCTTGCAAACTTACCTTTTCTTGAGCAGAATCCTCCAGGATCTTTCTGGTTCTCTCCAGTTCAGCTGTGAGGGCATTCTTCTCCTCGAGGGCATGCATCCTCTCCTTTAAGTGGACTTGGAGCCTTTCATTTGATTCTATAAATTGGAGAGACAGCAATGAAATTATCAATTTTTGTAAGACTCATGTAACAGTCCTATTCTTATTTTTATTTTTTTGATATACCTAGAATATGATGATGCATGCAGTTTCAATGATAAATCAACAACAACAAAATATTCTATTGGCAAAAAAAAAAAAATTATATTAGTAATTACTTTATCTCATCACCAGCTATATCACCATATCCCAATATCACCAACAACCATTCATTCCTCAATCAAAGAATAAAAGAAAGAAAAGGAAGAAAGAACGAAAATTAAGAAAATAATGTCCAACCCCTTTCAAGAGTGCACTAAATGTGACTTACCCTGCAGCAGCTTATCGACAGTGGCAGACAATCTCGCGTTGTGCTCCTCGTTCATCTTGAGTCGCTGGTTCAGGCGGTGCAGCTCTCCGCCCTTCTCATCCAACTGGTTCTCGAGGCGCTGAATCCGGTCCTCAGCACTCCCGTGCTTCTCCTGTACCTGTGGCGAAAGGGACTTCTGGGATGATATGAGAATTGGGGTAGAGAAGGACAAGTGGGAAAGTTATAATAATAATGCACTTAAAAATATGTACTGTCATACACAAGTGTTAGGGTATTCATTGTCTGTTGTTGTTGTTGTTGCACTTAAGAATACAGCAAATGATCAAATGTGTTTGTGCATGTGTGAGTGTATGTGCATAATAAAGTGCATATTCACATGTGTACTTGCATGACAATATTTCTCAGCACTTATTTCTGTGTGAATGAAAGCTGTGTGTTTCATAGGCATATATTTCTCAACTAATTAAAAGTATGAACAACTATCCATATCAACATATTCACATTATCCTATAATACTTATAATAACCTCAATTTAACAGGGTTATACAATAATTCCTTGAAGCAGTTCATTGTCGTATCCATAGTAAAATAATCTTCAAATATCACTAAAAGAAAAGAGAAATGAAAATAAGAGAGAAATTTTCTAAAATATCTATGATGAAATATGCAAAAAAAAACAAAAAAAAACTAAATATTAATATGATCAATACAAATAACATTTTTATTGGTGGAAATAATGAATTATTGAAAAAAGAGGGGAAAAAGATAAGAAAGAAAATAAACATGCACACATCTTTTACTATATTTTCCCACTAAATAGCCATGATATTATAATGAAATCTACAGCATGGCCTTACTATTTCTGCTTCACAAGCTATATATTCAATGATCTCTGAATGCATTAAGCTTCTAAGTTCTAATGTCTATGATACCTAATAGCAGAGAAGGTAGAGGGGTTAATATCAAATTGACAAGTCATTAGGGGCTAAATTCATTAATTGCTGGAAGTATATAATGGGATGCCCATTGAAAAGAAGACTGCTGAAAGACACAATTAACTGGATGAAATGATAGTGACCAGAACTAACTTTGAAAATAAACAACAGGTCTAAGACTGGGATTCTCGGCCTTTGAAAAGATTGGTCTAGCATTACCAAGCATGGGCTTTATTCTACTACAAGTTACTTAATTCAGATTTTTCAAACACACAGACACACCATCATCTATTTATCAACAAAATACAGAGGAAAAGTTGATGCTTAGAATAATGCATGATGAATGCTTTTTCATTATTTACTTACTACTGTAAAAAAGAATCAAATATTGGGCCTTTATGAGAATTCTGCTATACTTTAACACTAATTTGGTAAACTAGCCAAACCTATTATTCTGCTTTCCTCAATCTTTCGTTTATTCAGAGGAAAGGATTGAATAGCTCTGACATTTTGCCATACAAAGTGTGTTTTCACACATTGTAATCAGATGCATTTTTTTTTATATATATATATCCGACTGGAAAGAAGAAGAAAAAACAAAAACAATAGAGTGCTCAGTTAGCGGAAGAGTAGTATAGCATGCTAATATAAAATATGCTTCAGTTAACTATAACAACTGAAGGAAAGAATTGCGAGAACTATATTATGAACAAGCTTCAAGCCCTCTTCACAGAGAAAAACTGTATTACAAAATAAATGATCTATGAATAAAACTATGAAGACCTCTTCTCGATCTACACTGCATGCTGGTAAGTTGGTGCTGCTGCTAGAAGCTGGGTGGGAAAATAGAAATAATAAGTGTTTTTAGATATAAAAAAAAGTTTTGAGGTCAATTTATATTCATTAAATAAAATTAGTTAAAAGAAAGTGAAATTTCCTTCATCATGTATGAGCAGATGGCAAAATGTAGCCCTAAGAAAAAAAATATAAAATAAAATAATAATGATAATAAATAAATAAAAACAAGTAATCAAATACATAAAATAAATTGAGTTACCTGAATGGATAAAACTATAACCCCTAATGGACTATATGTAACAACTATAATTAGGTATGACAATTTTTGAGGGCAATATGCAGCAAAAGTCCTTATATAATTATTTTCATGCAATTTGATCATTAACCCATCCACGACGGGGGAATTCTAGCCCTGAATGTCACAATGCCGGGGCGTTCGAATTATTAGGCCTAAATCAATTGAATGGCTGGCACAATACTGTGCCGCCCGGCCACTGGGCTTTTGAATGAGAGGTACAGTACTGTACCACCCGTCCAGAGTGGGTTAATTTCTGAAGTCTACCTTTTTTTAAACTAAGGACACATTATATAACATTTGTCATACTCTGGTCTGTGTGGTGCACAGGACAAAAGATATCAAAAGTCATTCAGGGTTTTGAGTTTTGCTTTTTCCCCTTGTCATGAATACATTACAAGCTCTGGACACTGCCATCCATTAGGGGTTACTCTCAAGATGACATCTATTCACACAAATCTCATATGCATGTCTTTAAGGCATCCAATAAGGCCACTTATCCTGGTCAGCATCCCTCTTTCCCTTCCACAGCCCATATATATGCCAAGTTCCAGCACAGTGAGTGGTTTTGACGAGAAGTATTGAATAGGATTCCAGATTAGTGCTGTGTGATCTTCACTTTGATGTTCAAATTTGGGTTCCATCCTCAAGCAGGATTTATCTAGGCTCTGTTTCAGAGAGCAAGGCCTAAGGCAAGAAAAGATGAGAGAGGTGGATGAGGCACAGGAGAATGAGGAAAATGAGAAATAGAGGAAAACTGAGGAAGAATAGAGGAAAATTGAGGAAGAAGAGATGATAGAAGAGAAAGCAAAAAAGAAGGAAAAAGAAGTATGAT
>NW_028234422.1:14895942-14900942 GCF_977035675.1 Penaeus japonicus
TATTATATATATATATATATAGAGTATATATATTGTATATATTATATATATATTTGTATATATATACTATAATTATATTATAAATATATATATTTTATATATACCGATGTAATTAAATATATATATATATATATTTAATTAACAACTTTAACACTGCCCCAACCACTACAACATACACCGCTCCACTCGAACCAAAACTAAATAAACAAAAAAGAAAGTCAGCAGGTAAATAAATAAGTCAGCAGGTAAGCAAATAAGTCTACAAACAATTAAACAAATCTGCAAAGCAAGCAAACAATTGAATACACAAGATGAAGAAGAAAAAACAAATGGCCAAATTCATCTAACAAAAAAGTAAATCCAAGATGATAAATCAATTAAAAAATATATATATATATATCCCTAATGAAAAAAAATCCGCTTCCCAACTGCCGCGAAATCCCGAGCGCTAAGGGCTAAGGCTAAGCGTAAAAGGGAATGAGCCGACGCGCCGCCCCGACCCGCCCCGACCCGACCCGACCCGACCCGACGGAGATTAGAGCCGAACTCTGACGAGTTGACAAGCGGAGGGCTCACCCGGAGGGAAGATAAAACGGGATTGGAAGAGGCGGCCGATGGGGAGGAGAGGGGGAGAAGGGGGAGAAGGAGGAGAGGAGGAGAGGGTGAGGAGGAGGAGAGGGTGAGGAGGAGGAGAGGGGGAGGAGGAGAGGGGGGAGAAGGAGGAGAGAAGGAGAGGGGGAGAAGGAGGAGAGGAGGAGAGGGAAGGAGGAGAGGGAAGAAGGAGAGGAGAGGAGGGGATGGGAGAAGGGAGAGAGAGAAGAGATGGAGGAGGAGGAGGGGATGGGAGGAGGGGATGGGAGATGGGAGAGAGAGAAGAGATGGAGAGGAGGAGGGGATGGGAGAAGGGAGAGAAAGAAGAGATGGAGTGGAGGAGGGAATGGGAGAAGGGAGAGAGAGAAGAGATGGAGAGGAGGAGGGGATGGGAGAAGGGAGAGAGAGAAGATATGGAGAGGAGGAGGGGATGGGAGAAGGGAGAAAGAGAAGAGATGGAGAGGAAAGAGGGGATGGGAGAAGGGAGAGAGAGAAGATATGCTAGAGAGTCAGGGGAAGGGAGGGAAGGAGAAGACCATAATGAGAGGAGGAAAGAAGGGAGCAGGAAAGAAAGGGAAAGTGAAGTGATGGAGATGGGAGGAGGAAAAGGAAGGGAGAGGAAAGAGGGGAGGAAGGGGTGAGTGAGAGAGAGAGGGGAGCGAGAGGGAGAGGAGAGAGAGAGAGAGGAGAAGAATGAAGAAAGGGAGCGAAAGGGTATAAGAAGGTGGGAAAGAGGGAGGGAGGAAGAGGATAAGGAGAGGAAGAAGGAGGGAAAGAAAAGAAGGGAGGGAGGAATAGGGAAAGGAAGAAGGGGGTGGTAGATGGGAGAGAATGCGAGGGTATTGAGGGTTTTGGAGGGTTGGTGAGAGGCGAGGGCAAGAAGGGGAGGGTAGGAGGGCGAGGAGGGGGAAAGAGTAGAAAGAAGGAAACCGGAGAGAAGCAAGTTTAGAAAGAACAAAACAAAAGAGAGAGAAAAAGAGGAAGGAAAGGGGGATAACCCGAAACAGAAAAAATAAAGGAAAAATGAAAAACAAAAAGACAGGTCAAGGAAAGGGGAAAAGTAGAGAGGAAGGAATCCCAGCAAGGCACTTGTCCCAGCCAGGGCCTCCCCCCCCCCCCACACACACGTCCACCCACACATCTCATCCCCAACACCCATTCCCCGCCCGGAATCACGACGAATCTCTCCTGCCCCCCCCCCCCCCCACGCCACCCCTTTGCGTTTCCCTCCTCCTCCTCTTCCGGCTCCCTTCTCTCCCACCCTCCTCCTTTACCTCTTCCTACTCTTTCAGCTCTCCTTCCTTCCTTCCTTCCTTCCTTCCTTCCTCCCTTTCTTTCTTTCTTCCTTGCTCCCTCACTCTTCCTTTTCTTTTTCTCTTTCTTCTTCCTCTATATCTATATCTATATCTATATCTATATCTATATCTATATCTATATCTACATCTATTTCCACTTCTACCTCTACCTCCACCTCTTGCGCTCTACCTCCTCGGGAGTTCAGATAACCGCTCGACTTTTCCCGCGACTCGCTCGACGAAACGTGCGAAGTTGGGCGTTCTCCGGATCATTATCATCAAGATATTAAGGCCGTATCCCGAGAATAACGCTGAGATGATACGGGCGAGGAATTCAAGAGAAAGCGAGGGGGGAGGGCGGGGGTGTGGTGGGGAGAGGGGCAATTGGAAAACTTGTGAACAATTGAACTAAATTAAGCTTGATAAGTTATAGGACGTACGTTTCATACGCGCGCGCGCAGGCGTGTGTGTGTGTGTGTGTGTGTGTGTGTGTGTGTGTGTGTGTGTGTGTGTGTGTGTGTGTGTGTGTGTGTGTGTGTGTGTGTGTGTGTGTGTGTGTGTGTGTGTGTGTGTGTGTGTGTGTGTGTGTGTGAGTGTCTGTGCGCGCGTGTGCGTGGGCATGTGTGTGTACTAGTGCAAGTAGTATAACACTAACTAACAGCAAACTAAAAGGGAAGAGCATTTCCCTCCAAGAAAAAAAAAAACAAGCATGACCCGTCCGGTGTGTGTGTGGGTATGTGTGTGTGGGGGGGGGTCATCCTCGGCTAAATATATAACAACGCGGCAGGGAGAAGACGTTGGACGAAAATAAAAAAATGAAATCAATATTGCATTTTCTATCGAGCTGCGAGTGGTGGCGCGTCGTGGCGTGTGGGAGGGTGAAAGATACTCGGGAGACAGCGCCGACAAGCCAACTTGCTTGCCCTTGCACCACCAACACCACTTACTTCACTTGGGCATACATCAGTCACATCACCATGGCCTACATCACTTACATTACTTGGGCCTAAACTCCTCACATCACCAGAGCCTAACCCTTTACACAACTTTGGGCCTAGACCTCTTACTTCACTTGGGCCTTCGTTATTCACATCACTATATCACTTACATCACTTTGGGCCTAAACCATTAATTTCACTTGGGCCTAATCACTTACATAACTAGGGCCTATATCACTTAAATCACTTGGGCCTGCACCACTTACATCACTTGGGCCTATACCTCTTCTACCAACCAGAGAATCCTATTCAGCATAGAATAAAAAATCTGAAGTGGCTGGACCACAATTTTGCCTCAATCATCATCAGTATTATCATGATCATTATATAAGCTTCCGATGCTTCTCCACAGGGTGCGAGTGCACGAAAACAAAGCAAAATGTAAACAACATATATAAAAGCATAAGACACCAAATAACAACGGAAAAAGACCAACCAACCAACTAGGAAGAGAAGGACGACAGGAACATTGTACACTGGCTATGGTTGGAGCCTTCTGGAAATTGAGCATAATAAATCTAGTCTACCTAATCTTATCAACCTATCTTCCTTTGCCTTGCCTTGCCTTGTCCTGGTTTGCCTTTTACTTTCTTACCTTGCATTGCCTTGCTTCTTATTTCCTCTCCATTTCTTTCCCTTATAGTACTTAACATGACCAATCCAGGCTAGTCTAATCTAGCATAGTCTAACTTCCCCTGACAATGCTTAGTCTAGCCTAGCCTAGCTTGACCTTATCTAGCCTATCAAACAAAACCTACGAACTACCAAACTTGACTGCATAAAAACATGATCAGTTAGCGCAAACACACCAAAAGCTAAAAAAGGCAAGATTAAACAATGCGAAACAAAATAAACAACAATGAGCTATCTAATGAGACGTTACCTAGCCCCCAAAACAACTCTTCAGACGACCCCAATCCTCTTACAACCAACCAACCGACCAACTAAATGACAACAAAAAGACAGCAGCAACAACAAAACAACAACAACCAACCAACTCTCGAAACACACAAAGGAGCGGAAAAATTCCCCTGTTGCAACTGCACAAAGGATGCAATGATGGGGAGAGTAGACGACGAAACAACGCTGATTCAGGTCGACGATCTCTCTCTCTCTCTCTCTCTCTCTCTCTCTCTCTCTCTCTCTCTCTCTCTCTCTCTCTCTCTCTCTCTCTCTCTCTTTTCCTCTCTCTCTTTTCCTCTCTCTCTTTTCCTCTCTCTCTTCTCCTCTCTCTCTCTCTCTCTCTCTCTCTCTTCCCCTCTCTCTCTCTCTCTCTCTCTCTCTCTCTCTCTCTCTCTCTCTCTCTCTCTCTCTCTCTCTCTCTCTCTCTCTCTCTCTCTCTCTCTCTCTCTTTTCCTCTCTCTCTTTTCCTCTCTCTCTTCTCCTCTCTCTCTCTCTTCTCCTCTCTCTCTCTCTTTTCCTCTCTCTCCCTCTCCCTCCCCCTCTCTATCCCTCTGTCTCCCTCTCCTTCCCTATTTCTACCTCTCCCTCCCTCTCCTTCCCTCTCTCTCCCTCTCCCTCCTTCTCTATCCCTCTTCCTCCCTCTCTCTCCCTCTTTCTCCCTCTTCCTCACTCTCTCTCCCTCTCTCTCTCCCTTTCCCTTTCCAGTCATTACTCGTGTCGTGAGGAATCAATCAATATGCATGGAATGGATAAGCAGACATGTGTGCGTGTGAGTCTGCGCAAGCGTGTATGGGAGTATGGGAGATAATATTTTGAAAAAAGAAGCTTAAAAGATGAAAATGAGAAAATAAGGAAAACTCAATAATAGGATTGTTAAAAACACGCGGAGAATGAATAAATGAAAGCACACGGTAACTCATAACCATAATGAAAAGGGAGGGAGGATATGAGAGAGAGAGAGAGAGAGAGAGAGAGAGAGAGAGAGAGAGAGAGAGAGAGAGAGAGAGAGAGAGAGAGAGAGAGAGAGAGAGAGAGAGAGAGAGAGAGAGAGAGAGAGAGAGAGAGAGAGAGAGGAGACAGGGGGAGAGGAGGAGAGAGAGACAGAGAGAACTAACAGAGGGAGACAGATAGTACCTTGTCCTAGCGAGCAGCTTTCGCCTCCGCCCTCGCCCCGGTAGCGAAGGATTCAGCCCCGTGCGCACCTTTCCTTGCT
>NW_028234422.1:14905942-14915942 GCF_977035675.1 Penaeus japonicus
TAATTCTATGACAGTCTCTAAATAATAAAAAAACGCACACAATAGGGTATCAATACAATACAATAATTGTGTAATTATTGGTATACATACATATATATATATATATATATATATATATATATATATATATATATATATATATATATGTATGTGTGTGTGTGTGTGTGTGTGAAGTAAGAAAGTAAGAAGTATATTTGATTTTGTCTAAATAATTATCTGCATATAAAAGTAAATTTAAATATGAATATGTATATATCATTACATATTATACAAAAAAAATCTAGGATATACAGAAGAAAAGAGAGAGTGAAAGTTGAAGATCGAGGAAAAGAGAGAGAGAGACAGGCGGAGCAGAGAGAGAGAGAGAGAGAGAGAGAGAGAGAGAGAGTGGAGATTGACGAGAGAGAGAGAGAGAGGGGGGGGGGGGGGGAGGGGAAGGGAAAGAGGGAGAGGTGGAGAGGGAGGGATAGGGGATAGAAAGAGAGAGAGAGGAAAGAGAGAGACAGAAAGAGAGAGAAGGCGGAGAGTAGAGAAGAAAGGGGGGAGAGAGGAGGAGAGAGAGATGGGGAGGGGGAGGGGGAAGGGGGGAAAAGGGGAAGGCAAGGGGAAGAGGGGGAAAGGAAAGGAGAGAAAAGAGAAAGAGAGAGGAGAGAGTGAGAGGAGAGGCGGGAGGAGAGAGAGAGGAGGAGAAGAAGGAGGGGGTCGCAGGGAGAGATGAGATTGATGGGGGTGGAGAGATGATGGAGAGAGAGAGAGAGGAGAGGAGAGAATCGCGGAGAGAGAGAGGGAGAGAGAGAGAGGGGGATGGCGCGGAGAGATGAGGGAAGAACGAGGAGAGAGAGAGAGAGAGAGAGAGAGAGAGAGAGAGAGAGAGAGAGAAACCAATAAAACGAAAAAAAAATGCCAAACAAAACGCACCCTCTTCCTTTCCTTCAGCAAAATCGAGTATAAGATATTATGAAAGGGAGGGGTGTGAAGGGAAGAAATTGGAAGGGGGAACTGGGGGGAGGTCAGAAATGGATGGCAATGGAAGGGGGAAAAGAAGCAAGAGGAAAATTTACTGTTATGTCATTTGGAAGGGGAGAAGAAAACGATGTCTCTTACCTCACCCTCTGCCACCAAGATTTTCTCTCCCTCTCTCCTTTTCTCCCTCTCTCTTTCTCTCTCTTTCTCTCTCTCTCTCTCTCTCTCTCTCTCTCTCTCTCTCTCTCTCTCTCTCTCTCTCTCTCTCTCTCTCTCTCTCTCTCTCTCCCACACACACACACACACACACACACACACACACACACACACACACACACACACACACACACACACACACACACTACAAAAAAAAATCTTAATATGAAAACAAAAACAGAAATGAAAAATTGCGCACTCTCCCAAACGCGTTTCATTATACACCATCCACCATCACGCTACGTTGCCCGAACACTATTAATCATGACAATTTTGAAATTATTCAGTACAACAAGAAAACAAAAGAGGGAGAGAGAGAGAGAGAGAGAGAGAGAGAGAGAGAGAGAGAGAGAGAGAGAGAGAGAGAGAGAGAGAGAGAGAGAGAGAGAGAGAGAGAGAGAGAGAGAGAGAGAGAGAGAGGGGGGGGGGGGGGCAAGAGATACAAATGTGAAAAAACACAAATAACAGAAAAAGGACAAATAAGAACAGTGAAACATAAGAAGAGATAAACATGACAAAAAAAAAACTAATGCTCTTGACTACAATGACGAACAACTTCAATCAAACAAAAAAACATCCAAGAAATTCATTAAAAAACTAAAACATTAACAAATAAATAGATGAATAAATGAAGGGCGCCTCTCCCTCACCAGTTGCACGGGCGTCCTCGTTAACTATTGAATGCGCCGGTGTTTCAATGAGAAACTTCCTCGTCGGCCGCCCTCGCTAGGATACGAAAGTCTTCCCGGCAATATCTTAAACGGTAAATAAAAGAATGGCTCTCAAAACGCCACAATCTCAAAAGTTTTCTATTTATTACGAGGCCTGAATGAAAGTGTATTGCATAACTTTTTCCTTTCTCTTTGTCTAAGTCTGTCTGTCTGATTTTCTGTTTCCATCTCTGTTTCTGTATCTCTTTCTCTTTTGAATCATTATAATGATAACAATAATAATAATAATAATAATAATAATAATAATAATAATAATAATAATAGCGATAATAATAATATTAACAATAATAATAGTAATAGTAGTAGTAGTAATAATAATAATAATAATAATAATAATAATAATAATAATAATAATAATAATAATAATAACAATAATTATAAGAATAACAAATAATGATAATAATAATAATAATAATAATAATAATAATAATAATAATAACAATAATACTGGCGGCGGTGATACTAATAGCAATGATGATAAATATAAACGCAGCGAATAAAAAAAAAATCCCCCTCCGGGAAGATGAACTGCATGCAAAGTGGAATGATCCATCCCACCGAGCGATAAAAAGCGACCTATGATCCGCATCTGCCCTTCTTTATCAGAATTGACGAGGAAGGAATACACTCGCTGGCATCGTAAATCAACGTTATATCGTAATTATCGCCCCTACTTCCTATCTCAGCCCTTCGTCCTAACCCCACACACCTATTCCAAACTCAAATTACGCAATCCTCCCCCCTCCTCCTCCCCTTCTTTCCCTCTTTTTTTTCTTTCACTTCCTCTTCCACGTCCTCTTCTTCTTCTTCCTCTTCTTCTTCCTCTTCCTCTTCCTCTTCCTCTTCCTCTTCCTCTTCCTCTTCCTCTTCTCCTCCTTCTTCTTCTTCTTCTTCTTTTTCTTCTTCTTCTTCTCCTTCTTCTTCTCCTCCTTCTCCTTCTTCTTCTTCTTCTCCTTCTTCTTCTTCTCCTCCTCCTTCTCCTTCTCCTTCTTCCTTTTTCTTTTTCCTCCTCCTCCTCGTCTTCCTCTTCTTTCTCTTCCTCCTACTACTCTTTCACCCCCCCCCCCTCCTCAACAAAACGAGAGAGAGAGAGAGAGAGAGAGAGAGAGAGAGAGAGAGAGAGAGAGAGAGAGAGACCGCAACCCGTTTGCCGTATTTAACTGCGCTGCACAACATTGCACTCCAAACAAAGCACTTTGCACCGGCATTATTGCCAGCCAATAGGGAGACATTCACCGCAACACCTGCCTGTCGCCGGGATATTTCAGGCGAAGTGCATTTACACTCTATTAGGTTCAACGGCCATTTTTTTGTCCTTTGATGCTGGTATAAAAGTGAGAGAGAAGAGACGACACATACAGACACACACACACACACACACACACACACACACACACACACACACACACACACACACACACACACACACACAGAGAGAGAGAGAGAGAGAGAGAGAGAGAGAGAGAGAGAGAGAGAGAGAGAGAGAGAGAGAGAGAGAGAGAGAGCGAGAGAGAGCGATGAGAGAAGAATAGAGGTGTGGAAATACCAAACAACGAGTAAATATAATATAATAAATGACAAAGGCCCTGAAGACGCAAAAAAAAGTAACCTACACACACAAACACAAGCACAAACGAAAAAAAAGTCTCGCTTATGAATACAAGGCGGAGATTCGAACCAAAGTGGATAGGATGGGGAGTGGCCAAGGAGGGGAGGGGGAGGATAAGAGGGGAGAATGGGGAAGGAGAGGGGAAAGGAGAGGGGGAAGAAGAAGGAAGAAAGGAAGGGTAAGACCGGAGGAGAGGGGACAAGAGATGGGAAGGGTGAAAGGGGGGAGCAGGGGATTGAGAAGGGAAGGGAACGGAGGGGAGAGAAAGAGAAGACGATAGAAAGGAGAAGAAGGGGAGAGGGTGCTTACCACTGCCATTATCATTCATTACCACAACCATCATCAACGTCTTCTTAATTTTCTCCAAAGCATAAAAAATCCGTCCTTAACAAATGCAAATGCATTACGAGTCTCGGAGCAACCTCTCAGGCGGGCGGGAGCCTCCGCTGCATGTGGAAGCAGCGAAAGCAGCAGCGACCTGGCCTCCCCGTTCACGACGCTCACGCACATACACGCACTCATATACACAAATACATGTATGCTGGTACATATAACCTGTCAGCTTGGTTGTCTCTCTGTTTGCCTGTTTGCAATCTCTTCTCCCGCTCCCTTTCCCTTTTTATAAAATTCCTCCTCCCTTTCCCTCCCTCTCCCTCTCCTTTCCCCTCTCCCTGCGCTTCGACCCCTCTTCCCTCAGCGCAGTCGTAGTTATTCCATTTTATATCTTCCCTCGGGAGCCTCACCCCGACCTTATCATGTGCTCCCTGCCCCTCAGGGAGCCTTGCTTGTCTGACCCTTCCCCCGCTGGCCCAGTACCCCCCCCCCCTTGGCATCTTCGTCCACACTTGGATCATTCGCTGCCTTGCCTTTTCCCGGAGGATCACATTCATTTTACTTCTGTGAATGTCTCTCTTGATTTCTTTTTATCTGTATGTCTCTTAATTTTTTTTCTCTC
This sequence comes from Penaeus japonicus, assembly GCF_977035675.1. Taxonomy (NCBI): domain Eukaryota; kingdom Metazoa; phylum Arthropoda; class Malacostraca; order Decapoda; family Penaeidae; genus Penaeus; species Penaeus japonicus. Next base: position 14,910,417 of record NW_028234422.1, read on the forward strand.
TTTCCCTCTCCTTCACCTTTGAGTGCGTGTCATCGTATCTCTTTTTGTCTCTGTCCTTTTCTCTGTTTCCCCCTTCCTCTTCCTCTACCCTCTTCTCTCTCTCCCTCTCTCTTCCTGTTTTCCCACTTCTCCCTCCCTCTTTCACTCGCCTTCGTCGTCTGCCTCACCTCTCCCGCTTCTCTCGTCGTCATTCATCTTCCTTCCTCTCCCTTTCCCTCTCCCTCTCTTCCCTCCGATCCTGCCTTATCTATCTTTCATTCTCTTCTCCCTCTGCGCTCTCCCCTGTCCCTCGGCGGCGGCGCGAGAGAACGTAGGAACGAGTGACTTAATCGAGTCGTTAATTCGTAAACACATACACGCAAAATCACACATACACTCAGCAAGAAAAACAAATACACGCATCCATACACATGTGCACGAGTGAACAACCAAGCAAATAAGCAAGCTCTAGCACACCCACAACCACACACGCGTACACATACACACACACACACACACACCGAACATAAGAAAAAAGCACCTAATTGTGTCTCATTCCTCATATTTTGGTCAACATATAAATCTCCAACTTTTTTACCAACCCCCCCGCTTCACCCCCTTACCTCCACCACCTCACCCCCACCCCCCCTCCCTGAAGCCACAGTCGAGGTGTAACCAATGATTCATTGGTGTAATTTCGTGTAGTCAAGAATTTTGATTTAAAGGAATGGGGAGGAGGGCGTGGGCACGGTAGAGGGTGGGGTGGGTAGGGGTACGGGAAGAGAGGTAGGGGTATAGAAGGTAAAAGGAGGTGGTGGGCAGCAAGAGGGGGGTACGTGAAAAAGGAAGCGGGGGTGAGTGATGGCAAGGCGAGAAAAAGTAAATAAAGGAGCTGAAGGGAAGGGAGAGTACAAGGGAGGCCGTAGAAGGGAGGACAGGGAATACAAGGGAGGGTATTGGAGGGAAGGCCGACTACTACCAGGGGAAGGTGCTGTAGGGAAAGGAGAATATAAGGGAGTGAAGAGAGAGTCCAAGGGAGGAGGTAGAGGAAAATATAAAAGGAGGGGAGGGGGAGGGAGAGATGTCGGCCGTATAAATCACGCCGCGTCTCGCACACTTCGTCCGAGCCCCGGAAACAGTTTCCGTATTTCTAAACGCAACAGAGTGGAAGAAGAGGCAGATTTATTCACGTGGAGAGCACCACTTCTTTTTAAAAAATATACATATAAACAAACAAACAAACAAATATACAATGAACAAGAGAGAGAAAAGTGCATTAAAAATTAAAAATAAATACACCGAAACAAGGGGAAACGTATGAACAACTGAAAATAGAAACACCGGTAGGAATACACGAATCAAGCATACTTACTGAATCCAATAAAGCATACTCCAGTAAGAGCCATAATGACGTTAAAATCCGAAGAGATACTCCAAGCTCATTTCCTTCGAGGATTTCGTTCCTTTTCCTACTCCTTCCTGCTCTTTCTCTTCTCCTCTTAATTCTTTTTCCTTTCCATCTGCTTCCTCCTCATCTCTCTTTCTCTTTCTTATTCCTTCTTCCATCTTCCTTTCTTCTTTCTTTTTCTTCCTCCTTCCATCTCCTCCTCATCCTTATATGTTTCCCTTGTATTCTTCTTCTCGTCCACTCTTCTACCTCTTCTTCTTTATCCCTTTCATTCTCTTTCCTCCGTTCCTCATTTCATCTCATTCTCCTTACTGCTCCTCCGCCTCATTCACTCACCTCTTTCACCCCCCCCCCCTCCTCCCACTCCACCTCCCCTAACAACCTCAAGCATCAATCATCCATTGTTAGAAACGAAGGAGCTGGCTCCCTCCCCTCCCCTCCCCTCCCCAGTTACTGAACCCCTACCCCTCTTCTACTCATCCTCTTCCCCTCCCCCTCCCCCTCCCCCTCGGAATTCAACAGCACAAGTACTTAGGCATTAAGCCGCGCATGACGCCCGCGCATGGCTGGGCCTTGGAGAGCGGGGATAAAGAGGGGGGGGGGTACTTGGAAAGAGGGGAAGGGGGGAAGGGGAGAGCTAGGGAGAGACTAAGGAGTGGGGAGGGGAGGGGAAGGGAAGGAAAAGGGAGGGTAGCGAAGGGGAGGGGAAGTGAAGGGAAGGGATGGGAAGGGAAGGGAAGGGAAGGGAAGAGAATGGGAAGAGAAGGAGAAAGGAAGGAAGGGTGATAGAAGAGAGAGGAGATGGATAAAGGGGATGAGAAGGGAAAGAAACAGGAGGGTGGGGGGGGGGAGACTGGGCAATGGAGGAGCGGGGGCTAGGCTCTTGGTAGCCCCCGGACCATGACTGTATCCGTGGTCATTGTCGCGGGGAAGAGGAGAGGAAAATCTCGATTATTCAGTTTGCCAAGCTTGGCTGAGACATACATGGGAGGATAGGATGTGGTGAAGGGGAGGGGGGGGGGTGGAAGAGGAAGAGTGAGGAAGGAAGAGGAAGAACAAGCATAAAAGGAGGTGGAAGAGGAGGAAGTTAAAGGAAGAGGAAGAGTGAGGAAGGAAGAGGAAGAACAAACATAAAAGGAGGAGAAAGTGTAGGAAGGAAGAGGAAGAATAAGTATAACAGGAGGAGGAAGCGGAGGAAGGCAAAGGAAGATGACGTGGATGAAGGTAAAGGAAGAGGAAGCGGAGGTAGATGAGGGAGGAAGAAAAGGAGGAAGGAGAAGGAGGAACAGGAGAAAATGTAATAAAATGGAGAGAGAACATACTGAACAAGCAAATTCAAAGAAGCTCCGTTCCTCATTAAGAGCAATCGGGCATTACAAAAGCATATGAGTTTCATTGGAACTAAAGGTAGAATAATGTAATCAATAACAAAAATAAAAATAATAACACTAGTAATAAGAATGATGATGCCGACGAAGCTGATGACCAGACTATTATGATGATTTTGATGATGATGATGATGATGATGATGATGATGATAATGATGATGATGACGACGGTGCTAATCACTATGTGGATGACAATTCACAGGATCACCATCATTTTCATCCTCTCCCCCTACCCCCACTCACGAAACCCACTCCATTAAATATTTCGTCGCCGCGCAATTTATTCCCGCGGCCACGACCCTTTTAACGCGCGAGGAAAGTACCTCTCCCCAACACTCCATATGTGCTGTGAGTATGTGTGTGTGTGTGTGTATAGTTTCAGGTTATATATGCATACAACACGTATGCAACCCCACCCCCTACCCTATACACACATACACACTTATATTATATACATATATATATATATATATATATATATATATATATATATATATATATATATATATATACACACACATATATGTATATACATATCATTTTATTTGTGTGTACACGTACTGTTTACTTTTGTTTCACACACACACACACACACACACACACACACACACACACACACACACACACACACACGTGTGTGTGTAGGTTATGTGCATGTATGTATGCATGTAAAAAAAAACTGTCCTCTGATACTCACACTCGCTACTCGCATCTCTTATGAACTCGGCCAAAAAAAATTGGAAAACAATTCCCTGAAGTTAAATAACTCGCCATTAAAATCCAATCGCCACGATCGCTGCCTGAGAGGAAGAGGGGGGAGGGAGGGAGGGAGAGAGCGAGCGAGCGAGCGAGAGCGAGAGAGAGAGAGAGAGAGAGAGAGAGAGAGAGAGAGAGAGAGAGAGAGAGAGAGAGAGAGAGAGAGAGAGAGAGAGAGAGAGAGAGAGAGAGAGAGAGAGAGAGGAGAGAGAGAGAGAGAGGGGGGGGGGGGGAAGCAAGACTAGGTCAGAGAAATAAAGTAATGTGGCGATCATAGACAATGTTTAATCAGTCCCCTTCTTACCCACAGTTATTTTATGGCATCCTTGCGAAAGAAATTTGCTATTTCCACACACATACACACACACACACACACACACACACACACACACACACACACACACACACACACACACACACATACACACACACACACACTAATTTCCGAGAAAAAAAAACATTGCCCAAAATCGAATAATTAAAATGGCGATAAAATAACAAGAATTGAAATCGGATACTAAGAGAAAATACACACTAATGCGCGAAAAGGAGAGAGTTTAATCCTCTACTAGCATTATTGTTGTTGTTGTTAATGCTGAAAATGATGACGATTAGTCGCAGTTAAGAAAATGCATATATAATGAATGATAAAAGCGAAATCAAAGAGAAGCGTGAAAATCGAATCTAAACAAAGATCTACCTTTACGATCTCCCGCCACGCCCGCCCACCCCTCCCACTCCCATCTCTCCCCGGGGAAAATAACCTGCAACAAAACGGCCGGTTGCAACGCCTCCGTCACTTATTGGAATTGAAAAGACCTCACCTCAATCAGCCTACTCCCCCCACACAGCCAGTCACCCCCCCCCTCGTTCATTTCACCACCACTTTCAACGCCTTTTTTATTTTCCTCTAGCCTTCTCTCTTGCTCTCGCTCTCTATCTCCCTCGCTTTCGCTCTCTCACTCTCTCTCTCTCGCTTTCGCTCTCTCTCTCTTTCGCTCTCTCGCTCTCTCGCTCTCTCTCCCTATCCCTCTATTTCTCAATCACTCTGCCCCTCTCCCTCTCTTTGTCCTTTCCAACAAAGACCGTAAAAAACAAATAAAAAAATAGAAACCAAGTGAGAAACAGAAAGAAACTAGAAAGGAAATATGAAGAAAAACACAAAGAAGAAAAAAAAAGAGAGAAAGAAAGAGAGAGACAAAAGAGGGAGACGAGACCACAAAGGAAAGCAAATGGAGAGAAACATACAAAACCAATAAAGAAAGAAAAAAGAACGAAAAAAAAGAAAGAGAAACCGAACCTCAACCCTGAGAGAAAGACACTCCCACCCCACCCCTCCCTTCCCCCTCCCTCCCTGTACGATCAGCCTCCCCCCCCCCGAAATAATTCTTCGTTCCATCCTTGGTGCATTACCATAAATTAGTCTTGCCTTCTTCCAATTCCCTGAATCCGGTGTCGGTGGTGCTTAGCCTATGCTGGGAGAAGGGAACACAGAAAGAGAAAAAGAAAGAAATGGAAAGGGGGGAGAGAGAGAGAGAGAGAGAGAGAGAGAGAGAGAGAGAGAGAGAGAGAGAGAGAGAGAGAGAGAGAGAGAGAGAGAGAGAGAGAGAGAGAGAGAGAGAGGGGGGGGGAGGGAAGGAGGGAAGGAGGGCAAAAAATGAAACAAACCAACTGAAAAAAAACGAAAAGAGAGGGTTGAAAAAGCATCCCCTAAACATTCAATTTCTTCTCACGCAAAAACCTTAAGAACATGTTAATACTTCACGAAGATTTATATTTTCCTTTTCCATCTCTCTCTCTCTTCCTTCTGTTCCGCGCTGCGGTTACTCCAATCCAATAAATGCATTGTTAACACAAGCTGTTTACTCTCCCTCTATGAAGGATATTCCTCGGGATTTTTTTTTTTTTTTTTTTTGGGGGGGGGGGGGAGGGGGGGGAAGAGGGGGGGAAGAGGTGGGGAGGAAGGGGCGGGAACGAGGGGGGAAGAGGGGGGGA
>NW_028234422.1:14923442-14925691 GCF_977035675.1 Penaeus japonicus
TCCCACTCGGGTAATTACTCGTCCATCCATCACCTGAGGCTAACAACTCACTCCTCGCTAACCGCTGCTCGCAATCTCTGGCCAACCAACGCGCAACGGAAACGCCAACATTGATGCATATCCCGCTGCCCTGTTACCACGTTTATTACCTACCGCACAAACTATTCAGTCAATATACAAATACACTGAATTAACAAAATGAAAAATTCAAAATTAAAAATGAAAACAAATTTAACATCAAAAAAAATACAAAAAACTATGTTTGACTCTAGAGCATCTCGCTAACACTGATGTACACCTGTTTTGCTTCCACAGATTGAAATTCATTATATAAGAAGAAACATGTGGTGTTTAAAGGATCCTCGCCAACATGAATACATATCTCTCTATTATGTTACTACATATCGAAATTCAATATGTAAAATATATGTAGGTTTAAGGAATCTCGCGTAACAAAAAACACATCTGTTTTGTCATATAATGGATTTCATAATAAAAAATGCTCTATTGTTTGAAGGAATCTCTAATCCATATCAGCTATGTTACCGCATACTGGAATTCATAATGGAAAAATGTGGTTCAAAGAAATTTCGCCAAAAATAGATGCATGTCTGTCCTGTTACTACATATCGCAATTCATTACAAGAAAGAAAGAAAGAAAGAAAGAAAGAACGGTTTTAGAGAATCTCGTCGACATGGATGTCACCACATACATAATTCATTGCAGAGGTCGTCATTCCAGAGAATATCGCCAACGCAGACGTATATCTCGGTCCTGTTACCACATATGGGAATTCATTTGCAAAAAGTGTAGTTAAGAGAATGGAATAGGGTGATCTGAATCCGTGACAGAGAAATATATCCCAACCTATTCCTTTTAATCTACCCTTCTGCCAGTCCACCCGTCGCAATAAAACCCTTTGCGCTACCAATTCACCCGTCCCAATTCAGCCTTTCCTGTGGACGAGGAAGAAAAAGTAACCCAAAGCACAAAATCTACTTGTATAAGTAATGAGACCCGTGCACACTTGGTGACTACAGTATGTTAGTTGCATAAATATTTATCCCACCCCCTCCCTAAACAAAAATGGAACCCTAAAATATAACCCCAGGGGCAAATTTACCATTAGGTTGGGAAATGCTGGGTTAGAAGGTAAGACGCATATATGCATACTGATAGCTGGCTAATAAAAAATGCATGAGGGAGTGTGCGTGTGAGTATGTGCGAGTGAGTGTGTACGTGTGTGAATATGAACGTGTCCGCGTGTAAGTGCGAAGGCAATGGTGCGTGTGGGTATACATACATGTGCCAGCCGCTCTACATTCACGTATCCGCTCTCTCTATACCACACCGCAATTGACTCGCGAGATACCATGCTTTCACAACCCATGTGACGCACGCCCGATCGACGAACCACACCGTATGACCACGGTGCATGACGCTTTATCGTGAGTCAGCAACAATACAACTGTTCGTCAGGAAAAAAAAGAAAAAAAAATACAGTATAAAAAAGAAAGAGAAACTAGAAATCAAAGAAATGAAAACGAGAAAGAGAGGAAAAAAATAGAAAAAAGAGGAATCTAATGAAAAAAGTAGATTAAAAACGTATATATTAGCACTCATTTTGCCAAAGGAGATTGAATAAAAGGCTTTATAATTAAGCAAAGTGGTCGAGTATAGCCACCTTTTCTTTTCTTTTCTGCTCCTTCTTCTTCTTTTCTCTATTATCCACCTGAGAACACTAACAGGCAAATTTTTAGAGGAAAATTGAGTCAGTCTACTTGATGAGAACTTTCTCCATCCCTCAAAACCCTTCCTATTTTTCTTCTTCTTTCCATTTTTCTTTTTCTCCGTCATCTTGTTTTCGTTTACTTTTCTTTTCTTTTACTTCTTTTCTTTCCACCTCTTCTTCTCCTTTCCCCTTCCTCCTGCTACTTCTCCTTCTATTTCTCCTTCTCCTTCTGCTTCCCCCTTCTTCCTCTATTTCTCCTTCTACTTCCCCTTCTTCCTCTATTTCTCCTTCTCTTTCTCCTTCTACTTCCCCTTCTTCCTCTATTTCTCCTTCTACTTCCCCTTCTCCCTCTACTTCTCATTATCCTCCTTGTACTTCTTACCCTACGAACCACCTCCTTCCTTCATTCTTCGTTTTCCTCATCGTTAAATTCCTCCATTCCTCCTTTTCGCCACTTCTCTCCCTCCCCATCACGGTATTGGTCATTCTCTCATTCTCTCCTCATCTCTTTCTATC
>NW_028234422.1:14928291-14930791 GCF_977035675.1 Penaeus japonicus
CCATCGTCACCACAAACGCACCGACGCGACGTCCCCATCGCCACTACCATCTTCATTCCAAAACAAAATCCACTTTCCGAGAGCGTTTGATGTCCGTTGATAACACAATCTGTCACTCTTACCAGCCAGAAGGAGAATAAGCAAGGGTCTCTTCTATGGTCTTTCTTCTCCCCTCTTCATCTCCGGTCTTGCGGTTCCATTCTGTTTTCTCTTCTACTGTTTCTCGCTCTTCGTTTTCTTCTTCTCTTTCCTCCTATTTTTAGTATTTTCCAATGTACTCTCAATACGAACTATAATAAGTTATAATAATAATAATAAAAATAATAATCATTATTATTACCATGATAATAATAATAAAATAATGATGCTAATGATGCTAATAATGATGATTATGATTATGATTATGAAAATAATAACAATAATAATAATATTATTATTATTATCAATAACAGCACTAGTAAAAATAATTATAATTATCATTAGTGATTGCAACAATAATCATCGTCATTATCATAAACATAATAGCAAGCAAAAAACAGACATGAACGAGTAAAAAGTCTACGGATGGCAACCCTTGTTTCAACCACGCATCTGTAAACCTCAACTGGTAATTATTGGTCTTCGTTGCTAACGTCCCGAAGATTACTCCAGAGCAAACACACTCAGCATTCCGAGTTCCTATGCAAACACTCGTCTTTTATACACTTGCAAAAAGGCGAGCAGAGTAAACACAGGGCGGACCTCCTGTTCTTGCAATCGCACAGAAATAATTGTGGCGATGAGAGATGGAAAGGAGCCGTGTAGACATTTGTTCCCCAGGTCGTAGCACAGCACATTGCAGCCGTCAAAGCAATGCAACTCCGCGCCAATAATGAGGAGGCATTGCTTAAGGGCAGGGCGTTCGACCATCTCAGGGTCTAATCGGATGAACGTTTTTCGTCTCCTCAGGTCTTGAAACGTTTCCTGTTGCTGTTGTTGTTCTAAGCCTTTTCATTTGGCTATAGTGCTATCATTTTTGTGTTTCCTATGTTTGTTTTTGTCATCTAATACTACACGATTTTAAATTTCTTATTTTACCATTTCTTTACCTCATGCTACGAAATCACTTTATTCACAGCTTTCCTATCTTTGAACATAATAACATAATGCATCATCTCCGAATGCCTCCTACCCATCAAGTATCAGTATCGTTAATTCATTATTTTCAATTTCATGTTTAAAATGCTTCGTAAACTTACTCACCCCCCCCCCCACACACACACACAAACACCCCTCAAGAACCAGAAACAATATCCAGGTTTTATTTTTAGTTTCCTCACACCTTCAAGGAGCACGTCTAAAGGCTAGGATTCCGCTCAAATCTTGTCTGTCCTTAAAATAGTTGTTTTTTATGGTGGGTGAAAGGGGGAGGGAAGGTCAGGAAGGCTGGTTGGGGAGGAGGGAGGAGGAAGAGGGGAGATCCTTGTCCCCTTTGGCGAAATGTTAATGGAACCGCCGCGACTCCAAGGAAAAGAATGGGGACAAAGAATGAGAGACAGACAATTTAGGAATTGTGAGTGCAGCAGGACGAGGAAAACCGAGCATCATCTAATGCAATTAGCATGTTAATAAGCCGATCAGATGGTCACAAGTTGCGAGAACACACACGTACACATATAAATCTCGTCTTTTTCTTTTTCTCCCTCTCCTCCCTCCCCTTCCTTTCCCTCTACTTCCCTTCCCTTCCCTTCCCTTTACCATCCATCCACCCCCCCCCCCCCACCCGACACCACCACCCCACCACCCTACTTTCCCTCCATCTCCCTCCACCCCCTCCTCCACCTGCTGAGCTCGCCCATCTCCTTGAGGGATTCGGCGAGAGGAGGTTCAAGGAGCGACGGCAGGCACGAAGAACCACGGGCTTGGTGAGGGAAGGGGGAGGGCCGCCCCGCCTCTCACTTTGTCGCTCGGTGTGGGAGTGGGAGGGGAAGGGGAAGGTGGGAGGAGGAAAAGGAGGAAGAGAAGGAAATGGAAGAGGAGGAAGAGGTGGAGAAGTAGGATGAGGAAGAAGAGGAAGAATAAGAATAAGAAGAAAAGCATAAGAATAAGAAGAGCAGCCCCAGGCAGAGGACGACGTGACAGATAAAGGTCTTCTTTCCACCGCCACGCTTCCCGAGGGCGCCCTCCTCGCCCGCCCGCGCGCCTGGGTGGGCGTGGCTGTATGAATACGAGGAATTCCGCTCGCGAAGAATCAGCACTCGTCGCTCTTCGTGCCGGTTCGGCCGGACGCTAATTTTGGAAGGAAAGAGGAATTTCTCTCTCTCTCTATCTCTTTCTCCTCCTTCTCCATTTCCTTTTCCTTCTTCTCCTTTTCCGTCTTCTTCTCCTCTTTCTCATTCTCTCTCTCTCTCAACCCTTCTCTTTTTCTCTTACGTCCACGCTGCAATAAATGTCGAATGCGCACTTTGCAAATGAATAGCACTTTTTTCCTGGGACGCTTCCCGATAATAGCAAGGCCGTT
>NW_028234422.1:14935791-14943291 GCF_977035675.1 Penaeus japonicus
GTCTTCTCTTATTAGCTTTTCTTTATTATGTTTATTCATTATGTTTATTTATCTTTAATAATTTTCTTTACCTATTTGTCTGTCGTCATTATTCAGTTTATATAAGTTTATCATTAACCTTTATCTTTTGATTATTATCTTCATTTCTTTCATGAACAATTCATGAACTATCTTTTATCATTAGTATTTCTTTTTAATAAATTTTATATTTGTAAAATATATGTTTAGTGTTTTACATTTTAGCATTAATACTATTATTTCTGTCTTGTGTACATCCCGTCTTTTGCCTTTTAATATATATTGCTTTCTTCCTCACTTGGGTTTAAACTTGTGCCTTAGCATTCAAGTGCCGTAACTCTCACAAGCACGCATGCATTGAAAGCACTTTCACTCTTCCGCAGCACAAGAACAACAAAAGAAAAGTAAACTGAAGTTATTTCATGTTAACTTTGGACGCGTTCGACTATGCGTAAATGACTTCGAAAAATGACACTATACCATTCGTATTTTAATTTTCATTCAATCACTCAATAGAAAAACAGTAAACTGATATTAGTAATTAAAAAAAATAACAGACGAAAGCGCAATAATTAATTAGAATAAAAAAAAAGAATGATTAAAAAAGAAACTGAATCGAATGTATAAAAGTATTTAATCACTCTTATAAAATTACACGAGGAATAAAAATCGCATAGAAGATTAAAAACGACAACAAAAACTTCACAGGGAAAGGGAGACAGAGAAAGGTGGTGGAAAGGAGACATCCCCTTCCCCGTTTGGACAGAAAGGTGAAGGATGGATAGACCTATCCTTCCACCTCCCATCCTACTCTTCCTCCTGACCAACCCCCTTTTTATTCTTGGGTCAGAAGGGTGAAGGGTGAAGGATGAAAGGTGAAGGGTGGAAGGCCATCTCCTTCCACCTCTTTTGTCCTTTCGTCCAAAGCCCCTTCCACCGCCGCTCAAGGTACTGTTGTGTTGATCCACCTCGCGTTCCTCTCCGTGTCCCCTGTCAGATCACCGCCACATATTGGGTTAGCACTAATGGGGGGGAGGGGAGGGAGATGCCTTCTCGTCTCCCGGAAGATTTTCCTTTAACATAGCTTAATTTCCCGCTTTAAAAATATATACAAATCCCACTTTCGCCGGCAAAAAAAAAATCGGTTCTTACAAATCACGGATCACAAGTTCATACTCAGTAGAGAGATTAAAAAAGAAAAAATCGAAAAAAGCGACAAAATCCGCGAGTCTCTTCACTGGCCACGAGCAGGCGAGGGCAGAGCGACGCGGACGGACAGCGACGAGCGTACCTCCGGCCCTTATGAAGCCAGCCGTCACACTGCCTCTCCCTCTCTTCTCGGGCCCCGCAACACCCACTCTCTTTAGCTCCCGTCTCTCGCTCTCTCTTTCTCTTTCAATCTCTCTCTATCTCTCTATTTTTCCTCTCCCTATTTCACTCCCTCTTTTCCATTTACTTCGATTTTTCACTCCCTCTTTCTCATTTTATTCCTCTTCCTTTTTCACTCTCTCTGTTTCTCTTCTTATTTTACTCTCTCTTTCTCATCCTCTGTCCCTCTATCTTTTTCTTTTTTCATTTTCGTCTTTTTCACTCCCTCTTTCTCATTCAATTTTCTTTTACTTCCTCTTTCACTCGCTCTTTCTCTTTTTAATCATATTCTCTCATCACCTCTTTACATTTTCTTTCTCTCCCCTTTTCATTCTCTTTCTCTTCCTGTCACTCTTTGTTCCACAATACATTCTCACATTAACACATACACACAATTTATATATAGCATACACACTGTGCATATCTATCAAAATCTATACATATCTGAATACTGTGTGGGTATAGGCCTATGCATTCAACCGCCTGCATCATGATTCTTTTCTCGCTATCTTTTCACTATTATTTTTTTCTTCTTCCTCAACTGCATCACTTCTCTCTCGCCTGGACATCCCCACACCCAACTTCTTCCCCTTTTCCAATCTTTTTACCTTTCTTTTCTCCGTCTCTTCTCCCTCTCCTTTTTCATCTCTCCTCTTCTCCATCAACCTCACCCTCAACCTCCCGCATTCTTTCTTCCCTTCCTATCCTTCCTTTTCTCCTTCACTCTCCCTTCCTTTCTTCTTCCCTTCCCTTTCCTTATCTTCTTTTCCGTCACATTTCTTCTCTCCCCCCTCCCCCTTTCTTCTTCCCCACCCCTTCCTTCCTTCCCCACCCTCCTTTCATCTTCTTTTCTTTTCCTTTCCTCCCCCTCCCTTGTCTTGCTTTGCCTTGCTTTGCCTTGCTTTGCCTTGCTTTGCCTTGCTTTGCCTAGTCTTGCCTTCCTCTGCCTTTCCTTGCCTTACCTATCTCCCTCACCCCCACCCCCTTCCACTACTTCCGTCATGAAGCGGTGCGATGGTCATGCGTCCCATCCGTCATGAACCCCGAGGACCATCTCCTTGGATTACACGCTCGTATCGCCAAGGAAGGATGTTGCATGGCACTCACTGAGCGCCTCTCTCTCGGGGCTATTTTGAGAAGGGAAATGGGTGCTGGGGGAGGGAGGGGAGGGAAGGAGAGGTGGTGGTGGGTGGGGAGGTGGTAAGAAAGAGGGAGGGGAGGTGGTGGGAAGGGGGGGAAGGTGGTAAGAGGGAGGGGGGAGGTGGTAAGAGGGAGGGAGGGGAGGTGGTAAGGAGGGAGGGTAGGTAGTCAGAAGGGAGGTGGTGGAAGGAAGAAAAGGTGGTGGATGGAAGGGGAGGTACTGGGAGGGAGGGGAGGAGGTGGAAGAGCGGGGAGGAAGGGGGGGAGGCTTCCTTCAACCCGCATCCGTTGAGGTAACGGCAAAGGGGATTGTGAATATTTGAATGGGATAAATAAACAAGGTTATAGACAAGCCGAAAAAGGAAAGAAATTATCAATATCAATACGATGATGATGATGATGATGATAGGTAAAACAAGGCGGCAAGTATATCAACACACCCGTAGCCAAACGAACATATCCACTCTCTCCACCCCACCCCTCCCCAACACACTCCTAAAAAAAAAAAAAAGCATACACACCCCAGAGGAAAAAAAAAAAAAAAACAGATTGACACACAAGCACCAAAGTTTAAATAAATGGAAAACCATCCTAACGGTATAAAGATAAATGAAAGAGATAGGAAACGGTGATTAATACATCCTATATTTTTTGTTAATTTCCGCTTGGATCGGGAGGGAGGGAGTGAAGATATAAAAAAAAGAAACATCAACACCAAATCACCAAAAGAGAGAGAAGTGAGGGAGAGACATAGAAGTGAGCAGAGAGGAAAGAAAGAAAGAAAGAAAGAAAGCAAGAAAGAGAGAGAGAGAGAGAGAGAGAGAGAGAGAGAGAGAGAGAGAGAGAGAGAGAGAGAGAGAGAGAGAGAGAGAGAGAGAGAGAGAGAGAGAGAGAGAGAGAGAGAGAGAGAGAGAGAAAGAGGAGAGGCGATAAAATCAAATCGAGAAAAGGAGGGGAGATGATACAGATGATGGGAGAGGGGAAGAAAATAAGAGGTCGTGTTAAGAGAGTCAAGACGAAAGAGTGAACGAAGTACAAAAAAGTGCTGATAGTCCTCGGTTGAGGGGGAGGGGGATGGGGAGAGCAAGGTGGGGAGGTGGGGACGGACAGACGCAGGGACAGATGGAAGGAGTAGGGGAGGAGATTAAAGAAGGGATGGATGGGGTAAGGGGGAAGGATAGGTGGAATGAAGGAAAGAGTTAAGGCAGGGTGGGGAGGGAGGGAGGGAGGGAGGGAGGGAGGGAGGGAGGGAGGGAGGGAGGGAGGGAGGGAGGGAGGGAGGGCGGGGAGGAGGGGAAGAAGGCAAAGCGGGGAGGGAGGGAGGAAAGGATGGAGGGGAGCAAAGAAAGGTATGGGTAGGGTGGTGAGGAAGAAGGGCACGATGGTGAGGGGAATAAAGAAGGGCGATAACGGTGCCAAGGAGTAGTTACAACGTGGGAATCCGGCCGGCTGATCCCGTGACCCTTCCCCTCCCTCCCGCTAGGGCATCAGTGGCAAGGATAAAAAATTAAGGGGAGAGGGGAAATACCCCCCCCCCCAAAAAAAAAAGGGGGAGGGGGGGGAATACCTCGGAAGGACGACTCTCACACAGCAGGAGTGGGGAAGGAAGGGCCGCCACTCGGTTTGCGACGGCGAGTGCTTTTGCGAGACTGGGCCATTATCCACCCTGGCGATGGCAAACCGGAGACAGCGAAAAAGGCCTTTCCTTTTTTTTTTTCTTCACTATTCTACTATTTTGTTGTTCTCCTCTTCCGAAGGGCAGGATCTGATGAAAGGGACAAAGAGGGAAGGAGAGAGGCAAACCAGAAACCAGAAAGGAAAGGTAACCTTAGAAAAGAAAAGAAAGAAAAAAAAACACTGAAACAATAAAATAAAATACAAATGAAAAAAAAGGTGTTCCGAAGAGCTGCAAGCACGCTCGCTCGCCCACCCACCCATTCGCTGGATAAGCCGCCCACCTACCCACCCGCCGCAGTGCTCTACGCCAGCGCTCATCATGACGCGCTTGATCCGCATGCATGCAACACCCACTCATCAAGAGGCCCGGGTATGCGCGCGGTGTAATAAGTGGAGGGACTGTGACTCCGGCAAGTTACAGTGGGGTTAGCTTTCCTTCGACTGCCAAGAACTGATATCGACCGACAATAAAATAAATAGATAAATAAAAAAATAAATGAGTAAGATATTGAGGACACACACACACACAAAACGCTTCAACAAAGGCCCAAAATTCATACAAATACCGCATTTAAGACCCTGCCAGTTTATGACACGCGGTGGCGAATCAATCACGCGGCAATAACGCTGTGAACGCCCCCGGTGGCAGCGAGGTCATGTACTGCTATCTTTCATTTTCTTTGTCAATATGTTGCAAAAGGGAGAGAGGAAGAAGTGGACGAGGGGGAAGGAGGGGAAGGAAAGAGGAGTGGGGAGGGAAGGAAGTGAGGGGAGGGGAGGAGGAGAGGATGGAAGCAGATGATGGGATAGATGGGATAGGTGGGAAGGAGAGGGGTGAGAAGGTGAGTAGGGGAGGAGAAGGAATAGGAGTGGGGAGGGATGTGAAGGGGAGGGGAGGTTGAGAAGGAAGAGGAATAGCAAGATTAGAAGGGAAAGGAGGCGGAAGACTAGAAGAAAGAAAAGGAGGAGGAGGAGGAGGAGGAGGAGGAGGAGGAGGAGGAATAGGAGAGAGCGAAAGTGAAAGGTAATAAAAAGGAGGAGAGAAAAGGAGAAAGGGAATGGGTAATGGAGAGTGAAAGAGAGAGGGAAAGGGAAATGGAAAGGTAAAGGGTAAGGAAAGGAAAGGAAAAGAAAAGAGAAAAGGAAATGGCACGTGCAAGGGAAAGGGAAAGGGAAAGGGAAAGGGAAAGGGAAAGGGAAAGGGAAAGGGAAAGGGGAAAAGGAGAAGGAGGCAGCTTATTTCCCATCACTATGCAGTTCAATGGAAGTGGTGTTACCTATCTGCCTACCTTGCCCATAGGAACTGCATCGCTCTACTACATAACAACAATTCAAACTCCTTTACAAGTAATTTACAACGGAAAATATATAAATGAAGTATTCTAAGAATCGCCTGTTCTATCGTGTGATATAATTTACTTTTCGAAAATCCTTGTCGGTCATAAAGCTTGACATTTTGTGATCGATTCAGGTGAGATTCCAGCCCGCTCGCTCTCGCGCTCTCGCTCGCTCTCTCTCTCTCTCTCTCTCTCTCTCTCTCTCTCTCTCTCTCTCTCTCTCTCTCTCTCTCTCTCTCTCTCTCTCTCTCTCTCTTGTTCTCTCTCGCTCTCTCTCGCTCTCTCTTGCTCACTCTCGCTCTCTCTTGCTCACTCTCGCTGGCTCTCATCAGGGCTTGCCGCAGCCTCAACCTCATCACACACAGCACTGAACGGCAGATTAATTGCTTGGCAAATGGAAACGTTTACAATAGCTGAATATCCAGCCGGGATGATACAAACACATGGGAGATGGGGGAAGTAGGGAGGGGAGGAGGGGAGGAGGAGAGGAAGGGAGCGAGCGAGGGAGGAGAGGAAGGGAGGGAGCGAGGGAGGGGAGGACTAAGGGAGGAGGGGCGTGGGTGAGGGAGTAAGGGAGGATGCAGGAGGGAAGGATGGATGGGAGAGAAGGATGAGAGGAGGAGGGGAGGGAAGGAGCAGGGGAGTAAGGGAGGAGGAGAGGGAGGAGAGGAGAGCAGGGTTGGATGGGAGGAGGGGAGGAGTGGAAGGGAGGGGGTAAGGGGGGAGGGATAAATGCAAGAAGGAATGGAGGGAGGAATAGTTCGAGGGAATGGAGAGGAAGGAAAGGAGGGAGGGAAAGGAAGAAAAGGAGAGAGAGAGAGAGAGAGAGAGAGAGAGAGAGAGAGAGAGAGAGAGAGAGAGAGAGAGAGAGAGAGAGAGAGAGAGAGAGAGAGAGAGAGAGAGAGCGAGCGAGGGAGGGAGGGAGAGAACGCGGTCATAGCCTTCACACTTACGCTTCCTCATGATTCCGGAAGAAAACGGGTGACGTCACGACCCAACATACCTGTGGAGAAAAAAAATATTGAAAAGTCTACAATTAAGGTGAGAGAAGGAAATGGGATTTTGATAGCCATACATATACACATAAACACACGAACGCATGTATACCCACGAAAGCACAAACGCATAAATGCACAAACACACAGACACACACACGAGAGAGAGAGAGAGAGAGAGAGAGAGAGAGAGAGAGAGAGATACAGAGAGAGAGAGAGAAGAGCCTAAAGGAAATAAGAACCGAAGGCAACAAAACGCGAACGCAAGCACGGTTCAAAGCAACCCAGACACTTAAGCAAGCCTAAAGCCAAGAGGAAATAAAATAAAAAAGCAAGAGGAAATATAATAAAAAAATAAGGGAACCACGGGAAAAAGGGTAAACAAGGGAACCAAGAAAAAGGAAAAGAAAAACCCTGAAGAGAGAAGAAAAAGCAAGACGATCGAGAGGAAATCAAAGGAACAAGCAAGAAGATCGCCGAGTAAAGCAAGAGGAGCCAAGAGAAAGCAAGAGAGGGGGAAAAAGAAGAAGAACCAAAAGGAATCAAGAGAACCAAGAGAAGGGAGAGAGAAAGTAAGAGAACCGAAAGAAAGGAAAGAATGTGCTAGAAGAGAGAGGCAAAGGCAAGAGAACTGAGAGCAAATCAAAGGAAGAAGAAAGCCGAGCGAAGAGTTTAGTAAAAGGACCAAGAAGAGAGCGAGAGAGCAAAGTCAGAAAAGTAAAAAAAGAGCAAGAGGGACATCTGCTAATAAAGCAAAAGCAAGAGGACGGAAGACAAAACAAGAGGAGAGAAAGAAAGAAAGAGACTAAACATAAAGCAAGAGGAAAGGGAGTAGAACAATAAACCCAATCGAAGAGTTAAGCCAGAGGGCCAAGAGGAAAGAAAAGAACCAAATGAGTGAAGGGAATGCAAGAGGCGCACCCAAGAGAGCCAAGAAGGAAGCGCCAGGAGCATCAGAGCCGAGC
>NW_028234422.1:14960791-14968291 GCF_977035675.1 Penaeus japonicus
GAAGAGAGAGAGTATGAGAGAAGAGGAGAGAGTATCAGAGAAGAGAGAGAGTATCAGAGAAGAGAGAGAGTATGAGAGAGAGAGAGAGAAAGAGAATGAGTGAGAGAATGAGAGAAAGAGAATGAGTGAGAGAATGAGAGAATGAGAGAAAGAGAATGAGTGAGAGAATGAGAGAAAGAGAATGAGTGAGAGAATGAGAGAATGAGAGAGAGAGAGAGAGAGAGAGAGAGAGAGAGAGAGAGAGAGAGAGAGAGAGAGAGAGAGAGAGAGAGAGAGAGAGAGAGAGAGAGCGTGCGAAGGCATAACGGCCGGGAGCCAATAATCAACACATTAACCCCGGCAGGTGGTCAGGTCATCAGGCGCTCCAAACGGCCGCCCGGAAGGAAGAAATCAAGATACGAGAAAGAGGAGAAAGAGAGAAGGCGAGGAAAGAGGAAAGGAGAGGAAAGAGGAAGCGCGTGTGTGAGGAAAGGAGGAAGGGGGGGTTACACAGTTAAGGAATGAAGGAAGTAAGAAACAAAGGAAGGGGGAAAACATAGTGAAGGAAGGAAGAAAAAAAAGAAAGAAAGGGAGGAGGGAAGAGGAGGATCTCATGATAAGTCATAAATACTGGCCATGATCTGAATGGGCTTTGCGATGAAGAGCACAGGTGGGCGTTTCCCGTAAGGGCCAATGGGTGGGGGAAGGGAAAGGGGGAGGCGCAGGGAGAAAGGGGAAAGGAGAAACGAGGGAGGAAGGGGAAAGGAGAAACGAGGGAGAAAAGAGGAAAGACGAAAGAGGAGAGGTAAGAAAGGGAGGAAAGACGAAAGAAGAGACAAAAAAGAGAGGAAAGACGAAAGAAGAGAGGTAAAAAAGAGAGGAAAGACGAAAGAAGAGAGACAAAAGAGAGAAAAGAGAGGAAAGAGAAGAGAGAGGAAAGTGGAGAAAGAGAAGAAGGTAGGGGGGGGGGCAAAGAGCCTACCTGCAGGAGGGCCTGAACACTGTAGTGGCCGCTGCGGGTATCCAGCGCCCTGAGGACCTCATCCACGTTGGTGTTGTTGTTGTTGTTGTTGTTGAGAACAGTGTAGAAATACCCCCCTCCCCCTCCCCCTCCCCCTCCTCCTCCTCCTCCTCCTCCTCCTCCTCCTCCTCCTCCTCCTCCTCCTCCTCCTCCTCCTCCTCCTCCTCCTCTGCGAGACCAAGTCCGCGGTGATGTCGGCGCCACCGCTGATGCCGACGTCGACTTTTTGTTGTTGTTGTTATTATTACTGGTGTTGTTATTGCCGTTATTGCCATTATTGTTATTGTTGCTATTGTTGTTATTGTTGTTGTTGTTGCCGGTGCTGTTGTAGGCGTCGTTGAGGTTGTTGGCGTTCCGCGGCTTCACCGGGGACTGATTGCCCGGCGCCGCCATGACGGGAGGCCACGCAGCACCAACTGGCAGGGGGGTGGAGGGGACTGATAGGGGGCACTGGACACCGCGCCACTGGCACTCTAATGACACTTTCTATGTGCCAGTGCTGCCTTCAGCGTCATGGCGGGATGGGCTCGTTAGAACGGTAACTGTTGCACTTAAATGACTTCTTTCCTTCTTTTTTTTTGTCTTTGTTTTCCTGTCGTGAACAAGTAATTTTCCTTATAGATACCAGGACAAAGATATGTAATGTATATATGGCATAGTATGACCTTCAATCTACAGATAAACATAATACGGAATTGGCCCGAGGCGACAGTAGGCACCAAAGGCGTTTTCGTGTCGATCACATTTCTTTCAGAGCGTTTTTCCGACCCGGAGGCTCCGCGTTTTTGTTGCTCGTTTAGAATGACCCTTCGTTTATTGCTTACTAACTCATGGCTGTAATAATAAATCTCATTTCCCTGAATTTTCTCTCTCTCTCTCTCTCTCTCTCTCTCTCTCTCTCTTCCCCAACTCTCTACCATCTCCTCTCTCTCTTCTCCTCTCTCTCTCCTGCAACTCTCCCTCCACTCCCCCCCTCCCCTCTGCGACTTATCTCTCTCTCCCCTCCTCTCTCTCTCTCCGCTTCTCTCTCTCTCTCCTCTCTCCTCCTTTTCTTCTTTTCCCCTCTTCCCTCTTCCTCTCCCTCCCTGTCCCTCCCAATTCTCTCTCTCTCCCTCTCTCTCCACTCTTAGAATTAAAATTGTCCTGCGACAGCCCCCAAGGAAAGTTTTTGCTTCACCTTCTCCTTCTCCCATTTCTTCTTCTTCTTTTTCTTTCTTAATGGTGATCCCGTGTCCGGTCCTGTCACTAATGGCGACGCGTCCACGACGCCCTCGGTGCCCCCCTCTTTCCCCCGCTATGTATTCCCTCACACTCCCCCCCCCTCCTCTATTACCATTACCCTCACCTTATCCTCCGTGTTCTAACGTCCCCCTACCCGTTCCCTTCTCCTCCCCCACTCCTATCCCCTTTCCCTGCATGGTGATGAATCTGATGATGATGATGATGATGATGATGACTGTGAAAAAGAGCGACAGAGGAATGTACTCTCGAAAAAGAGCGACAGAGGAATGTACTCTCCCTCCCTAATTCTTTTTCTCTCTCCTTTCTCTTTATTACCCTTACCCTTACCCTCTCCCTTTCTCTCTCCTCTCCTCTCCCTCTTTCCATCCTCTTACGTCTCCAGCAAGCGGCAACATGTCCGCTCCTCATAAATTGCACTCAAGCCACCCCTTGGCCTATCAAAGCGATCTTGGTTGATCTCGTTACTCGATGCAAGAGTAAGCTTATGATAAATTATGCATAAAGATCTGACGTGGTCATAAGCGTTATGAAAGAAAACGTGTAATAGCCAATGGAAAAGGAAAAAAGAGAAACAAGGAAAATAAATAAAACATAAAAAAGGAGAAGAGAAAAGGCAACAAAAATATTAGTAATGCCATGTTGTCTAGTAAGAATAGTAGCAACATCGCTAAAGGTGCAATGACCATTAAAACAAGTAAAAAAAAACTAGTCGTAAATTAAAAATAACTGCAAAGATTTCACTGTCGAACTAATTGTCTTTAATGTCAACAAAGTTAGAAGACACATAAAGATCGATCACATGAACTACAGTGTACTCAATTCCTGCAACCGACACATATGATACGATGAACCCAGAAGGCAATAAAAATGCACACTATAATTGCCACGCACCATACGACGCGCCATAAAATGCTCCACCTACCATAACAGCCGAGAGATAAACGAAACAATTCCTCCTCTCAACCATCGTACCATACGCTATACCACACAGCATACTTGCCTCCGACCTAGCACATAGCACAACACGGCAACGATATCCGCTTTAACTGCCTCAAACGCTCTAACCTATTTCTCTACTTAAACAACGCCGGGGGATTAAACGCACCAAGAAAAACGATAATTATGCCGAGATCAAACTTGAGAACCCCTTTATAAACTCCTCGTCACTTCTCTCGCTCTGGCCGAACGTGGCCTAAATACTTCCACGCTCCCCGTACCCGTACACGCACACGCACACGCACACGCACACGCACAAAATTACGTAATAACCTAACCATCACCCCCTCCCCCCCGCGAACCCCCAACCCCCTAAAATCTCTCCCTACCCCATCCCAACACCTCCCCCCCTTCTCCTCCGAAGCTTCCGCCGAGAGGTCGTCCTCCGAAGCGAAGAGAAGCGGTTTTAATAATTCAGATGATAAGTACGTGTTGCGAGTTAGGAATAAAGGTGTTGGATCGTTCCACAATGCTTATAGCGCTTAAGGCAGGGAGAGGGAGGGAGGGAGAGATGATGGGGGAGGGAGAAGAGGGAGAAAGGTGAAGGAAGGAGAAAGGAGAAGGAAGAAGAGAGGTGAGGTAGGGGAAGGGAAGAGGAGAGGGAGCGAGATCTAAGAGGGGGAGGGGCAGAGGAGAGAGAGGAAATGGAGGGAAGGAATGTGTGGGGTGGGGTGGGAGGTGGGGAGTTCAGATGGGACAAGGGATGGTGGGGAGAGGACGTGGGAGGTTTTGTGTGTGTGTGTGTGTGTGTGTGTGTGTGTGTGTGTGTGTGTGTGTGTGTGTGTGTGTGTGTGTGTGTGTGTGTGTGTGTGTGTGTGTGTGTGTGTGAGAGAGAGAGAGAGAGGGGGGGAGGGATAACCATAAACAAAGAAGCAAGAAATTAATTTTTTTATTCTATCTCTCTTTTTACAAGAACAAAATACAGCAAGAAAGACAACTCACAAAGAATATGTAGATAATAATTATATGACTGTTTCTTAAGCAACAACAAAAATAATGTGAAAGTGAGAGAGAGAGAGAAAGAAAGAGAAAGTAAAATAAAGAAAAAGAAAGAGAAAAAGAAAGAAAGAAAAGAAAAAAAAACATTATATATATAAATATATATATATATATATATATATATATTTATGTATGTATGTATGTATATATATATATAATAAGAAAGATAGGTAGAGACAGATATAGAAAGAGAAAGAGAGAGATGAAGAAAGAATAATGGAAAAGAGAAGAAGAGCGCTCCTGATTGATGACGCACTCGGCGGGAGTAATAACAAGGGCCGTGGATGAGCGATCGGTAAAATGAAGGTGATATGATAGTGATCAAGAGAAAGACTATCTTTCAAAATGGAGAAGATAAGAATTCAGAAAACGAGCAAAAAATAACGAGGAGAAGGGGGACAGAGGTGAAAGGTGAGGGGGAGGGGGGAGGGAGAGTGGGGGAGGAAGAGAGAGAGAGAGAGAGAGAGAGAGAGAGAGAGAGAGAGAGAGAGAGAGAGAGAGAGAGAGAGAGAGAGAGAGAGAGAGAGAGAGAGAGAGAGAGAGCGAGAGAGATGAGAGAAGAGAGAACCCCGAGAGAGAGAGAGAGAGAGAGAGAGAGGAGAGAGAGGGGGGACGAGAGAGAGAGAGAGGAGAGAGAGAGAGAGGGGAGAGAAGAGGAGAGTGTGAGGGAGAGAGAAAGAGATGGGGGCGGGAGGTTTAGAAGAGGAGAGAGGGGGGAGAGGAGAGGGGGGAAGAGAGAGAGAAGAGAGAGAAAGAGAGAGAGTTGAGAGAGCGGAGTGAGAGGACGGGGTGTCTTAGTGGAAGGAGGGAGAGAGAGAGAGAGAGAATTGAGTGAGGAGAGAGGGAGGAAAGAGGGCGAGGGAGAGAGAGAAATGATAGGGAGAGGAGAGAGAGTCATGAGGGGAGAGAGAGCCTTCTGTGGAGGGAGAGGAGGGAGAGGAGAAGAGGAATGGGAGGGGGAGAGTAATAGGGAGAGGAGAGCGAGGCGACTGGGCAGTGACCGGAAGGAAGAGCTATGATTAGAGCGAGGAGGAGGATGAGAGAAGAGAGAGAGAGAGTGAGTGAGAGAGAGGAGTGAGGGAGAGAGAAAGAGAGGGCGGGAGAAGAGAGAGAGAGAGAGAGAGGTGTGAGAGAGAGAGAGGGGACGAAGAAGAGAGAGAGAGGAGAGGAGAGACGAGTGCTAGAGGGGAGGAGAGAGCTAAAGCAGGAGAGAGAGAGATGGAGCGAGGAGACGGCGCGAGAGAAGGAACTTGAGAGGTTTGTTGGAAGTGAGAGAGAGAGAGAGAGAGAGAGGGCGGGAGGGAGGGAGGGAGGGAGGGAGGGAGGGATGGAGGGAGTGAGATAGAAAGAGAGAGAGAGAGATACGAGCTACAGAGAAGAGAAAGGGAGAGGATAATGAGTATACTAAAAATAAATAAAACGAAAAAAATAACATAAAAGGCTTTCACCAGGTCCCCCCCCCCCTCCATCGCGCCTTCCCTTCCCTCAGGACCCACCCCCAGCTACCCCACAGGGCCCACCCTCTCAGCACAAAGTTTATTCTTTTTTCATGCTTCCCCTCAAAAATGCGCTTTTTTTTATCCTGTCTACACCTTTAACACTCACTCAAATGTTCCTTTCAAGATGCCTCTCCTCGTCCCCTCATTCCCCTCACAAAACAAGCGACCCCCACCCCCCCCATGTCTATCCATTTCCCCTCGACGCCCCTCGACAATGCATGCTACCCCCCACACCACCCCCACCCCTACCCCTACCCCTAGACCCATTCCCACCCCAACCCCAACCCCAACTTTTTTCTTCATCCTCTGACCTCCCGGTTTATCCCTTTGACTCCTCTCTTTCTTTCTCTCCTTCCCTCCTGCCTTTCTTCCTTCCCTTCTTTCTTTCTTTCTTTCTCCCACCTCTCTCTTTCTCTCCCTCCCATTTCTTTTTCTTTCTTTCTCTCCTCCTCTCCTTTCTTTCTTTCTTCCTCCCACCTTCTCTCAATCTTTCTCTCGCCCCCCTTCCAATCTTTTTTTTTTTCTTTCTCTCTCTCGTTTCCTGACCACCTTTTTCGTCTTCCTTGCAATCCCTCTCTCCTTCTAATTCCGTCTTCCCTCCCTCTTCTCTTCCTTCCTGCTTCTCTTCCGTATTAAAAAAAAACACCGAATAATTGTAAACTAAGACCCCGTAAACAATTACTGAAAGGGCAAGTGCAAGATTTCTTTCTTTCTTTTGAAAACTCAAAATGCCCGCAAAGAATCTTTCGCTGAGTCCACATCGAATTTTTTTGGTAAAGGAATTATGCTCGGTGGTGATGCCTGTATTGCCAGGATGAATCAAATAAATACAGAGAGAGAGAGAGAATGAGAGAGAGAGAGAGAGAGAGAAAGTAAGAGAGGGGGGTAGAGAGAGAGGTGTGAGAGAGAGAGAGGAGAGGGATGAGGATGGAGAGAGAGAGGGAAGGATGGGAGGGAGAGAGGGAGAGAGAGGGATAGAGAGTGAGTGAGAGAGAGGAGAGAGAGTGGAGGGAGACGAGAGAGAGAGAAAGAGAGAGAGAAAGACGAGAGAAGGAGGAAAGAGAGTGAGAGAGAGAGAATGAGAAAGAGAGAGAGAGAGAAGAGAGTTTGAGAGAGGAGAGAGCGATGATGATACGGAGGAGAGAGAGAGAGAGAGAGAGAGAGAGAGAGAGAGGGAAGGAGGGAGGGAGGAGAGGGAGAGAGAGGGAGAGAGAGAGAGGGAGAGAGAGGGAGAGAGAGAGAGAGAGAGAGAGAGAGAGAGAGAGAGAGAGAGAGAGAGAGAGAGAGAGAGAGAGAGAGAGAGAGAGAGAGAGAGAGAGAGAGAGAGCGAGAGAGAGAGGTTGTAGGTATGTATAACTAATCAAATTAGTTCAAAGCCATCAATGTAAAAGTGTTAAAAAAATCGACCCCCCCAAAAAAAAATAATAATAATAAAAATAGCAGTAAAATAAACAACCAATCAAATTTATCAAAGATTACAGTGAACAAAACAGTGTTGAGTAAGAGGTTGCAATGCAATATTGCAAATCATCCTCTCGTCCATAAATGCATTTCATTGCAAACTTCAAAGTGACAGATTGTTTAGAACTGCATGACATTGGAGCGTCGCAAAATGAACATTCACTTCAATATATCATTATCTGCTTAATAGCGTTATATATAATAACAGTTATCCCCTTCCTGGATCCCTCTTCATAACCGGGGAAAAGATCGCATTACCTTAATTAACCATAACAGGCCCTTAATTAAACGTAATTAATGATT
>NW_028234422.1:14969782-14975801 GCF_977035675.1 Penaeus japonicus
CTCTCTCTCTCTTCTTCTCTCGTCCTCTCTCTCTCTCTCTCTCTCTCTCTCTCTCTCTCTCTCTCTCTCTCTCTCTCTCTCTCTCTCTCGTTCTCCCAGATTCCGTGTTTTCAGGCCACTCTCACTCAAGATTTTTATTCGTGATTGTTCACATGATGTTGCTTTTCGGAAATGTAGGTTGTATATGCCAGTTACTCGGTGTAAGTCCGCATACATAGACATATGTCTATATAGGCTAGTTTAAGCTACCTGTTTATGCATAGGCCTATCCCTCGACTTGCTAAACATTCCCATGGTGCTTGAAGCCATATTTCTCCCTACTAAGAACGAAGATCAGTGGCACTAGAGAAATTTCACATCTCGTATTGGTGGTGGAAACCTGCTGAGGGGAGAGCGGAGGCAGCTTCGCGTCGCGTCGTGGCAGAAGCTTTCTTCCCCTCGTCCGACCCCGTCCTCGTCCCGTTTCCCCTCGTTACCATGTCCCCTCGTCCCCGTCCTTGTTCTCATCCTCTGATCCCCTCACCTCGTCCCCTCCCTTCGCTTGGTCCCGCTGCTTCGGTTACGCGTTGGTCATATACCTGTATGTTAGGGTTAGGGAGAGGGAGACGGAGAGAGAGGGATGGAAGAAGGGAGAGAGGAGAATGGGGAAGTAATGGACGAAGGAAGGGGTGGTGAGTAGGGGATTGAAGAAAAAAAAAAGATTAGTAGTGGTAGTAGATGGTGAAGGAGGGAGGGAGAGAGGGAGGGATGAAGGGAGAGAGGGGGTTGGGAGGGAAAGAAAGGAAAGGAGGAGGCCGCCATAGCCGTAGATCAGAGGTCAACGCGTGAAACTTTAACAAGGTCTCCCGCTCTGACCATGCTACTCTTACCTTGTTGCCGTCAGCGGCTATTCCCCCCCCCCCCCCTGCTTGCTCTCTCTCTTTCTCTCTCTCTCTCTCTCTCTCTCTCTCTCTCTCTCTCTCTCTCTCTCTCTCTCTCTCTCTCTCTCTCTCTCACACACACACACACACACACACACACACACACACACACACACACACACACACACACACACACACACACACACACACACACACACACACAAAAGTATGGTCGATGCCCGCGTGTGCGTGTGCAGACGGGCGGGGGCATTAGCAAGTACCCAATAAACAAGGCGAGGGCAAAGAAGGGAATAAAGAAACAGGGAATAAAGCAGGCGAGAGAGGGAGAGGAGAGCGCGATGGAGAGGCTCGTATATCGGGCGGCCCGCGATAAAACCCCGCGAGATACGAGGCCTTCTCCAGGAGGCTCTGGCGGGGAAGGAGTCGGGATGCTGCTTACGGACGGCGGGGGCAGGGGGAAGGGGAGGAGGGAGTGAGGGGGATGAAGGGGATGATGGGGAGGGGGAGGAGGAGTGAGGGAGGAGGCTAAAGTTTGAGGCGAAGGGGTGGAATGGGTAAGAAGGATTGGGGTGGGGGAATAGAGGAGTATGTGGTGGGTGGAAGGGGAAGAGGGTTAGGGTGGGGTGTAGGATGGGGTTTAGAAAGTGGAGGTGATTGAGGATAGAAAAAGAGAGAGAGAGAGAGAGAGGGAGAGAGAGAGAGAGAGAGAGAGAGAGAGAGAGAGAGAGAGAGAGAGAGAGAGAGAGAGAGAGAGAGAGAGAGAGAGAGAGAGAGAGAGAGAGTGATAGATAGAGAGAGAGAGAGAGAGAGAGAGAGAGAGAGAGAGAGAGAGAGAGAGAGAGAGAGAGAGAGAGAGAGAGAGAGACTGAGACTGATTAGCAAACAAACTAAGTAACAGGCAGAGTAATAGGAAAAGAAGGACACATTCTCGGCATGGGAAACAGTTAAGCAAAACCAGCAGACTGACAGGTTGGCAATAGGGCAGATATGTAGGCAGGCAGGCAGATAGACAGACGGACAGACAGACCAGACAGATAGATAGGCAGGTTGTGGAGGAGAAATTTACCGCAGATATGGAAAAGGTCATGCACGATTTTTTACATATACGGTGCTTTGAAACTCTTGTTGTTGTTGTTTCGTCATATCATATTATGTCTGTTTATTATTAGATTTAGGAAACGAGGTTTCTAATTTATTTTTATTCCGGTCATTTGAATAATTTGAGATCAGTGAAAAAGGAAGAAGAGAGCAAGATTTTTTAATCTAATTCTAAATCAGTTTTTTTTTCTTGTGTGTGTTGGTTGGTGTTGTTGTTGTGTTGTGTGTTGGGTGGTGTGTGTGTTGTGGGTGTGTGTGTGTGGGTGTTGTGTGTGTGGGTGGTGTGTGTGGGGTGGTGTGTGTTGGTGTGTGTGTTGGTTTGTGTGTGTGATTGTGGTGGTTGTTTTTGCTTAGGAACGTCGACCAAAGTGTAATTATAATTGCTTCTCGAGAACAATTAAAAAAACAACAACTAGAAAATAGAATACCTTTCCAGCGAGTCCAACCTGGATATGGAAGGAAGAGAGATAGAACTTACAAGGTCGTTGAGATACGTATGAGTAAAGAAAAATCGAGGACACATGTTCCCATGAGTACGAACCAAACATATTTGTAAAACAACACAAAACATACACACTTACGAGCCCACGGAAGAACGTGTCCGCCGGTTGTATGTTTTCGATGTTGCGCAGATGTTACTGCGGTATGTGCCCTCTTTGTGTTTGTGTGTGCGATTTTAAATCCTCCGAGAATTCGTTCGGCCCACTGTTTAAAAAATGGCGAACCCCAGTTTTGCCCATCCGTGAAGCGAGCTACACATACTACGCTACTAGAAATAAAGATAAAGGAACTAAGAAATTTAGAAATGTGAGAGAAAGGAGGAAGAAGAAAAAAAGAAGAGACTAAGGATTATAAAACGAGCAGCGCGTAGCTCTTGTTAACACCTCACTACCCGAGAGAGAGAGAGAGAGAGAGAGAGAGAGAGAGAGAGAGAGAGAGAGAGAGAGAGAGAGAGAGAGAGAGAGAGAGAGAGAGAGAGAGGGGGAAATGACTGACGCAGGGAATTAATTGTGCTTGGCTCCTTGCCCTCACCTTGGGACACAGTGCTTGTTCTTTTATGAAGTGCTTTGTGTCCTTTGGCTTGAAAAAAGGTGATTGTAGCGGTGTAAGTTTTCCAGATGATACGAAGGAGGAGTTTGACCGTATTTTTTCTGTGTTACTACTTTGGTTGATAATTCTCATATTGATATTGCAGTTATAATGTAGTAATTATCAATGTGAAATCATGTGCAATCCTAACCTTACGATTATTTTTTCCTTTTACGGTGGCTATTGCCATTACTACAGCTGTGTAAGATCCCGCTTTTCGTACATCCTAAAATCGTGATTTGACTGAATCAAGTAGACGAGTGTTTCCCTTGCAGAACAAAGAGAACACAACGGAAATGCAGAACAGAGAGAGAGAACACGCGGGGTGGGATAGGGGTGGTGGTGGGGGGGAGAGATCCGCAATAGCCTCGGTATTGAATCGTATACAGTCGCTGGTGGCTTATTGGATGACCTTCCTTCACTGACCTTAAATTAGGGGGGGCGGGAAGCCGTTAAAGACATCGCTCCGGCACGAAAATACCGTCGTTTGAATGCAAATTACTCTCGGTGACGACCGTTGGGCAACATTGGTGTGGTTAGCTGCTGTTGTTTTTGTGGTGATAGGTGTGGTTGGGTTGGAGGGAGGGGTGGAAAGTTTTTTTTTTTTTGTGGTGGGGGGTGATATTTAGACTCCTCCTTCTCTTTCCTACCCCCCACCCCTCTCCTCCCTTTTGCCCCTCGGTCTCTTTTTTTTCTCTCATCCTTTCTCTTTCTCTATCTACAACCCCTTCTATTTCTCCATCTCCTTCTCTATCTCTATCTCCTTCCCCTTCCCCTTTCCCTTTCCCTTCTCCTTCTCCTCCTCCTTCTCCTCCTCCTTCTCTTTCTCCATCTCCCTCTCCTTCTTTTCTTTTTTCTTTCTCTTTCCCCTTACCCATCTACCTCTTCTCCCTCTATTTTTCTTTCTCTCTCTCCTTCTCCTCCTCCTCCTCCTCCTCCTCCTCCTCCTCCTCCTCCTCCTCCTCCTCCTCCTCCTCCTCCTCCTCCTCCTTCTCCCTCACCATCATTAGGCATGAGCCAAAGAACATTGCATGGTTAGGGAGGTGTTATTGCTGCTGCTGCTGCTGCTGCTGATGATGATGGTGGTTATGATGATAATAATGATGATAATAATGATGATGATGAAAGCTTGAATATATTGATGAAATATAGAGACCTAAGAAAACAGATATTTGTTCATATTCCCATCCCTTGTCTTGCGCCGCCGTTGTTATTGGTCGTCGCGCTCCCTGTTTAACAGCACTTTGACAAGAGCTTTTCGCCGGGCCTTTTCCCTCTTGCGCTGCCCTCCTCTCTTCTTTCATTCTGACTCTTTTTTCTTGCTTTTTTTTCTTTTCTTTTCTTTTCTTTTCTTTTCTAGGCGTGTATTTGTATCTATTGGGTGGTTGTGTGTCTGTCTTTCTCTGTTATTGCGCTTTCTTGCTCTGGCTGTGTGTCCGTCTGGCTTTCTCTTGCTTTGTTTGTTTGTCTGGCGGTCTCTTTCTCTTTCTCTTTCTGTCTTTATCTGTTTGGCTGTGTGCGATAGTCTCTCTCTCCCCCCTCCCTCCCTCCCTCCCTCCCCTTCCCCTACTCGCTCCCCTACCCGTACCCCTACCCCCTTCTTTCTGCCACTCAACAGCCCTCATTCTTTCCACTTCACCCCCTACCCCTATCCTCTACCCTCTATCCTCTATCCTCTATCCTCTACCCTCTACCTCCTCCCTCTACTCCCTCCCCCTTCACCCCTACCCCCAACCCCCTATCCCCTATTCACTATCTCCTATCTCCTATCCCCTATCCCCTATCCACTAACTTCCAGCCTCGCCCTCCATACCGCCGTTGGGATAAAGTCCCGTGACAGGCAGAGAAGTGGGTAATTGGCCAGCGCTCTGCTTGTGTGGGGGAGTTTTTTTCGCTCGCGTTCCCGGTCGATTCGGACACGCTGATTGGAAGGGGGTTGTGGGGTGTTGTGGGGAGAAGGTATGTTGCTGGAAAAGACGGAGAGGAGGGGGGGGGCGCATTTTGTTTGAAAGTTGGGGTATGTTGCTTGATAGGAAGGGGGGGGGGCATCTTGCTTGAAAAGGGAGAGACACATTGCTTGAAAGAAGGGATTTGGATGACACGCTGTTTGAAAAGGGGAGAGGGGAGAGTCTGCTTTAATAGGGGGTGGTGTGTGGGGTCAAGGGTTGGGGAGAGGGTTATTGCACGTTTCTGGAAGTTTCTCTTCTCTTCTCCTCCCCTGCTCTGCGTCCCCATCCCCCACACTCTTTCCTTCCACTCCCCCAACCCTCCCCTACCCTCCCCAATTTTCCCCTTCCCTCCTCCTCCCTTCCTCCCCTTTCTCGCCTCTCCACCCCACTCCTCTCATCCCCCCCCGTCCCTCTTCCCCCCACTCCTCCCGCTCCCTCATGACCGTTGTTCTTGAGGAAAGTTTGCGGACTAGATGGCGATATATAGGCCTAACCAATTTAATTAATCTTGCCGAGTTGCCGAGGATATGACTATTCAGCTTTTTAACGAGATATAGTGGGTAGCGCCGCTGCTGTTGTTTTTCTTCCTCGTTAGGGTTTTATTTCGATAATTTGATGTAGTTTAAAGTTGGTGGGAGATGTTGGCGCTCGTGTTCATCATTCGAAGTTTCCCTGATGTGAAGGATCTTGTTTCGTTTTTCTGTGTCCTCGCCCACTCTGGCTCTCTCAGTCTCGCTTTCTCTCTCTCTCTTTCTCTTATTCTTACTCTCTCTCTCTCTTTCTCTTATTCTTTCTCTCCCTCCCTCCCTCCCTCCCTCTCTCCCCTTCTCTGTAACTCTTCCTCTATTCTCTTTGTTCCGTTCATTCCCTTCCTGGCTCTTCCTGAACCATTTTCTTCACTCTCCCCTTTTTCTCTCACGTGGCGCTGTTTGTTCTGGTAATTGGGGGTGCCAAGCGAGTGCCACCTGCCACCCGCCCGCCTTCAGCAGCACAACGCAAGCA
>NW_028234422.1:14975901-14978401 GCF_977035675.1 Penaeus japonicus
TTAATAACAAACACAGGCACCTACAGGGAAACATATGCATACACTTTCACAACCAAATGCTTACATATACCACGCATACACACACAAGAATACCCGAGCACACACACACACACACTCAAAAACAGAAACACCCATGCACCACACACATCCCACACCCACAAACACACACACACACTCACACACATCCCACACACACAGATTCCAGCCGGGCCTCCCATCTCGGCCACCAATTCTAACAGGCTCTCGAGTGCCTGGCGGTGTTGAAGAACTGGTGCTTAAGATGCTCGTGTTTACTTAGAAGGTGGGGGGGATCGGGGCGGGGGCGGGATAAGGGTGAGGGGGGAGACGAGTGGGTGGAGGTAAGTGGGGAAGGGGAGGGAAGTGGGCAAGGGAGGGAAGGGGAGGGAAGTGGGCAAGGGAAGGAAGGGGAGGGAAGGGGGAGCGGTAAGTGGGGAAGGGGATGGAGGAGATAAGGGGGGAGGGCAGGGGGGGGGAGAGATAAGGGGGAAGAGATAGGAAGGGTAGGGAGGATGGTAAGAGGGAGAGGGAAGTGAAGAGAGCTAAGGGGGAGGAGCTTGAGAACGGAAGGAGGGAGGGAGAGAGAGGTAAGGCGAAGGCTAGGGAGGAGAGGTAAGGGAGTGGAATTCAGCAGGAAATTTTGCCCTATTTTTTATCATCATCTTCGATCATCTCTTATTCTTTTGCGTATTATTGCCATTTTCAGCACTATGACTAAAAATCACAGTTATAACAAAAATCCAAACCAAAACAAATAATAGCAACAAGAAAACAAAATCAACCACCACGACGACCGAAGCGTGACATCGCAACGATAGCGATAGCCACGAGGGCGATGAGTGAAGTCCTCGCTCGATGCATTTTCAGTGAATCAATCAGCTGTTGCTGTAGTTTTTCTACTACTAGGGGGGGGCGTGGCTGTGTGTCAAATTAATGTGCAGTATCATTAAAAAATGTAAAATTATCAATATATGTTAATTGTATATGCACAACTGTATGTGTGTCATTTGAGTGAGTGTGTGTGTGTGTGTGTGTGTGTGTGTGTGTGTGTGTGTGTGTGTGTGTGTGTGTGTGTGTGTGTGTGTGTGTGTGTGTGTGTGTGTGTGTGTGTGTGTGTGTGTGTAAGGGAGAGGGGGGGGGGGAGGGAGGGAGGGAGGGAGGGAGGCAGGGAGAGAGAGAGAGAGAGAGAGAGAGAGAGAGAGAGAGAGAGAGAGAGAGAGAGAGAGAGAGAGAGAGAGAGAGAGAGAGAGAGAGAGAGAGAGAGAGAGAGAGAGAAGAGAGAGGAAGAGAGATATATCAATAAGCGATTCCCCCGCGAGACGAATCGGATCCCTTTGGCCGCAAACCAATTCCGAGGCGGATCCGTCACTCCGGGAACTCTAATCTGCGGAGCCCAATCACGAATCCTTCAGCGCGCGCGCCCGCCGGCAAAACACTCCTCGCTTCGCCTTCCTCTTCAGTTCCTTCATTTCCTTCCCCCCTTTTGCCTCCTCTTCCTCTTCCTCTTCTTCTCTATTCATCATCATCATTAATATCATAATTATCATTATCATTCCTCCTCTTTCCTTTAGTTTTCACTCCTTGTTTTCTTCCTCCCCGTTTCCTTATTATTCACTTTCCATCTCCCCTATCCCACCTCCATCGCCTCCCATCCCCTACCCACGCCACTCAACACCGCAACCACACAAACACATTAATTAATTTCCCACCACAGTTAAAGCCAGGCATCACCTCTTCTCCCCTCCCCCTCCCCTTCTCGTCCCCTTCACCATTCCCCAACCCCTTCCAACTCCCCCTTTCCCTTACCACTTCCCCTTCCTCTTTCCTTCATACTCCCATTCCCCGTCTTTCACCATGACCCCTCTCTCTTCCCCTCTTTCGTCCTCTCTCCCTTCCCCTCCCATTTCTTCTTTTCCATCCCCTTCCTTTCACTACTTTGCCCTCCCATCCCCCTCTCCCACCCCCTCTGCTTCCCCCTATTCCCCCCTCTCTAATATCCCTTCCCCTTCCCTTTCCCTCCTTCCCTCCCTCCCATGTCCCCGCCTCGCCTTCGGTCAATTGCATAAGCCTCGAAGATTATTCATTCATTCATTCACCAGCCCGGCAACATCACAACGCGGGCGTGAGTGAGATACAAATGCTCATTATTTTGGCGCCGACTTCATCCTCGTCGTCGCTATCGTCACCTCTGTTTCGTTATCGATATCCTTCCCATCTGTTCACCTTCGCTATTGCCATCACCATCTCCTGTGAATCATCGTTATAGTCACCACCATCTCTTCTCCATCATCGTTAGAGTCATCATCCTTTCCTGTTCACCTTCGTTATAGTCATCATCATCTCCGTCCATCACAGTTACCACCATCATCACCATCAACAGCAGTAACACCTCTCGTCATTTTTTTCTGGATTGGCGACTATTATGACCATCACCACAGACCACAACAATACCAGTATAACCAAATATCTACCATAATAATTA
>NW_028234422.1:14988401-15008401 GCF_977035675.1 Penaeus japonicus
TCGCCTTTACATCACCTCTTCTACTGTTACCTTAACCTCTCCATCGCCTCCCTTCCATTCCCTCTCTCTCCCTTTCTTTTCCCTTCTCTCTCTCTATCTCTCTCTCTTACCCTCACCTCCCTCCCACTCCCTTTCCTTCACCACCACCCATCCTCCCTCCTTCCCTCCCACTCCCTTTTCCTTACCCTTTCCTCCCCTCCTCCATCCCTCTCCCCCTCCCCTCCCTTTCCTTCACCTTCCCTCCCCCTTCCTCAAACATCCTTCCCCTTATCCCTTCCTCCTCTCCATCATCCTCCCTATTCCATTCCCTTCCTGCTCCATAACCACCCCTTCCCCCTGCCCCTTCTCCTTAACCTCCCCCTCCCCCACCTAGGCCAAATTATCACGCGCCGCCGATACATCAGAGGCTCTCCATGACTCGGCCATTACCCGCCCTCAGAGGAGTGGGGGGAGGAGGGGGAGGGGAGTGGGGGAAGAGGAGAGGAGAGGAAAGTAAAGGCGGTCGACGATAGGGTATGATAAGGAGGGAAAAGCTGATGACAAAAGGGAAGAGGAGGTTGAGGAGGAAGGAAGAAGAGGGGGGATGGGGGAGTGGAAGGAAAAGAGAAGGGGGTGTGAAAGGGGAAGGAGAGGATTGAAAGAAAGGGGAAGGGGAGGGGGAGAAAGGAAGGAGGAGGAAGGAAAAAAGGAAAAGAGCGGGGGAAGAAAAAGAAGAAACGGGAAGGGGGGAAAAGAAAGGGGAAAGAGGGAGAAAGATGAAGAAGGAGGGGAGAGAGGGAGGGGAAGGAAGAGGAAGATGGAGAAGAGATAAAATAAAGGGACAACAGAAGAATGGAAGGAAAAGGAGGAAAGAAACGAAGTAAGGGGGGGGGGGCTGAAGGTTCGTACTTCCGGCGATCAATCAAACATGTTAATAATAACTTGGTGCGCGTGAACTACTGCTTGTCTGGGATCAAGTGTACATTCCTTCGCTAACTACCCCCCCCCTCCCTCTTTCCCTCCCCTCCCACCTCTCCTCAACTCTCCTCTCCTCTCTTCTCTTCTCTTCTCTTCTCTTCTCTTCTCCTCTCTTCACCTCTCCTCTCCTTCCCCCACTTCGTTTCTCTTCTCCTTTCTCACGCATCCTTCTCTTTTCACGTGTTCCTCATTTCCCCTTCTGTTGCAAGCTCTTTACCGAGTCTTCCGCCGCCCACACTCCTTCCACTGGAGAAGTCACTCTCCGCCCCCGTGTTCTCGCTTACTTTTGCCTTCTCTTTGCTATTTATTCTTGCCTTTATTCCCCTTATTCCCTCTCTTTCTCTCTCACTCATCTTCCCCCCTCTCTCTCTCTCTCTCTCTCTCTCTCTCTCTCTCTCTCTCTCTCTCTCTCTCTCTCTCTCACCAAATCAGAGATTAAACAGAATAAGCAACGGAATTGCAATTGCAACGTTTCAAACTTCCCTGTCCAGTTACATTTCGGAATGATTGCAACTTTCAATGACACTTGACAACTTGGCAACGGGGAACAAAACACCAAAAACAGTGAATCAATTTTGTTATCATTATTTCCGTATTGCTGTAAAAATCATAACAATATTTTCTAAACCCATCAATCTATATATATACATATATATATAATAATAATAATAATAATATCTACAGACCGGAAATTATAATTCATTTTCTTATTTTTTATTCTTCCTCCTTCGTCCTCTTTCCTCTTTCGTTTCACGCCCCCATTCCCCTCTCCCGTCCCCCTTCCTGTCCCCCTCCCCTTCTCCCCCCTTCTTTCCTCTCTCGTTTCAAATCAATTGTTCCCATTCGCTTCACAATCAAAAAATAAGTGTGGTAGATAGAGGAATCGCAAGAAAAGTGGGAGGAGTCGGAAGTGAAGGGAGAGGAAAGAGAGTCCCGTTTATCCGAAGACCGCCAGTTCGGTCGAGCAGAGCGATCGGGTATCGGGAAGGGATGGGGGGGGGGGGTGACAGTCGCTGACGGAGCATGCAAATGAAAGGAGGGAGAGGAGGAGGAGGAGGAGGAGGAGGAGGAAGTAGAAGAGGAGGAAAAAGAAGAGGAGGAGGAGGAAGTAAAGGAGGAGAGGGGGTGGTGGCGGCGGAGGAGGATGGAAAAGAAGAGAAGCGAAGGAGAGGAGAAGGGACGTGAGGAGGAAGAAGGGGGGAGAAGGGAGATGGGAGAAGGGGATAGGAGGAAACTGTGGACAAACAGGCTAAGAGGGGGAAGGAAAGAGGACAGGTGAGTAAGGAGAGGGGACTGAGGAGGGTGAGAAGGAAAGATAGAGAGAGAAAAAAGAGAAGAGAGGAGAGAAAACAGGAAAGAGAGGGTCTTCGATGCATCATCTCGCAGCCGCAGATGGGCGCTGACCTATAATACATTACCGGACGAAGCCACGCTGCAGTGTTCCCGAGGGTCTCTTACCTGAGGAAAAAGACATAGCACATTAGAAAAAGGATCAGCCGTTTACCTGGAAACTTAGCTGCAGCCACGATTACTGCACAAAAACAGCGACTCATTATTATGATAATCATTTTTATATGCACAATGGGGAAACTATTAACACATTAATTCTTTAAAAATAACGATCACCAAAACTACCTCCTTTCCTAACTCGGCGAAAACAACGAAGAGAGAGAGAGAGAGAGAGAGAGAGAGAGAGAGAGAGAGAGAGAGAGAGAGAGAGAGAGAGAGAGAGAGAGAGAGAGAGAGAGAGAGAAAAGAAGAAAAGGGAGGAGAGAGGGGGGAAGAAGAGAGAGAGAGAGAGAGAAAGAGAGAGGGAAAGAAGGAGGAGGAGAGAGGGAGAGAGAGAGAGAGAGAGAGAGAGAGAGAGAGAGAGAGAGAGAGAGAGAGAGAGAGAGAGAGAGAGAGAGAGAGAGAGAGAGAGAGAGACAGACAGACAGAGAGACATTGTGCAGAAAAAAGAGGACAAGGTGGCGGAGGAGGTGAAAGAAAAGGAGGAGGAGAAGTAGGAATAAGAAGCAGAAGAGAGGGGAGATGAGCACAATGAGAATAGGGGAGAATTGAAAAAGAAGTAGAAAGCCGTTCATTTTCCTCACCTTTCTTTCTCCCCAACACCTGAACGACCCCTTCCCTGGCCCCCATGTCCTCCCTTCTCCCACCTCCCATTCTTCCCTCCCCATTCCCCTATGCGCCCCTCTTACCTCACCCTCTTTCCTCCCCGTTCCCCCATCCCCCCCTCTTTCCTCTCCAATCCCCTATCCACCCCTCTTCCCTCTCCATTCCCTCATCCACCTCTCTTTCCTCTCCATTCCCTCCTCCACCCCTCTTCCCTTCCTATCCTCCCACCCCTTCCCCTTCCCCTTCCCGCCCGAAAACACCTGCGTCACTTTCCCATTGTCGAGACCATGATTCAACTTTTTTTTCGAGTCACTCATTGTTTTTGTTCTTCTTATTACCATAATCATCATCATCATTATTATTCACAAAGACACTAATCAAATTATTATTTTTCTCTCTCTCTCTCCTCTTACCATACATTCTAAATTCTTCATCCTCTTATTCCATCCACTTCGATATAGTCTTCATCAACGCTAAAGCTTTGAATAAAACTACCTACCGTTTTCCGTTTGCCTTTATATACACACAAGGCTTCTTTGCATTTGAGTTATGCTTGTTCATAAATTCTCAGATGAGTGTGAGGGGGGGTGAGGAGTTTGGTGGTTGTGGTAGATTGGGGGGGTCGTCGTGGGGGGGGGGAGGGGGGGGGCTGAGCGAGATGGGTTAGTGGCAGTGGTGTTCTCCAAAGCAGGTAAAAACTGTAATAAACTCGTCATGCACAGAAGAAGAGTAGGAGTAGGAGGAGGAGGAGGAAGAGAAGGAATAGAAGGAAGAGAAGAAGGAGGAGGAGGAAAAGATGGCAGAGATATCAAGATCCATTAATTTTCTCCCGAGCGCCCCCAGCTGATACTCTCGAAAGAAAGGTCCAGGTAATAAAAAAAAGCACATGAAAAAAGGGAGAAAAACCGGCCTTCAACCCCCTGTCTCACCAGCTCCCCTTCCTTCCCTCCGCCCTAACCCCCACGCAGGAGAGGGATACGGAGGGGGGAGGAGGAGGGGGAAGAGGATAGGGAGGGATAACACCCGACCTTGGCAGGGTCACAGGGTCCGATGCCCTCTGTCTGTCCCTTCCTCCTTCCCTCTCTCTCTCTCCACTCCCTACCTTCTACTACCCCCTCTCTCTTCTCACTTCTTCCTCCCTTTCCCTTCCCCTTCTATTTCCTTCATCCTCCCCCTTTCCTCTCTTCACGCCCTTTCCTTCCCTCTCCTCCATTCAACTCCTCTTCTTCCTCCTTCCCATTCTCTCGTACCCCCCCCCCTCCCTTCCCCCGTCAGCACACACATAGCGCCCCCTGGCCACCCGGGGGCTCGACTCTGCACACTGTTTCCCCCAATCTAAAACAACCTCTAGCTACGGTTCCCAGATTGATCAGCGATCTGTTGCTGTCACCCGCGCGCGCCCTCCCGGCCGGTGGACTCCACGCGCCGTCATACACAAACACGCGAGAGAGAGATGGTCTGTTGTGTGTGGAGTGATGGGGGGTGATGGGGGTGGTGGGAGGTGGTGGGAGGGGGTGGTGGGAGATGGTGGGAGGGGGTGATAGGGGGTGGTGGGAGGTGGTGGGGTAGGGTCGGGGGACTCGGGACTGTTAGGTTGTTAAGTCGATGGAAAAGTATAAAGTTAGAATAACTAGAAGAGGGAAAGAAAAAGAGTGAGAGAGATAAAGAAAGAGAGAGAAAAAGAGAGAGAAAGAGAGAGAAAGAGAGAGAGAGAGAGAGAGAGAGAGAGAGAGAGAGAGAGAGAGAGAGAGAGAGAGAGAGAGAGAGAGAGAGAGAGGGGGGGGGGAGAGGGGGGGGGGAGAGGGAGGGAGAGGGAGAGGGAGAGAGAGAGAGGGAGAGAGAAAGAGAGGATAGAAAGAGAAAAAAGAGAGACAAAAGAGAGAGAGAAAGATAAAAAAGATAGACAAAAGAAAGAGAGAGAAAGGGGAAAAAGAGAGACAAAAGAGAGAGAGAAAGAGAAAAAAAGAGAGACAAAAGAGAGAGGGAGAAAGAGAAAAAAAGAGAGACAAAAGAGAGAGAGATAGATAGATAGATAGAGAGTGAGAGAGGGAGGGAGAGGGGGAAGGAGAGAAGGAGAGAAGGAGAGAAAGAGAGAAAGAGAGAGAGGGGGGAGGGGGAGCGGGGTAGGGAGAGAGGGAAGGAGAGAAAGAAAGAGAGAGAGAGAGAGAGAGAGAGAGAGAGAGAGAGAGAGAGAGAGAGAGAGAGAGAGAGAGAGAAGAGAGAGAGAGAGAGAAGAGAGAGAGAGAGAGAGAGAGAAGAGAAGAGGAGGAGAGAAGAGGAGAGAGAGAGAGGAGCAGAGAGATGAGTGAATGAGAGAGAGAGAGATTGAGAGAGAGAGAGGAGAGAAGAGAGAAGAGAGAGAGAGAGAGAGAACTGAGATGAGAGAGAGAGAGAGAGAGAGAGAGAAGGAGAGAGAGGAGGGGGAGAAGAGGTGGAGGGGAGAGCGGAGGAGACAGGAAGAGAGAAGGAGAAGAGAGAGGGAGAGAGAGAGGAGGAGAGAGAGGAGGGGAATAGATAGAGAGAGAGAGGGAGAGTGAGGAGAGAGTGTAGAGAGAGAGAGAGGGGGGGGGAGTGAAAGGAAGAGAGAGAGAGGATGAAGATAGAGAGAGAGGAGAAGAGATAGAGAGAGAGAGAGAGGGGGAGGGAGGAGAGTGGAGAGAGAGGAGAGAGAGAGAGAGAGAGAGACGAGAGAGAGACGTAAAGATGAGAGAAGGAGAGAGAAGAGGAAGAGAGGATGAGAGAGAGAGAGAGAGAGAGAGAGAGAGAGAGAGAGAGAGAGAGCAGTACAGTATCAAGAATAGACAATAATAGACGAACGGAAAGCGTAGCAGCGAACTAACGATCCAGCGGACAGGAAGGAGAGGGAGAGGGAAAAGGAATGGAGAGGAGGAGGAAGTGTGGGAGGTAAAGGAGGAAGGGAAGGAGGGAGGAAGGGAAGGAGGGAGGAAGGGAAGGAGGGAGGAAGGGAAGGAGGGAGGAAGGGAAGGAGGGAGGAAGGGAAGGAGGGAGAATTGTGAGGGGGAAGGGTGGCGGGGGCGGAGGGGTGAGGGGGTGAAGGGGATGGGGGGCGGGAAGGAGGGGGGAGAGGAGGGAGGAAGGGAAGGAGGGAGGAAGGGAAGGAGGGAGGTAGGAAGGGTGAGAGGAGAGAAGGGAATGAGGTAGGGAAGGAGGGAGGGAGCAGGCATCCAGGAATCCATGTGTGCGGTCATCGGGGGGTAGAAGAGAGGCGAGGGAGGGGGTAGGAGAGGGGCGAAGGGAGGGGGTAAGAGGGAGCAGCGGCGTGGGTTGGAAGAATGCGGTCAGGTGGACACACATACGGACGGACGGACGGACGTACACACGCGCGCGCGCACCACTTTCACTCAGGCAGTGTCGGCGTAGTACGCACTCGCGCTCTTGATCTCGCTCGACCTGCCCCCCCCTCTCTTTCTATTTATCTAATTATATATTTATCTAATATTTATTTATCTATTTATTTAGTCATCTCTCTCTCTCTCTCTCTCTCTCTTTCTCTCTCTCTCTCTCTCTCTCTCTCTCTCTCTCTCTCTCTCTCTCTCTCTCTGTGTGTGTGTGTGTGTGTGTGTGTGTGTGTGTGTGTGTGTGTGTGTGTGTGTGTGTTTGCGCATGCGTAAACGTACAAATAGCGCGTGTGCACACGCTATTTAACTATTCCTTATACACATAAGGAATAATTAAACTATCAACAATTATATATTGGTAAATAATTCATATATGATCTAAGTAAAAAAAAAAAAAATCCTGCTCACACTGATCACAAGGCAAATACAGATCTAATAATAACACAAGACACAAACCACGCACACTTCACCCAAACCAAAACTAACCACCACCCCCCCTCCCCGGTAAGTAAGTAACCCAAGGAACTCAGCGCGTGTATACACAATCCGGCATTAGAAAAAAATACTTCTCGATGTCAAGTCCACTTCGAGACATCTGAGTCCCGGTGTTTCTTCTCTTTTTCTCTCTCTTTCTCTCTCGCGAGAGGAGAAGGAGAGGTAAATAGAGAGAAAGAGAGAAAGAGAGAGAAAGAGAGAGAAAGAGAGAGTAAGAGTGAGTGAGTGAGAGAGAGAGGGGTGGAGAGAGAGAGGTGGAGAGAGAGAGAGAGAGAAAGAGAGAGGAGGGGGGGGGGGGCAGAGGGAGAGAGGGAGACAGAAGAGAGAAGAGAGAAGAGAGTGAGAGAGAGAGAGAGAGAGAGAGAGAGAGAGAGAGAGAGAGAGAGAGAGGGGGGGAGAGGGAGAGAGGGAGACAGAAGAGAGAAGTGAGAGAGAGAGAGAGCGCGAGAGAGAGAGAGCGGGAGAGAGGGAGAGAGAGAGGAGAGAGAGGGGGGGGGGGGGGAAGGGGGGGGTGGGGAGAGAGAGAGGTGGGGGGAGAGAGAGAACGAGAGAAGAAGGGAGAGTGAGAGAGGGGGGGGGGTGGGGAGAGGGAGAGAGAGGGAGAGAGGGGAGAGAGAGGGAGGGAGAGAGGAGGGGAGAGAGAGGAGGAGAGAGAGAGAGAGAGAGAAGAAGAGAGAGAGAGAGAGGGAGGAAGAGAGAGCAAGAGAGCTGAGGAGAGAGAGAGAGTGGGAGAGAAGGAGAGAGAGGAGGGGAGAGAGGAAAGTGGGAGAGTGGGGGAGGGAGGGAGAGGGAGGGGGGGAGGGGGAGGGAGAGGTTAGAGGAGAGGGAAGAGGAGAGGGTAGGGAAGAGGAGAGGGGAGAGAGAGAGAGGAGAGAGAGAGAGAGAGAGGAGGGGGGGGAGGGGAGAGAGGGAGAAGAAGAGAGAAAGAGATTGAGAGAGAGAGAGAGAGAGAGAGAGAGAGAGAGAGAATGACGGAGTGAGAGAGAGTGGTGGGGGAGAAGTGAGAGCCGAGAGCGAGGATAGTGGGTGAGGGGGGAGGGAGGGGAGGGGAGGGGGAGGGGGGAGGGGGGGGAGAGGGAGAGGGAAGAAGGAGAGGGAGGGAGGGAGAGAGAGAGAGAGAGAGAGAGAGAGTGAGAGAGAGAGAGAGAGAGAGGGGGGGGGGGGAGAGAGGGAGAGAGGGAGAGAGGGAGAGGGGGAGAGGGAGAGGGAGAGGGAGAGAGAGAGAGAGAGAGAGAGAGAGAGAGAGAGAGAGAGAGAGAGAGAGAGAGAGAGAGAGAGAGAGAGAGAGAGAGAGAGAGAGAAGAGAGCGTGAATGAGTGAGTGTGTGTGGATTTGTGTGCGCGCGCGCGTGTGTACGTGCATGTATGCATAAGTGTACATATGCATATGTATGTGCGTTTGTGTGTATGCGTATGCATATACGTGTGTGTATTTGTAAGCGCGCGTGCGTATGCGTTCGCAATTTTGTCGCCAACTCAGGTTTATGTATAAATATACATGGATATGCCTACATCTGTGCGTAGGCGTGTGTACGTATGTGTTAGGCCATCAGTAAGCGGTGTTCGGTGTGTCGAAATCTAGGAATGGCAAAGCATGGCATCTGGAGAACGTGGAGGAGGAGGAGGAGGAGGAGGAGGAGAAAGGAAAGAGAGATTGAAGCTGAGGGAAAGAGAAAAATAATAGGAGAAAGAGAAAAGAATAATAAATAAAAGAATGCAACGATGACAATGACAGAGAGAGAGAGAGAGAGAGAGAGAGAGAGAGAGAGAGAGAGAGAGAGAGAGAGAGAGAGAGAGAGAGAGAGAGAGAGAGAGAGCGAGTCTACAATATCATTTTCCCCGATCATATTCCCTGACAACCGATTCCTCTTCTTCACTGCAATTATGACTGTTTCGTTTCCGTTACTTTGCTTATTTGTTTGTTCTTTATTACCCGAATGCTGTCATAAAGCACGCAACGTTCCACAAGCACGAGAAGCCAAAGCGAGGAATTAAAAATAATGATGATAATGATGACGATAAGAAAAAAGAAAAATGAGTCAATAGCAATAAGAAAAGTAATACAGTAGCAAATGAATAGGGAGAGTGGGATGGGCGCGGACGAAAGAGGGTGGGTGGGAAGGAGCGACAGGAGGAGGAATGAAGGGAAGGAGGAAAGGAAGATAGGAGGGAATGATGGGAGAAGGAGAGAAGGAGAGAAGGAGAGAAGGGGAGAAGGGGAGAAGGGGGGAAGGGGGGGAGGAGAGAAGGGGGAAGGGGGGAAGGGGGAAGGGGGAAGGGGGAAGGAAGGAAGGAAGGAAGGAAGGAAGGAAGGAAGGAAGGAAGGAAGGAAGGAAGGAAGGAAGGAGGGAGGGAGAGAAGGAGGGAAGGAGGGAGGGTGGGTAGCAGGGCGCGGACGAAAGCACCGCGGCGGCCGCCTCGTGACAGGTCGCCTTGAATGCGGTGCTAATGACTCGCCTCAAATTCCGTCACTACCCCCCCCCCCTGTCGTCCGCGCAACCCTAATGAAAAATAAACTCGACCCGGAATGCACCTACGAGCAAACACAAATGCACGCGAATAAAAGGAGAAATACTCTAGATACAT
Source organism: Penaeus japonicus (assembly GCF_977035675.1). Lineage (NCBI taxonomy): Eukaryota > Metazoa > Arthropoda > Malacostraca > Decapoda > Penaeidae > Penaeus > Penaeus japonicus. The sequence continues at coordinate 14,997,913 of NW_028234422.1, forward strand.
ATTAAACTCACCCCCGCGCACACGCTCAGATTTACAGGGCCATTATGTACAAAAAGGAAGGGAGCACCATAGACTCTTTGGCACACACGCACTCCCCGTCCTCATCCCCCCCTGCCCTCTCTCTTTTTTCCCCGTTCTCTACCACTCTCTTTCTCAATCCCTCTCTCTCCGTCCATTCCTCTTTCTCTCCTCTCTTCTCCTACCTCTCTCTCTCCCTATCTTTCATTGTCCTTCTCCCTCTCCCTCACCCTCTCCCATTTCCCCTTCCCTCTCCCCCCCCTTCCCCTCCCTCAGTATTTAAAAACCAGCCTCCTCTTCCCCTTATGCCACGCACTGAGTATGCTACGACAGCCTAAACCGATGCCAGCAGAATACAAACCGCTCCTGCCGCTGCATCAGTCAGGGGCGCCACATCGCGACCCTTTGAAGGAAAAACCCGAAAGAAGCCGAGACAAGAATGACAATGACAAAGTAAAGAGAAACCATTACATACATGTTCATGCGTACATTGCACACACTCTCGCATAGACACACACACGCACGCGCAAGCACACACACACACACACACACACACACACACACACACACACACACACACACACACACACACACACACACACACACACACACACACACACACACACGCACGCACGCGCGCGCGCACACACACACACACACACACACACACACACACACACACACACGCACGCACGCAAGCACACACACACACACACACACACACGCGCGCACACACACACACACACACACACACACACACACACACACACACACACACACACACACACACACACACACACACACACACACACACACGTCTGAGTCATACCCTCCTTCACCACAGCTTCCAGACTGGCGAGGCAGAGCGCCACAAGGCACCCCCCTGTCCTGTCCTCTCCCTTCCCTCCGCCCTCCGCCCTCCAACCCCACCCGGCGCAATGCCTCTTCATGGCACAGTGAAGAAAAGTTTATGGTCTTTTCGGTCTAAACGCCTCTCGGTTTATTCACTGGAGCCTTTTCTTATGGACGCACATTATATAACCACCGATTCTCGCATAACACTGCGCCGTCTCTCCTTCATTCCGAAGACCATGGGTATTTCGCCGAATCGAACCGACTCGTGATTGCCCAGCATCAAAGGCAATCATCAAAAGGCGATTTACCCTTGATAAGCTTTAATTCCGTTTCCCCCGTGGAACCCCGCACACCCGCCGGGTCTCTCCGATGTACTGACCATGGGTGGCTTGGCAGACGCAAGGCATTCGTTCTATCTACTTGCGCTGTCATGATGCTAACGTTTAAGTCTCCATAGCACACAGATCAACTGGTAAACATAAATGTCAACAGACAGATACAGTCACGCGGACCCATGCTAACAAGTAATCCAAACGCCCCCACCCTCCCCCACCCCCAACCTCCCCCCAAAAAAACAGACGCATAGAAAAAATACCAATAGACAGTTACAGAAACAAACAACAAAAGGAAATGAAACACAAACACGAAAAGATACAAACACACAATAAAAAGCCAGACACGCCAGAATAGACACACACTCATACTCACTCACTCAACATCAATAATAATTGTCTCCCGTGAGCACATAGGCCTACACACTTCGGTGTCAACGCCTAGTTACGAGACACGTCATATATGGCATTTCGAGTGCCATGGCCCCCGCAGTCGTCACGCAGCCGATACGATCCGATGGCAGCATGACACACCGACCTGTCATTCCGCGCGGACGAGTGCCAAAGAGGTGTCATGAGTCATGAATGGAGTGAAACGTGAGCCACTAGGGAGCCACACACAAGAAAATCCTTAAAACTTGTCCTTATTTTTTTAGAAGTCTATCGTAACACTTTTTTTATCGAAAAGACAGAAATCCCATATACACTACCAAACCAATGACATAATAAAAAATCGATAGATGGTGATGATGATAGATGATGATGGTGATGATGATGACGATGATAAACAAACACCAAGATACCAAGAGCAATATCCAAACGCCATGCCTGAGTCAGCAACGGGAGTGGGCGAGCCTTTCGGGGTCAAAGGTCGCGCCCATTCGCCCCATTTTCTTTATGAATGGAGGTGAACAACCTATGACATCATAGCGCCCTCTTTATCGTCGCCATAATCCGCGATATCTTTATTTACTGCAGACCCCTCTCTCTCTCTCTCTCTCTCTCTCTCTCTCTCTCTCTCTCTCTCTCTCTCTCTCTCTCTCTCTCTCTCTCTCTCTCTCTCTCTCTCTCTCTTGTGTGCATGCGTTTACGTGTGCATGTGTTTGCATATGTGTGCGTGTGTATGTGCATGTGTGTGTTGTTGTGCTTGTGCTTTGTCGTCCATATATACAAGCATTAACGTGGCTATGTGCCTGTTTGCGTCTCCGTGCATGTGCGCGAGTGGGCGTGAATGCAGCGAGGAGGGCGTACGCAAGCCAAAGCGAGCAGCAATGAGCAGCGGCGGTGTGGGCGAGTAGAATCCAAGCTTGGGAACACTGCAGGAGAAGGATCAATGCGAGTGTGGACACTGGCGCTCTCACCCACGCGGACTGCACGCGCACGCACATGCACACACGCAGGCACCAACACACACACACTCACACACAAATAGTCTTTAATCTTTCTCTTTCTCTCTCCCCCTCCCTCCCTCCCTCTATCTCAGGAAACAACTGACAGAGAGAGGCAAAGATAACGCTATAAACACACCTAAACAACCAATCACAAAAAATAAGAAATAAAAAAAGAGTCAAAATGGGGGTTGGGGATGGGGAGGGGGGAGAGCGTACACACGTCAACGACAAATGCACGCGGCAGATGAAGCGGCGACGACGGGCGGGCTCGTCGAGTGCCCAAAAGCAAATCCTGGCACTGGTACGACCCAGGCCGAGCTTACGCCAAGTACCACACCTGATGAAGTTACTACGACTTATGAATGAATGGAGGGACGTTCAGCAAATACGACCACGCTGGCAACGGTTTTAACACAAGGACAGCCACGATAATAATAATAATTATGATCATAATGGTATTGGTGATGATGATTATTATGATGATGATGATGATAATGAGAATGTTAATAATGATAATGATAATATAAATAATATCATTAATAAAAAATAACAATAACAACAACAGCAACAATAATAATGGTAGATAGTAATGATCGTAAAAATCAAGATCATTACAAAAAGCATGTATGTTGCAAACCCAACAAAAGAAAACAGATAAAAGTATACGTGAATACAAGCCATTTAAGAACTTCCAAACACAAATTTCCAGTCACTCACACACACACTCCAAAGATACCTCACATTCTTGCTCCACACTACTACAAAGCTGCTACGTTTCCTTCTACAATGACGTAGTAGAAAATATTTACGAGCCTGTTTCCTTCCCTCCATTTCAAACTCAGCGACGCTGCAACCAATTTGTTTCAATCTGCAGTACTACATAGTTCTAGGTCTGGTTAGTATCGCAAGCATATGATCACAGTGTCGTACTTAATCGATATCCTTACACAAGTTATGCTTAGTGAAGGTACAAGCGTATCTCCTCTCAAATTTCGTAAAAGATAAATTATGTATAGGTTACGAGCTCTTTGTACTCTACGCCAGTGGATCAGAAAGGTTGCATTGCATGAAATCTATTATTGATGTTTAGCTTCCTCTGGGTGGGACACTCTCACATATAGGAAGAAAGGGGGGGAAGAGAGAGAGAGAGAAAATTGAAGATAAAAAGACAATACATATGATTTCAGTTTCAAAGTTCATCCCCACAAAGAAAATAATTGTTAAGATTCTTTGAGTCTCTGTAATAAGGGCTAATATTCAAAACCGACAAAAATAAGAACACAGAAAAGCATACCGTCATTGTTGCTCATCTACAGCAGCAGCGGTAACAACATTTGCAATCAGCAACCGCTCAGATAGGCAGACCTCCACCAAGCCGAAATAATGCTTGGCACATAAGTCTACCACAATTTAAAAAAATGGATCTTGTGGTCAGACTCACTTTCTACTATGAATTCCACTGTTATGGAAGCCTTTCGCTGGATCCCAGAACAATACACGAATCCAGTTCAAAATCTAATCAAGTGGTCTACCTAGCCATTGCCAATCCACCCATAAAATTCCCATCACAATCCAACCATATCTCGTTGCATAATCCTGCCGGCATTGCAAGAAACCAAGAAACAAAGCGGCCTCACAACAAACTATGGAACCAAAGTGACCAATGCATGTGGGCAAAGACATTACGGCGGTGACAACAGCAACAATAGAAATAATATTCACCATACTACTACTATTCCTACTAGGCATAGTAATAGCAGTAGTATTAACAATGATGATGGTAATCAATACATTATAGACATAATGTTATGATAACAATCAGTAACAACAGGAATAATCATCTCAAATACATGGAAATTTATAATACCGTTAATACTGAATATAATAACTAGTAATAATAAAAACAATTTCAGTATGATAACTATAATGACAATATTACTTATTATCGTTAACATCATTATCATTATCAAATTACCAACTACTATCATAATAATTTTATCGTTCTTTTTCTAATTACCATTATATCATTATATTTAGCATAACATTAACGCCATAAACAGCCCTAGCTACTTCCCATCACCATGGCTATCAAAAAACAAAACCATTAAAACCATTAAAAAGATGAAGATGAAAAAAATAAGAATTTGAAAAATAAATGAAACAACAACGATATCTATACATAGACAATACTCCCTCGCCCCATTCCCTCCTTCCCCCACCCCTCCCCTAAAACTATCCGCCTTCCCACCCCCACCCCCTCCTCTTAGGAACAAAAAATGGGGGGGGGGGGTCATCTGTTCACCAGTAGTAGTAGGGTTGTGCCGCCGGGGTAGGGGAAAGGGGATGATGATTTGGGTAGGATGGGGTGAGGTGGGTAGGGGAGGGGTGATGGTTTGGTTTGGGTTGGGTTGGGTTGGGGTGATGTGGGGTAGGGTATGGGGGAGGGGGAGGGGGGCCACCACCACGCTGGCCCTGCCCGGCACCTCGGCGGATCGATCTCGTGTGTGACTCACCCAGGCACAAACACTACAATGCCGCCGCCATCGCCGCCGCCGCCGTCGCTCTGGGGGTTGATCGGCATTTGGGCCAACTTGACTGGTGCGATTGTTTTGTAGCTTGCCGTGTATAGCATCTGTGTGCGCTGCTAGTGTATCGACTTGTGTCTGTGCGGGTGTGTGGATGCGCGTGTGTGTCTGTTTGCCTTTGAAGTCTGGGAGTGGGGAGGAAAGTGAGAGGGAAAAAAAGGGGGAGGGGGGAGGGGAGAGAGGGCATTAGAGAAGGGGTGGAAGAAGGAAGAGAAAGGAGATGGTAAAGACCGAGAAAGAGATAGATAGATAGATAGATAGAAAGAGAGAGCGGGAAGAAGAAGAAGAGGGAAGGAATGGTAATGTGAGTGGGTGTGGGATAGAGGAAGCGAGTGGGAGTATGACTAGGAGTGGTAGAGGGAGAGAGGGAAAAACGGAGAGAGAGAGAGAGAGAGAGAGAGAGAGAGATGGTGAGAGCCGGACCGAGGACGACGAGAGACGGGGGCCATGCAGGGAGAGAGGAGAGAAGAGGGAGAGAGAGAGAGAGAGAGAGAGAGAGAGAGAGAGAGAGAGAGAGAGAGAAGGGAAGGGAAGAGAAGGAGGGAGGGAGGGAGGGAGGAGGGAAGGAGGGAGAGAGTGAGAGAGAGAGAAAGTGAGAGTGAGAGAGGAGGTAGGGGAAGAGACAGACAGAGAGAGAGAGAGAGAGAGAGAGACGAGAAGAGTGAGAGAAGGGAGAAGAGAGAGAGTGGAGCGAGATATGTTGAGTGCAGAGAGAGACGCAGAGAGAGAGCGATGAGAGAGAGGATGAAGAGAGAGAGGGGCGGGGAAGAAGGAGATTGGAGGAGTGAGGGGAGAGAGGGAGAAGGAGAAAAAGGAGAGGGGTAGTTGGTGTGAAGGTGGAAGAGAGAGCAGAGAATAGAGGAGAGAGGATCGAGAGGAGAGAGGAGGAGAGAGTACGAGAGGCGGAGAAGTGGGGTTCTCTGGAGGGGTTTGTCGTGAGCGTAGTAGAGTAATTTGCGGTTTTGATGGCGTTATGGATGACTGGTTAGCTGAGTAATAGGAGAAATTGAGATACTTGTTGTAGGGGGATTATTGCGATGCAGCCGCGAGAGAATTGGGAGAGTTGGAGAGCAGGAATGGAGAGAGAGGCAGAGGAGAGTGATGTGTTGATTTGATAGTTGAGAGTGATTGAACGAGAGAATTGAGAGAATTTAGAGAGTAGAGTTGACGGACGGATGAAGTGAGATGTGCTGAGTATAAAAGAGAGAGAGAGAGTGAGAGAGATGGAGTGATAGAGAGAGTATTTGACGAGTGATGAATTTGAGAGAGCGAGTAGTGTAGTTGTGTGGTGATGAGAGGCAAGAGTAAGAGACGAGAGAGAGCGGAGATTTTGTGATGAGAGATCTGGAGAGACGGAGTTCAGTTGTGAGTATATGAGTTGAAATGTTGAGAGATATGTAGTGCATGATGATTTTGTAGAGAGGATAGAGCAGAGAAATGAGAAGAGAGAAAGAAATCAGAGAAGAAACCCCTCGAAAGAGAGAGAATGAATGTTTAATCCACTAGAAACACTCCGGAAAGCGAGAGAAGCGAGTAAGTGAGGGCCGATGAGGGCCCCGAGGCGAGGAGAATGAAGGGCGAAATGAGATGCGTGTTAGATTGATTCCCTGCGAGTCGCAACTCTGATTTCTAATTAGAGCTGCTCCATGACCTTCCAAACATCAGGCTCATGTCCATCTGCCTTGATGGCAAGCGACTGCATCACTCTGCCAGTTCTTCTCGCTTTTCTCTTCGCCATTTTCTTCTGCTCGACGTTTTGGCCTTTTTGCTCTCCCTCTTTCGTCTCTTGCGTTTGTCCGCTCTCTCTCGTCTCTCTCTCTCTCACCCTCTCTCTCCTCTCTTCTCTCTCTCTCCTCTCTCTCTCCTCCTCTATCCTCTCTTCTTCTCTCTCTCTCTCGCCTCGTCTCGTATTCTTCTCTCTCCTCGCTCTCGCTCTCTCTCCATCTCATTCTCTCATCTCTCATTTCCATCACTCTTCTGAGAAGTTGTGAAGGAAGGGTGAATAGTACAAAAGGTATAAGAAAGAAAGAAAAGAGAGACAGGTAAAGAGAATGCCGCGTGCCCGACAGGTTAACGCAAGAAGCTAAGGCCTTCCCTGGATTTATGTTTTCCTGTTAGACATACTCCTTCTCCTCCTCCACCAACACAAACACCAACACCACCACTACCTCCACCATCATCACAACCACCACCATCACAAACACTATCACTACCAACAACACAACCACCATCACTCTACACTGTTCCTCCTCTTCCTTTCCTTCACCCTTTTCCTTTGCTTTTCTTCTTCCCTTCCCCTCCACCCCTCCTTTCTTTCTTTCCTCCCTCCCTCCCTCCCTCCCTCCCTCCCTCCCTCCCTCCCTCCCTCCCTTCCTCCCTCTCTCCGTTCTCTCCGTTCCCTCCTCTCCTCCTCCCCCACCTCCTCAACCTGTAATGACTAAAATCGCAAGATCAAGAAACATGCAAGACTTAACGACACCTACGCACTTGGGTACGGGGAGGAAGGCAAGACGAGAAGTGAATGACAGTAGAAGCAGGACAGTGGAAACCAAACAAATGCAAACAAACAAAACATGGGAGGGAAGAAGGGGGAAGAGATGAAAGGAAAGGGAAAAGGAAACTGAATGGAAGAGAAGGAAGGAGGGAGGAGGGGAGGAAAGAGAAGGGGGAATAGGAAAAAAGAAGAGGGGAGGGAGGAAAAGGAGGAGGGAAGGGTGAAGAGGGAGGAGGGAGGAGGGAGGAGGGAGGAGGGAAGGAGGGAAAGGGGAAGAGGGAAGGAGGAAGAGGTAAGGTGAAGGGAAGGGGTAGGGGAAGAGGCCGAGGAGGAGACTGCACCAGTTGAGGCTTATTTAAAGATGGGAGGCCAGACACTCCACCATAAAAGTGTCTGCTGGAACCGCGAGAACCAGTCACAGCAGGCGAGGTGAGGGAGAAGGTAAGGAAGAGAGAAAGGGAGAAGGAGAAGACAGAGGGAGAAGGTAAGGAAGGGAGCAAGAAGGCGAAAGAGGGGGGAGAATGAAATGACAGAGGCAGATGGTGAAGAAGGAAGAAGATAAGTACGGAAGGGAGAATATGAGGAGGAGGGGAGAAGGTGAAGAGGAAGGGAGAAAGTGAGGGGGAGAGAGGGTAACAAGGAAGGAAAAGGGTGAGAAAGGAAGGAGAGAATAAAACTGGGGGGAGAGAACATAAGGACTACACACGTGAGGTAAGGCCAGGGGAAAGGAGTAACAAACAGCAGGAGGGAGGGGTGATGGAGGAACAAAAAAGAATGAAAGAGGGAGAATAGATTGGTAGGAAGATATATATATATGCAGGTAAGAAGGAAGGAAATAAAGGGAGGGGGAAAGGGAGGGAGGGAGGAAGGGAGGAAGGGTAGAGGGATAGAAGGAAGGAAGGGTGGAAGGGAAAAAAGAGAGGAAAGACTGAAAAAAATACAAAAAATATACAGAGACAGAACCAAACACTCTAGAAACCCTAAGCACCGAGACACACATCAAGAGAGAGAGAATGAGGGTAGGCGGAGGAGAAGGGGGAGGAAGGGTAGGCGGAGTAGAAGGGGGAGGAGGGGGAGGAGGGAAGGGTAGGTAGAGAGACAAGGAGGAGGAAAGGAGGAGGAAGGGAGGGGAGGTAGGGAGAGGAGGAGGGAAAGGAACCTGTCAGCCTAGAATCTGATAGAAGGTCAACCCATTAATCGGGAAGAACCCATTCAGCTCACGGCCTACAAACCCAGGGGAGGGAACGGCTCGGGGGAAGAGCGGGGCCTCACTGGACTAGACACGAGGCAACAATGTACTGGTTGTGCAGCTACGAATGCGCAAGCCTTTCGTGCTTCACGGAGAGGCAGGCGAGGAGCGGCGAGAGAAATGGAACCGAGCGGCGAGAGAAATGGAACCTTTCTATCTCAACATGTAGATAGAAATTAGGGAAATAAAATAATGATAATAATAGCATTCTTCTTCATCATCATAATAATAACCATAACCATTATCATAATAATATTAATAACAACAATAATATTAATAACAAAACTAGGAATAACGGTGATAATAACGAAAAAAATACAAATAATAGCAATAGGAACTATAATGATGATAATACAGCAGTTCGAATCGTGCAAATGCAATTGAATCGTTTAAGTCAACGACAGCCCTCAAATGTTAATCACACTTAACGACAAGGAAAAAAATATCAATAATCTGCAACAAATATTCTGGAGGCGCAACTTCACCAAGAAAAGGAGACAGCATCCTATATTCTACTCTACAGCATCCCCATAAACCCTATATCTCCAACACCCATACAAACCCCCTAACACCCAGCCTACCCCTACATCATCCCTCAAAACCCATAACCATCCCCCAAACATATGCTTCCGGATACACGAGTGGCTCGCCAACCCGACAGACGCTCGTCTCACGCCACCTAAGGCTCAAAGCACCTATCACTGCGAGGTGCAACGGCGCTATAAATAAATCTTAAAGACTTCCCTCCATATAGATCTTTATCATTAGTATCATTGTTATTTTCTTCCTCCTACTTTTTATTTCTTTTTCTCTTTCATTTTCTTTTTATCATTTCTATTTCTTTTTCTTCTCCTTCTTCTTCTTGGTTTTGCAACTGCATATTACCGATAACGATCATCCGATATGCTTCGCATATGCTGTTATTTCATTTCCTCTAGTTATTGCTCTTTCCCTCGTTCTCTCTCTCTCTTTTTCTCTCTCTCTTCTCTCTCTCTCTCTCTAAAGAAACAAGAGAAAAATAATCAAATGAGAATCAAGACAAAAAAAAAAGAAAATAGAAAAGAGAAAAACTGAAGGAAAAAAAAGAAACTCAAAGGGATAAAGAGAGCGAATAAAAAGACAAAAGAAAGAAAACAAGAAGACACAAGCAAAGAGAAAGCCTGTGTGAAGGAAGGCACTCCAAGCACAGTACATCCGGAGTACACTCGCACTCCTCAGAGGCAAGGCGGGAGTGTGGGGTGGGGTGGGGACGGGAGGAATAGCGGGGGAGTGTGGAGGGAGGCGGAGGGGGTTGACGGCTAGTCACGTGACGCGAGAGCGGGAGGGGGAGGGGGAGGGGGAGGGATGGAGAAGTGGAGGGAGGGGGAGGGATGGAGAAGTGAAGGGGAGGGGGGAAGGGGAGAGTAGGGTGGGGGTGGTTGGAGGGTCACCGGTTCATTGCCTGCGTGCAATCAGAAGGCGGCAACAGCGGCCTTCGAAGGTCGGAGCGCCGCCGAGTGGTCGAGGTCCCCTCCTCCCCCACCCCCCTATCCCCGACCAACCCTCCCCCTTTTCTCTCTCACTCT
>NW_028234422.1:15030901-15038401 GCF_977035675.1 Penaeus japonicus
CGAATAGTCATCGATAAAACGAGTATTTGATGACAAATGATATGACAAGGGGATGAAAGGAAAATAAAAAGAATACTGATAAAAAAGGGGGAACGAAGGAATCTGGAGGAGAATAGGAGAGGCAGTGTTCCCTCTCTTAAGGATCCGCACCCTTAACCTTGGCATCAGAGAAAATGGCTCACACGTCGACCTCGACCTCGACTTCTCTCCCCCTCCCGCTTCTTTCTTCTCGTTTCCTTTCCTTCACTCCTTCTTTCCCCGTTATTATTCGACCTTTCCCGCTATCCAGATCCCTCGCTAGCAGTGCCTCTGCTCCTTTCATTCCAACTCGGTCTTGTTCCGCCCTTACCTGCGGGAGATTGGCGTCGAGCTGTCTCTGCAGACTGTCCCTCTCCTTCTCGAGCTCCTGGTACTTCGTCTCGATCTCGCTGAGTCTCTCCTGCGTCTCCCTGATGGTGTCGAGCAGCTTGTCTCGTTCGTCCAGCATCGACACCATAAGCTGCTCGAAGTTGGCGTCGTCCCCGCTGAATTGGGAGCCCCGCTGAGAGATGCTGTCCTCAGCGATGGTGGGCATCACGTCACACATCATATTCCACATGTTGGATGGCTAAATGAGGGTGTCGAATCGTAATTTTTAACTCTCCCGAAAAAAGCCTTTCGTTAATCGACTCACCATCGACTCTCCCACGATCATGCTATAACCTCTGAGCTATTTTCACCCTCATATTCGATCCCTAAGCTTTCAGAGGACGGATCCACCTCACACAGCCACCATTCAAGAGCTCTTTGCACCACATTATGCACTCGGTAGAAGTAATATCATTCAGTAATCACAAAAATCCGCTGCGAGTCCGCCCTGCCCGCTATCGAGCGTCGGCCATTTTCGAGACTGACTCCTGCCGCGCGTTCGAGCATGGATAATATATCCTGTGGTCTGTTATTTCAAATCTCTTCTCATCATTTTATTTTATTTCATGATCATTGTGCTATTTTATGAAAGTAGTCTTTTTAATATGATTTATTTTTGTGTTATTCTCCCACTTTTTCCGAAACCGACTCCATGCGCGCGTTCGAAGTTAGCTAATATAATCAGTGAGCTCTGATTTTCAATCTTTTATTATCTTATATTAATTATAAATAAACTAATATGCATTACAGTGCGGAAAATAAACTTTTTATAATATATTTTCACAAATTTCATACTTTTTTTCAAGAATGGCTAGAGGGAGGGGACGGGATCCGCGAATGTTACCGTGGTGGCCTGAAGCGTACTACAGCGCGAACGTATGAATGGAAGCGACTCACTAAATTCGTATCTAAAGACGCCAGTGTAAATTCCAATCTAAAATCCCCAAAATAACTATTGTCTGATATTATCTATGCAGAGTTCCATGTTCAGAGAAAGACAAAAAGAAGAGGGAAAACTGGTGACACGAAAAAATATTATTTCCATTGCTGTATACTTCACTACGAGCAAGGTACCGCGGGATATAATGAGCAATATTGTCTTTGATATAAAGGATGCGTTATATCCAAACAGTGCTATATTGTCTCTACATGAAGTGTGCGTCACATCCACACACATTCGTCAAATCTGTGGAAAATATTTGTGTAATATTTGAAATACATATAAATCTCTAAATTGTTATGTTCGAGGTTGGTCAGTAAAAAACAGTAATCAATAAATAGCGTTATGTAATTTTTCTGTGTTTGCTTTATCTGCGTGGAATGTTAGTAGCATTACAGTCCTTTTCCTTTTCATTAGCGTTATCCTTGTTTTCACCATAATTATCGTCACTGTTATTATGATTTCTATTAGTAAGTCATATCGACATGCCAATCAGCCAACTAACATGCTGTTAATATGATTATATTAATGGCACTGTGATAATCAAGTCAGTAGATGTTATCATTATGATGATGGTTAAATCAATGAAACCCGTCATTACGAAGATTATGATTGCAATGAATGAAAATGATATTCACTCCATACACTCTTAACAATGCTTAGCTATAATGATGACAGTAGTAATACTGCTAATACTGAAACAACGCCACCAGCAATGCTGATTATGATGATACGTGTGGTAGTTTTCTTATCTTACCGTTGATAACAAAAGTATCATTGTTACTGTTCTTATCATTCATTCATGCTGTTTATGTATATCACGTATAGGATATCAGTCGCTGTTTTACAATTATCAATTTCATAATTATTATCATGATTATTTTTTACTACAATTGTTGTTCTTGTTATTATTTTTTCATGGTTATTTGCTATAATTAGATTAAAATATCATTGTTACAATTATTATGATCATTATTATTATCGTTAGTGGTATTATTATCATTATCATAATAATTTTATCATTATTATTATTACCATTCTTGTTATTACTATCATTATTAGCGCTATCATTATTATTACCATAGTTATTATCATCATTATCATTATCAATTTTACTTTTATTAGCATCATTATCATCATTACTTTTATTATCATCATTATTATCATCATCACTACTTTCATTATGCTTATCATTAATACTCACTATTATCATTACTTTCATTATCATTATAATTTATATTTTTATTATTATCATTGTTGTTACTATAGATATCATTATTACTGTTATAATCATTATTGTCATTATCAACTTCATCATTATTATTGTTGTTTTTTATCATTATCATTATTATGATGCTTTTATTATCATTATTATTATTACTATAATCATTATTAGTATCATCGTTTCTATTATTATCATCATCATGACTTCTTCTTCCTCCTCATTATTGGCATATCATTATCATTATCATCACCATTATTGTTATCATTGTTATCATTATGGTTATAATTATTGCTATTAGTAATTGTATTGGTATCATAATTATTATTATCATTATCATCATTATTATCGGATATTGTTTACAAACTCAGTCTTGCGCTCTTCTTTAGCATTATATACTTTTTCTTTGGAATTCTGGCGACCCTTTTGCGTAACCCGAGATTTATTGTTTTACCATATTAGGCTTTGTTAAGGAGGGGACACGCTTGTTGTAGAGATTATTGTAGAGTCTCCTTATTACCGCATTATGTAGATTATACTTTCTATATACGAAGTTTTTTTTTTTTGGGGGGGAGGGGGAAATAGGCTGTTTTTTATGTTTTATCTACAATATGGTCAACGGAGGAATATGATCCAGACTGGCGTTGCTTCAGAATTTGGTAGTTCTCAAAACTGTGAAACTGACAAAGAGATACTTCACACTCTGAGCACATAGTCTAGATCCTCTTCTTATCCTATGGTTATAGCAGATCTTGCACTGCCGGAAGTGGTCTCTCTCTGACCCCTTTTGCTCTCTTGGCAACTTAATAAACATCACTATCATTATCTTTAATATGAATACACTCTGAGCAATGGACGTCTTGCTACCTGTCACCAAAGCTGTTTAAATTAGACTTTCCACCAAACCTCGCTTTCAGTAGGTGCCCTACATTACTTTGGTACCAACAGTGTTTTAGACAGGGTCAAACAAGCTCCCAGTAAAACACTTGATGCAGCAGACGCAGATCCTGGTACAGCTTTCAAGTGTGATCATCAATGTCACTGCAACAGAGAGTGCTCAAGCAACACAACAAGTTAGAAAGTGTCCTGTTCTTACAGTCATGAGCAAGCGCTCTGAGAAGCCTGCACTTTTGCCCCACCAGCAGGTCACTCAGGTGTTCCAGCGGCTTCATCGTCCAGAACAGGAGGGTCGACTAGAGCTTTATTCATCCTTCACATCGTATGAATGGTAAATAGATTGCCCCCCACCCCCATCCCCCATCGGTGACAGAGATCAGCCATCGACAACCATGGGAATGCAGACCACTCTACCACTCATAGGCCGTCTCCGTTTCATTGGCTCACCTATGGCCTTGGCGTTCCAGTGGCCCGCAACTACTATGTAACCGAGAATGTCACTCCTGCCCTCGAGTTCTATAATGAAAACCCCTTCCAGGCAGCACCAGTTTGCAGGATACTTATTTCCACTCCCACATGCCTGGTATTTATGTAAATCGAAAAAAACACTAGCATCCCACAGCTTCAACCCAAATGAGGAACTCATCGGATGCACAATACAGTTATTGGGGCGAGTATGGCCATTGTCACTATGATGGTCCCATGCAGCCTCTACATTGTTTGATTGTGGCCAGACAGTCATGCAGCTATAGAAGATATGGGATTTCGGTATGTACACATAACCATCCGAAGTTTTTAGGTTGGCATTAGACGAACAAAGAAGAGATAATAATATTCAAAACTTTATTCCATAAATTATAATGTTTATTCTTAATACATATATAATTTGTTGCAAAAATAATTAGTATACAATACATCTGTTTGATACGATGTCACAACTGACAATTTAGAAAATGTTCTTTTAATTTTGTTTTGAATTTATTGAGGTTAGTGATGTCTTTAACATTATGAATACAGACCATAGAATGGCAAGTAGAGACAGACCCAAGCCCAGGAATCCTTGTTCCTTCTAGAGATTCGTGGAGACGCACATTCTGATAAAGGTGTGGAGAAATGGTGATCAATGTCCTCTATGCAGCACTTTTTGGTGCCTATTGGGGTGTCCTCCATGTTGGCTCGTCATGTAAGAGATGCCCTTACCTCTTCTGCAGCAGTAGCAAGCTCTTTGGATGCAGCATGTCAAATAGGTATGGGAACAGATAGGCAATACCAAAAAGTGTTGCCAACAGCATGCACCTGAGGCTGAGTCTAGGGAAGTTGGCCTCTGAAGGACTTGAGGGCAATCCTGGCGCTGATCTTAACTGTTGGATGTAAGGGTAACAGATCCAAGTGAACCAGCCGCAGGAACTGCTGATATTTGCAACTGAAGATCGTATGGTGATGTACCTTGCAAGAAGTGCTCGATGATGTGCTAAGGTAGTTTGGGGGACATTTGTATTTGTCATGTGTAATATCTATTATCCACGGATATTTTGTCCAAGTTTTGGCTGGTATCCTCTGTAGAGTTTTGCCAGAACTCTGAGATCTGTAGCAAGCACTCCTAATGGTCAAGATTGTACCCAACACACCCTCAGCTCCATTATTTGCAACGACACTGCTCTGTTTCTCACTACACCTGAAAGCCCCAGGTCCTTAATCGTTGTATGAAATGTCTCTGTTCCTTTGTTAGGGTCAGCGTGATGGCCGAGTGACAGAATCTATTCTCTAACCACCTCCTTGAGAACAATCGGTCATAGGCGGGAAATCTTAGTGCTTATTAGTGTTCGCGTTAAGGATTGTGCCCCTAAATTTACATTATCGTCATTGTTAGAACTCATTCCAGAGTGCAAATAACGCTCTTTAACTATTCGCTCAACTAAGCAAATAAGTACCAGACGAATTGTGATGACACTGTTTGGGCAGGCTACCAATGGGGCAAGAATCCGTTGAGTAAACTTTGACGGTATTCCAGTGTGAATGATATGAGAATGAGAAGGAAATTAAAGGAGATATTCACTATAGTGATGTTGGTAGGATTACTGAGCCCTGTCAGGTGATTGCGCTCTTATTTGAAATACTTTTACAGGATCATTATTCCAGTCTGTTACTACTTTTTTTTCATGCAAGTATTATTGTTCGATTGTTATTGTTCTTTATTTTTATCATATTTTTTTTTTGGTAATGTGATCCACCATTATTTTTTTTTTGTTCAAGATAAGCACCAGAACTCAGACATTATCCTCATGAAAAAAGGTTTGCTTTCTACTATTTTTTTGTGATCACATTTTGTATTGTCATTGTCATGATTATTTTTGTCGTTATTGTTGTTGTCAATGTTATAATTGTTTTATTACTATTGTAACACACACACACACACACGCATAAATACATATATATATATATATATATATATAAATATATATATATATATATATATATATATATATATATATATATATATATATATATATATATATATACGGGAATTGTTTTCTCTAAATTTCGTAAGATTTGATAATGGCAGACACAAAAAATGTCAGGAAAAACACACATACCAGAGCCATAGTATTTTTTTCGCGGTAGAGTTGGTAAACAGTACGGTCACTGTTTCAGTAATGGCGACGAAAAAAAAATTAACATGCCAGAACATATTAGGGAAGTAGAGAAATATCTGCCGACTGTCACTTTGGTTCTCTTATTTGCTTTTTCTCTCTCTTCCTTTTTTCCTCTCTCTCCCTTTTCATCTTCATTTCCTCTCTCTTCATCTCGCTTTACCTTTATCCTCTCTCTCTCTCTCACGTTCATAATCTACCTCTCACTCTAACTTTTTCCCCTCTCTCATTTTCTAACCTCACTCTCTCTCTTCATTTTCTTCCTCTTCCTTCTTTCTCTTTATCTCGCTTTTCTCTTATCCTCTCTGTCTCTTACTCTCATCATCTATCTTTTTTTTCTCTCTCTCCCTATTATACTGCCCACTGCTTCCTCTCTCTATCAATCCAAATATACACACATCTATATATACATTATAAACGATAACACACTCTGATTTTTCTACGTGAGTGCAGGAAACAGGGTTTGGCTAATGGCGTAATGTAAGTTGCAAGTTGCGTAATAGTAATCCTCCTTAATGAATCTGAACGCTGTTGTCTTTTTTTTTTTTATCCGTGAAGGTGCTCTCTTTCGGTTAAGCATAGAAATGAATATTTTTGGTGTTGTTTGTAAAGTTAGAGAATTCCTCATCACGAAACTCTAGATTGTGTGTTTTTGTCTGTGTTCCACGTGCTATTTATAGATATGTTCAGTTTTGAATTTATATATATATATACATATATATATATATATATATATATATATATATATATATATATATATACATATACATAAATATGAATATAAATGAATATACATACACATATATATACATATATATGTATATATATACATATAAATGAATATATATATGTATATATATATATATATATTTATTCATATATATATATATATATACATATATATATATATATATACATTAATATATATATATATATATATATATATATATATATATATATATATATATATTAATATGTATAATATACATATATATAAATGAATATATATATATATATATATATATAAATGAATATATATATATATATATATACATATACACATATATACATATATGTAGATACATGCACACACACACACACACACACACACACACACACACACTCACACACACACACACACCACACACACACACACACACACACGCACACACACACACACACACACACACACACACACACACACACACACACATATATATATATATATATATATATATATATATATATATATATATATATGTATAAATAGAGAGAGAGATTTAGGAATCTATCGGCGAACCTTTGTTCTTGCCTACAATATCTATGAACAACAAGGGAAGGAAAGTGCTTATCCCTCTGATCTTACTAAAGACATTAATAGT
>NW_028234422.1:15055901-15058401 GCF_977035675.1 Penaeus japonicus
TAACCATGGCCTCAGTGCACGGTTTCCCCTTGTTGGACTCCGTGGTGGGTGGGGGCGTGGGAGGATGAATTGAACAGCTCTTACATGGCAACTCAGTACGGAGGTGTGCTTCAAAGCACACAGGGAGGGCAAGCGGGACACCACTGCAAAATGGCCCAACTGCCACAAAAACTCAGGGCGAGACTCCTCTCCCCACAAACCCCCCAGGGCGAGACTTGTCTCCCCACCCAACCTGCGGCCAAGACCACACTGGCAGAGCCTGCACCCAAACCCCAAAGGGTGAGGAAGCCACGACCATCCAGAGTGAAGGTCAAGGCGACCAGGGGTTCTTCACCTCCCAGGAGACCCAGCCCTACTAATGGGTCGGCCTGTCCTGACGACAGTGACGAGTCAAGTGAAGAAATCACGCTCAGTGAGGAACTCACCAAGGAGTTGTCAGACTCCGAAATATCTGACGTTACCCACACTGGGGCGTCGGACACTGAGACCGATTATATCAACGTCATTGACGACACAGATTTAATGGACTCAGATTAGCATAATGGCTTCTAATCTAAGCATACTGCAGTGGAACATCAACAGCTTTTCCTTAAGGAATGCCCTTCTCCACGCGATCGTGCGATCTCGAAACATTGAAGCTCCAGGAGACTCTAACAGGGGAATCTGTTCACTTCTCGGGATATCATCCCTTTGTGCTGCCGAGTACGCAAGGCACCAGAGGTTTGATTACCCTCGTGAAGTCGACTATCCCCTGTTCCTTGATTGCCGATCCTGTGCAGTGTGGAGAAGGAGTAGAATTCCTTGCCGTTGAGATCCATTTGGCCGGGGGTCCCCTCAAGATGTACAATGTATACAGCAGTTCAAACTGTAGGAGCTTAGATATTAGTGAAGTCTGTGCTACTGCAGCACACGAGCCAATTCTCATAGGGGGAGACTTCAATGCCCACCACCCCATCTTGGCTCCCACTCAGAGTCGTGATGCGGCAGGCTACCACATAGCCGAGGTGCTTGAGTCATGCCCCGAGATTGCTCTTCTCAACAGCCAGGAGCCTACGCACGTTGGCGGGGGGTCCTTGACCTTACCTTTGTCACTGCGGCCCTGGTCGAGAGAATTAGTTGGTCTGTGGACAACACTGCCACGAGCGATCACTATGGGATAGTCACCACCATCTTGGACGCTGGCCCGGCACCCGTGCCCCAGCACAATCCTCGATGGAAGGTGGACAGGACCAACTGGAAAGCTTTCCAGGAGGCCCTGGCCAGGTGCCTCAGAACCAGTGACTTCTCACTTAACGATAATATGGATATACTTGAGGCCAGACTAGTAAATGCCAAAACTCGTCCGTGGTCCAGGTGTTTCAAAGATGCCTGGTACTACAATGATGAAATTAAGGAGGTCAACCACAGAATAAATATGTGCAGAAGACACCCGCAGACAGAGAACCCTTGAGAACCATGCTCTTTTGAGAAAGGCTCTCAGGAAATTGCTAAGAGGGTAAAGCAGGAAAAGTAGCTGGAGTGGTGTGAGTCCTATGACCACCATACTTCCCTTTCCGAGCTGTGGAACTGTATCAGACGGGCCACAAATCGCTCAGCCCCCAGACAGACCCACCATGACCCGCGGTCAGAGGCGGAGAGACTGGCACTCGAGTTCTCTGCTAGAACAAGAAACGTTGGCCTACCAGCAGAGTTGAGGCATGCCAAGAGGAATTGCTTCTAGGCAGGCATGCCCTCATCTGAGAAAATTAGAGGGAATTACGGCGGACGTATAAGACTAGTTCCCGGTCAGCCCCGGGTTGTGATGGGATCTCCCACCCCATCATTTCCCACCTAGGACATGAAGGTGAGCTTGCCTTCCTGCATCTCATCAACAAGTCCTGGGAGACTTCCTCGCTGCCACAGTGCTGGAAGAGGGCTGACATAGTTCCCGTTCCCAAACCAAAGGAGCCGGGACGGTACCGTCCCATCTCCCTACTCAGCTGCCTGGGAAAGACAGCAGAGAAAATGGTACTGAACCAGCTCCAATGGAAGTTGGGACCTCCACATGAACACCTACACGGGTTCACAAGGGGTAAGAGCACTGCTCACAGCATGGCCACCTTACTGAGCAATGTCAGCAACGCCAGCTCTGTCATTATCTTCCTGGTCCTGGAGAAGGCTTTTGAACTGGCGAGACCGCTTGTCATTCAGGAGATCCTGATCCACAAGACTACTTGCCTGGATTGATAACTATTTTCGGAACAGAACTGCCAGAGTGAAGTTCAAAGATCACCGTTCCAGGCATTTGTCTCTGGAGAATGGTACTCCACAAAGGGGGGTCCTTAGCCCGGCTCTGTTTAACACCCTCATGTTAAGCACCCTCGACATTCCACTTCCAGCGGGGTGCAAGATCATTTCATATGCAGATGATCTTGTAATCATCTCTGCTGGGAGACGAAATGAGAACCTAACCAGAAAGGCCCGGCGTTGTCTGGACCTAATGTCTGAGAAATGCCGCAGA
>NW_028234422.1:15073401-15075901 GCF_977035675.1 Penaeus japonicus
ATGACGGGGAGCGATGCCCTTTCGTCACCAGAGAGAATTCGCCAGACTCGTGTCGCTGTGCCTGTGGGGGAAAGAAGGCGATAGGTACGATATGGGTATGTGTGTGTGTGTGTGTGTGTGTGTGTGATAACATCTATCTAGTAATCTATACGTTAAAAGCCAGCTCGCATGTGTGGAGTACATATCCATCTACTGTCGTATGCGATTATCCAATTCATAGCTCAAGTTAATATCAGTGCTCTTAGCAAGTAAATGATGAAGCACGTTTAGTATGGTAAAGACACATTCAAAATACCATAAAGCACTGGATTATTAACCCACAGCGGACGGGTGTCATGACATACATGACGCAGGAGCTTTGGCCTGACGACGGGCGTCCTGACGTACATGACGTTCGGGGATTTTGGATCACTGTGCTATTTTATTTTACTATGAAAAAGGAATGAGTGATGATGGCTACTGCAGTCATAATTACTATAATTACCGTAATACCGTGCTAGCTTAACGTCCAAAACCTAGATGGCACCACTTTTTCCTAGCAGCAGCAAGAGAGAGAGCCTTGAATGGCACCCATCCACGGTCTCTAGCAAGCACTATCTTTATAGAGCGATGACACACACTAAGTTGCCGAACTCTTGCTCAAAAGTACCGCCGATGAAGGATGTGCAGTCAGAACGGGAAGAGGAAGATGACTCAATCCATACCCAGTGTCTAAAATGTACTCCTGTGCCAATATGGATGCCTTTCACTGTGGCACTCACAGTCACAAGCCCAGGTTTCATTCTTCTTCCTTACTTCTTCTATTTATCTTTATTGTAGGTGGTTATATGTTTCGTATTCGTTCATGACAGCACAAAAATACGAAAAAAATATAGTTGCCTTTTGTCCTCCCATAAAACAGCAATACTTCTATCACACTGAGTATAAAGAAAATAATGAGCTAATATGGATAATATACTACAATTTTAGTCTACTGCAGCACTGGTAGAGCCTGTCATATGGCATATATAAGTCTCTAAACTCAATAAAACACACAAAAAAACAGAACACAAAAAACGCTCTAGTTTTTCAATGAATGACTGAAAGAGAGTGGGAATGTTCAAATTATAATGCTTCAAGCAGTCTCTCTTTAAAATAAAACTTATCCCGGAGGCTGGGCAAGCATACTTATCCCCGTCTGCAATGGGTTAATACGTGATTAATGTAGCTTATAATGACGAATGTAGATAAAATGTGGAGATGCATTGGATGAAGAATAACTACATTTTTCTCATATTGATGACTACATATATATATATATATATATATATATATATATGTATATATATATATATATATATATATATATATATATATATATATATATTATATATATACCATGAAGAGAGAGAGAGAGAGAGAGAGAGAGAGAGAGAGAGAGAGAGAGAGAGAGAGAGAGAGAGAGAGAGAGAGAGAGAGAGAGAGAAAGACATGTATATGTAAACTAGAGCATCCGGAGGCAACAACGAACTAACCAACAGGGTCGAGGCAAAACTGCTCGTAAGTGACGGAGATGACGCTACGCGGGTAGTCGGCCATGAGTTTCGGCGCGTTGACGAGGTCGTCGTGAATGAGCGGACAGTGGTACTCCGGCATGAGCTTGTGAAGGTGGAGTTTGGCCATGGAGTAGAGGGACCCCCGGGGGTCGCGAACCAGGTGCACGACCTTCACGTCGTACCGTGGGTCGTCCAGCAGCTCTTTCATCCAAGCCATGCGGAGACGTATTACCTGGAACGGACATGGCTCTGTATGGATAACGGTCGTCACACAAGTTATGGAATTAGGATTGAGGATACGGTAGCTATCACGGTCATATCCCCAGGTAGAACATCCATTAAGGAAGCTTAGATCTCGGATTACCTGTCCTTCGTTCTCACGCCCTCATTCTGGGACCTCGCATCCCCTCCCTTACCTTCATGATCCTCGTTGGCTCTGCCCTGCACGCCTCCGTCAGCCTGGGGATGGTGAGGCACGCGTCCCAGTCACGGCAGTTCGTCTTGGTGATCGGGTGGCGGAAAATGTTGAAGGATGAAGACCGACGGTGCAAGAAGTTGATGAAATCCTGGTCGAACCGACAGTGGATCATGTCCTTCATGTTCTTCATGCCAAGCTCTTGCGTCACCTGGAATGCCACGAGGGAATGAATACCTGGGTCATGTGATTTTCAGTATGGATTTGATTCTCTACACTGGCTCTACTTTCTGATTACTCACATTGCTGCGTTTATTTGTGTATATCTTTCTTCTCGTAAATATTTTTCCTGGGATCCATCGCGATTATTGACGTTTATTCTAATAAATTTGAAGTCTGATCACGCTTCATGTATAACCTGATACACCTGTCTCACTTCATGCATAACACGTACTTGATCATTCAGTTGATATCAGGTGGTTCACCTTAGTTGCTAAACTTATAATGTGAGAATCATTACACACACACACACACACACACACACACACGT
>NW_028234422.1:15098401-15100901 GCF_977035675.1 Penaeus japonicus
AAAAAGGAGGAAGAGAAATGCCTGTTATAGAAAAATAAAAAAAAAGTAACAAAATAACAGTGAGGAAATTACTTGGCATTTATATTGAGCTTAAAGGAAAAAATAAAAAATTAAGGCAGTGCATACAATTTATTATGCAATTCATGGAAGACCTATAAATGATGTGGAAAAAAAAGGAAAAATATCACATAACAATAATGGAATTTTATCTGCCACACTTCCAATACTGGGGGTGCCACCAAGGGTATACGCGTACATCACGCACAGGCTCTAGCAAAACCTGAAAAGAAAGAAAGAAAGAAAAAATATATAAATATATATAAATATATATAAATATATATATATATATATATATATAAATATATATATATATATATATAATATTATATATATATATATATATATATATATATATATATATAATATATATATATAATGCAGTCAGAATGAAGAAGTGTTTGGGACAAAATAAAAGTGATCCAAATATTTCCTTTAGATTGGTCTGTCCTTCATTTGATGCTTTAGTGTTCTTTAGTTATTCTCTTAGGCCCATATGGGCCTTGCTTATTAAAATGCTTTGTATAACCATATCTCACTCTCTTTGTCCCCATGTCTCGCTATTACTCTGATAGAGAAAATGTAATTTTCATGAAAGTGAAAATGAAATTACTTTTCCACACTGGCACCATTGCTGGAGTAACCCTGCACACTGGATTTTATTTGTAGTATCCGGGATCTGATGGTAGAATGCAGTAACGCATCCAATATAGAAATATTGAATGCGTTACTGTATTCTACCATCTTTCTCACATAGATATAATCTCGGCAACCTGATTTGTGACTTGAATTTCTAATTCATTACTGCCGAGTGCCAACGGAAATTATCTGTAAAACCTCGCTATCACTGCTCTGCTAAGAGTATATAGGTTATTTCCATGATGGATGTAAGGCATCTGGTTAGACAATTCTTTTAGTTGGTCTTGTGGTCTATTGGTTAGAAGCCGGGATTGTCACTCTGACAACCTGGGATCGAGTCTCGGTCAGGGAGGTAAAATTCGTATTTCTATATAAAATGCGTTACTGCATTCTACCATCTTTGTCACATAGATATAACCTCTGTGACCTGATTTGTGACTTGAATTTCTAATTCGTTACTGCCGAGTGCCCACGGGATCTGGTTAGACAATTCTTTTAGTGGGTCGCGTGGTCTATTGGTTAGAATCCGGGATTGTCACTCTAAGATATAGTGTCAGGTCACAAACAGTAAAAGATATAGTGTCAGGTCACAAACAAACAAACACATGGAAACAAATCCAACCAACCAACAAACAAAAGGGATACTAAAATAGAAATCAACCCTTTAGATAAAACTGAAGAACGAACCAAACCAAACAAAGGCCTCACAACACACCTCTTTGTAGGGAACCTGATACTTCCGTGATTTGGTTGATGATGAACAAGGGAGGAGGTGTGCAGGAGCAAGTGAAAGGTGTAGGCGGTGGGAGCGTAGGTCAGCTGACACCCCTAGACCTGCATGATGGAGATGCTCACCCATCACCATGGGGACGGCACATACGCAGCTTGTAATGGCCTGGAAATGCATCTAAGGTTAGGATTTGTTTGAATTTATAAAGTAGGTTTTGTTCAGGGATTAGGCTTAACCCACTGCAATCACTCATTGTAAAACTAGAACCATTTGTGTGTTTGTCATTTTTTTTGTGTTCTATTGGATTGAGAGACTTATATGTGTCATATGACAGGCTCTATCAAAGCTGCACTAGACTAAAATTGTAGTTGATGGTCCATATCACCTCAATATTTTCTCAACACTCAACATGAAGAGGTAGGGAAGAGGATGGAAACCTGTGTTTATGACTAGGAGTGCCATGTGCCCTACTGGCACATGGACACATTGTAAATACTGGGCATGGTTTAGTCATCTTCCTCTTCTCATTCTGCCTGCACATCCTTCATCGCCATTACTTTAGAGCAAGAGGTTGTCATCTTGCTTGTTTTCGAAATGTTATTGATAATAATAAGAAAAATACAAAGCAAACTCTAATCATAAAAAAGAAAGAAAGAAAGAAAAAATACAAAACAAACTCTCATTACAAAAAATAAAGAAAAAAATAAAAAGGAAACAAAATGCAAACAATTCATTTATGGTTTTCTGTTTCCATCAACCTAAAACATTGAGACTAGGAGTAGTTTCTTTGTCCAAATGAAGAGAATGGCGTTTTTGGCTGAATTCCCAAAAGGGGTAATGCTTAGTGACAACACAGACAACCTATACTGATATCCCACAGGAAACCAGGAAATTATTTTCATGTTTCTAAGCCTCATGATGTAGATTTTGAGATGGTAATTCCAAAAATACAACTCTTTTTTCTCTGAGGATTGAGTCAGAGTAGTGTCATTCAAAGATTAAAGTTGATGGCCAAAACTTGCTCTTTGGTATCAAGTGATACAATTAATCAACAAAAGAATTTATTCTGATAGA
>NW_028234422.1:15113401-15115901 GCF_977035675.1 Penaeus japonicus
ATTTGGAATGGATATATCCATAATCGTCTATATAAAATAAAAAACAAAAATTCACATCATATTAGAACAAGTTACACAAAAAATTGATGTAATTTAAGCACCTAATATTAAAAAAATACTATTGATAATAATTTTGAAGAGGCCAAACTTCAAATCAGGTACTCTCAATTTCTCCTTTTCTTTCTTTTGTGATGTGCAGCTCCAAAATTATTTCAAAACTGAGCTTTTAGGGGATGCCATTCTAAATACCCAATGTGGTCAAAATAATACAAACAATAAACCAGAGCAGTGTTCGGCCAAATCAGGGGCTTCATTAGGGTTCCAAAATATTATAACTTAAGCTATCATTATTGTTACTACAATTGTCCAAATAATAAATCTACCAAAAAATGTTCATCATAGGCTGGGACATAGTGTACCTTTAAGGAGGTAACCCTTAAAGTCATAGTTGCCATGATTATGGCTTGCCACATTCTGAAAGTAGAGTCTCTTTTGTCACGATCAGAAGTGAGCTGTCAAAACTATCTGGCTAATTTGCTCCATCCATAACCATCTAGTAAGTTCTCTCCTTTTGGTTACTAATATAATTCTATGAGCGTGAAATAGAAATTCTGACACAGTATAACATAGTTCCTCCAGCCTTCCCCTCCACATTTCATACTTTTAAGTATCATACAGTCACCTCATGGTATCTTACTGTTTTTACTGTTAATATTTGTAGATATAAATACACAGTATGGTATTTTATATGATAAATAAGTTTTATTGCTCTATATAGGTTTAATTTGCATATTTCTCAGTAATATATCCCCATTCTCACTCAAACACAAGTGGTAACTGGGACAACCTTTTCCAGCTTTGAAACTCTTATTGTACAGTATCCATCAGATATATGAGGGTTAAATATCTTTTTTTTTTAGTGTATAAAATCGAGCTCTTGAAATTTCACAATCTAATCTTTGTTGACTAGCCAAATATCTAAATATCTGTAATTTTCTTGCAGAAAACAAAATAAAACAAAAATCACAATGAAAGAGACAATTATAATCCTGAACACATGTCTGTCTAGAGCCAAATAAAAGTTATTATTATATGTAATATACTATAAATTTATTATATAAAAAATCTCTTGATTTTTCCTTGAAGAAGAGTCTAATCCATTGTGAACGAGTTTTATGACATACATGATGATAGTAGTCATGGAATATTTGACATTGGAGGGGAGATTGGATTGCTGTGTTTCTTTTCAATTTCTATGAGGTAAAACTATTTAGTGACCAATGATGTAATTGCAATAATAATTACTGTAACTGCCATAATAATAACTAAAATTGGTTTAGTTTAAAGTCCCTCTCCCTCCAGCAGGAAAAAAGGCTTTGAAGGGCGCCCATCCACAGTCTCTACCAAGCACTATCTTCAGAGAGCAATGACACACAGTAAAATGCCAACCTCTGACTCTAAAGTACTGGCATTGCAGGATGTGCAGGCAGAGTGAAAAAAGGAAGGTGACCCAGACCCATCTGTCGATAATGTGTACAGTGGCACTCGTAGTCAGAAGCACAGATCTTCTTTCTTTTCCCCAACTCTTCATCTTATCTTCAGTGGGGATGGTTATTTCTTTCATATTTTCTTAAGAAAATACATGAATGCAAAAAAAAAAAAAAAGTTACCTTTTATCTGCCTACAAAACCACAATAATTCTGTCACACTAAGTATAAAGAACATATTGAGCTAATACGTACTCTATACTACAAATTTTGTCTACTGCAACATTGATAAAGCCAGCCATATGGCACATATTTGCCTCACAATACTGTAATATACAAAAAATGCCGTGAATGACTGTGTGAAAGGTTCCAATATGTTGTGTGAAGCTCCCTCGCTCTGAAATAAAACCCATATGGGGTGCCAGGCAATAATGTTCATCCTGAGGACCAAGCCAGCAAACCCATCTGAATCTTCAATGGATTAACCCATCCACGACGGGGGCATTCTAGCCTTGAATGTCACAATGCCGGGGCATTTAAATTATTAGGCCTAAATCAATTGAATGGCTGGCACAATACTGTGCCGCCCGGCCATTGGGCTTTTGAATGAGCGGTACAGTACTGTACCACCCGTCCAGAGTGGGTTAAGATCCAGATGCCTCAAAAAACAGAAATGAGCATGAAATTCCTGGATTTTTCAAGATACATTGAATACAATTCAGGACATAAAATCTTGACCTGATGCAAGAAGGGCACAAAAAAAGACATTCTCAACTGTAAATAGTGTACATAATACTTTGGTGATAGTGCTGCCATCTGTCTGCTACTGTTTGCATAAGGGTGCCTCTAATGTGTAGCTATGACTACCATCTCTCCTCCCTATCCTCTGTGCTCTCTATATAAATCACTGTAGTTAACCACTGTATAGTATTACATATTTGAACAATTTGCAAGAAAATAGAATTGGCAAGCAAAATTTTATATATCCTAAGCATAGAGTAAACTGCAATTCA
>NW_028234422.1:15125901-15128401 GCF_977035675.1 Penaeus japonicus
TCTGCACGCATTTGGGTATGCATGTGTATGTGTGTATGTACATTCTCTCTTCCTCTCTCTCTCTCTCTCTGCACGCATTTATGTACGTGTGTGCATGTATGTATATACATTCTCTCTCTCTCTCTCTCTCTCTCTCTCTCTTTCTCTCTTTCTCTCTCTCTCTCTGTTTGCGTGCATGTTGGTGCACATGCGCGTGCGTACATGCATGTGTGTGTGTTCACATTCTCACTCTGCGCACATGTACATAGGCTTGTGTGCGTGTCAGTATATATGTGTGCTAGTATGTGTTAGTATATACGTGTGTGTGTGTGTGTGTGTGTGTGTGTGTGTGTGTGTGTGTGTGTGTGTGTGTGTGTGTGTGTGTGTGTGTTAGTGTGCTTGTGTGTGTATATATTTTCTCTGTACGTACATGTGCGTGTGTATATACTCTGTCTCTCTGCTCTCATGTACATACATGCTTGTGTATATGTACTCTCTCTCTCTGTGTTAGTATATACATGTGTGTGTGTGTGTGTGTGTGTGTGTGTGTGTGTGTGTGTGTGTGTGTGTGTGTGTGTGTGTGTGTATGTGTGTGTGTGTGTGTGCGTGCTTGTGTGTATATTCTCTCTGTATCTACATGCATGTGTGTATGTACTCTGTCTCTCTGCTCTCATGTGCATACATGCTTGTGTGTATGTACTCTCTCTCTCTGCACACATTTAGGTACACATGTGTCTGTGTGTATGTACATTATTTCTTCCTCTCTCTCTCTTTCTCTCTCTCTCTGCATGCATTTATGTACGCGTGTGTATGTATGTATATACATTCTCTCTCTCTCTTTCTCTTCCCCCTCCCTCTTTCTCTCTCTAACTCTCTCAGCTCCCTCTCTCTCTCTCTCACCCTCTCCCCTCCCTCTTTTTCTCACACTCTTTCCTCCCTCTATCCCCCTCCCTTTCCCCACAAATTTACTGCACTGTGTTTTGACGTCTAGCTGATTACCAAGTTCCCAGTTTTGTTGTCACCCCATATTACTTGATTGGTTGGAATGTCATGCCACATATTGTAATGAGTGCTCATTGTCTAGAACTCTGAATAAAAACCCTAGATCTCAATTCGGTAGACTAAAACAGCCAGGAACCAGGTAAGCCAAGGCGATCATTTTTTGCCATGCCACATATCACACTAAGTTCTTATTGACAATAATTCTGAATACAAAACCCAGATCTCAACTCCATTCCAGGTACTTCAAGGCAATCCTTTTTTGATTTTTCGAATGAGGAGGGAGAGGATGAAATAAAAACTACGTCCATCTCTCACAACAGAAACAAACAGAGTATCCTGAAATCCAGCTATTGATTCGTCTGATGATGAAACTGATTACGTTGATGTTCACAAAAGTAGCATAGACTCTGATGAACCATTATCAGAGTATGCTAACCATGTTCATTCACGTAATTCACCAGGTACGTGCAACTGCACAATAGTGACATTGTGTCTGATGAGCCATTATCGGAGTATGCTAATCACATTCTTTCATGAAATTTACCAGGTAGTCTTGGGTCCAGGTGGCACAGGAGAGAAAATGTGCTGCAAAAGTTTGGTTTTACGGCAACACATGGCTTGAGGGTAAACCTCAATGCGTCACAGTCGTCTCAACAATTCCAGAAAGTTTTTTTTTACAGATGAGATACTAAACATCATCGTGGAAGAAACGAACAAGTAAGTTCCCATCCCCTTTATTTCCAAAAAGATGCAAAAATTCAACATACTGTGTCATGCTATATAATTCCATTGAATGGAGGACATGAGCGCAGGTGGATGCCCCTGACTCTACCCGAATATCAGGTGTGGGTAACACTATGACTTGTGATGGGAATCTCTCCGCAGCTGCACCAGGATCAGCATTGGTCTAAAGATGACCTTCACAAGGCATCCTTTTATCCTAAACATAAGCCTTGTGACTGATTCAATCAAATATCTAGTGCCCTTCATTTTGCCAGTAATGATTTCCAAGACAAGAACAACAGACTGTGAAAGCTCGACCGCATAGTCGAGCTTCTCCAGAAACAATGCCAGACGGTTTATACTCCACCACAGTGGATTACCGTCGATAAATGTTTATGGAAATTTAGGGGCTGTCTGAGATTCGTCACCAATAACCCGACCAAGAGAGCTTGATCGGGCTAAAGATGTACAAACTTTGTGAGTCATCAGGCCCCACATGTGATTAAACATGTCTGTTCAAATTTTATAGAGGCCAAGCTTCCCATAAGGCCATCGCTGACTTGATGGAGTCCACGGAAGTGTTGAATGTGTATATTGACTCTGATCTTTTTATTCAATCAATCAAAAGTTACTATCATGTCATCAATATTGCAGAGTTTTCTGTGATGCCTTTTTTTTTTATGCTACATCACATTTTATGACATTTAAACACCTAATCTAAAGTAAAAGAGAAATTATGAAAAATAATCATACTTAAGAACAATCTAGCATTCTATTGGTGATGTCCAGTACATAA
>NW_028234422.1:15191006-15196006 GCF_977035675.1 Penaeus japonicus
ACCTGATCCTGTCCTACTCTCGGAAAGGAGGAAGAGGAGAAAGGGAGGGAGGGAGAAAGGGGAATAGAAAGGGGGAGAGAACAGACAAGTAGAGAAAGACGAACACACACAGAGTGAGTCAGAGAGAGAGAGAGAGAGAGAGAGAGAGAGAGAGAGAGAGAGAGAGAGAGAGAGAGAGAGAGAGAGAGAGAGAGAGAGAGAGAGAGAGAGAGAGAGAGAGAGGAGAGAGAGAAAGAGAGAGAGAGAGAGAGAGAGAGAGAGAGAGAGAGAGAGAGAGAGAGAGAGAAGAGAGAGAGAAGAGAGAGAGAGAGAGAGAGAGAGAGAGAGAGAGAGGAGAGAGAGGAGAGAGAGAGAGAGAGAGAGAGAGAGAGAGAGAGAGAGAGAGAGAGAGAGGGGAGAGAGAGAGAGAGAGAGAGAGAGAGAGAGAGGAGAGAGAGAGAGAGAGGAGAGAGAGAGAGAGGAGAGAGAGAGGAGAAAGAGAGAGAGGAGAGAGAGAGAGGAGAGAGAGAGAGGAGAGAGAGAGTTGAGAGACAGAGAACGAAAGATAGAGACAGAGAGATAGAGATAGAGATAGATAGATAGATAGGGAGATAAATAGATAGATATATGGATAGATAGAAAGAGAGAGAGAATGATGGAGAGAGAGAATGAAATGAAATAAAAAGTCATAGACAGAGAAAAATAGTGAGAGAAAAAAACGAACATGAATGATAGGAAAAAGAAGAAGAAAAAGATAGGAAAAAAAGACGACGAAGAAAACAAAAGCTAAAGAAAAGGAAGAAGTAGAAGGAGAATACAAGACGCAGGAGAGAAGGAAAGAATAAAGGAAGGAATGAAGGAGGGAAGGAAAGAAAAAATGAATGAGTGAATAAAGGAAGGAATGAAGGTGGGAAGGAAGGAAATAAGAGAGGAAGGAAGGAGAAAGAAAGCAAAGAAAGATGGAAAGAAGGAGGGAAACGAAGAAGGGAAAAAAGGAAAGATAAGAAAACAATAATAAGAACAATGATAACATCGATGATTATAACAATCATGGAAAAACAATAACAATAATAATATTAATTAAGACAATATAAACTGAATATAAACAACAATGATAATAAGGGCAAAAGCGACGGGAATAACAGCAACAAGAAATTAGAATTATAACTAAAGCAACAATGACGAGAAAAAACAACAAAAACACCAATACTCGTAGTAAGGATATCAATGCTATTAATAGCCATTACAGCAACATGACTACAACAACAACAATGATAATAATGTTCAAGAGACCAGTGATGCAACCCCCCCCCACCCCCGCCCACCCGCCCGCAGCAAAGGCGCCCCACCAAAGCTTGTCAACTTCGGCGATCTCACAAGTTAAGTGGATTTCTTAATTAAGCAACGGAAACCTCTTAAAATGTATCCACATGAGGTAATGCAAGTCAACTCACAGCAAACTTGGCGGATAAGCTGTAGGGCTAAACTGCTGTCAAGTTCCTTGTGGATGGCTTCAAGT
This sequence comes from Penaeus japonicus, assembly GCF_977035675.1. Lineage (NCBI taxonomy): Eukaryota > Metazoa > Arthropoda > Malacostraca > Decapoda > Penaeidae > Penaeus > Penaeus japonicus. Next base: position 15,192,505 of record NW_028234422.1, read on the forward strand.
TTGGTGCGTCTTTGTGTGCGCGCGTGTGTTTGTTCCTACCTAGTTGTTTAAGTACGGGGGAGAGAGAGCTGAACTCGGGGCGACCCGTCTGCTGTATTCAGACAGATTACCATAAAGCTTTTGTAGTTGATGTTTATGGCTGATAGGAAGTTTTTTTTATGGACGGTTATTCCACTCATCAATAGTTCGCTTTGGAAAACTAAATTTATTAAAATCTCTGTCACCATATTTTTTTTTTTTTTTTTTTTTTTTTTTTTTACCATGACCTCGTGTGCCTCCTTTGCTGGAAATAACAAATTCCTTCTTGTATAACTTCGCTACCATAACTGTGAAACCTAATCACGTCCCCTAATTCATTCGTTTCTCTAATGTTTTAAATTTAAGATCAGTGGTTTCAGATCCCTGATCCGTTGCAGACGGGGATAGACTTGCTTGACTGGTCGACAGGACGGGCGCTGGTGCCACCTGCAAGGCACCCCAGATGGCTTTAATTCGGAGCGAGGAAGTTTCACCCGACACATCGCGACGTTTCAAGTTCTCTTTCATTCATTCGTTCATAATATTTGTATGTGTTTTAATAGCCTGTGAGACTTATATGTGCCATCTAACAGTGTTTATCGATGTTGTAGTAGAGTAAGGTAAGGTTAGAATAGGGTCCATATCAACTAATTATGTTCTTTTTACTAAATGTGATAGTTTTATGGGAGGACTAAACACTTTTTTCGTATTCGAGTACTTTGTTAAGGAAATACGAGATAAATATCTATCCCTTATATAAATAAATGAAGAGATGGGGAAGAGGAAGGAGCCCTATGCTTACGACTGTGTGTGTCACAGCACAGAATAGCCATACTGGCACAAGGGAACATTACAGACGCTGTGCTTGGTCTGGATCCCTTCCTTCTTCTCATTCTGCTTGCACATCCTGCGTCGTCTGTACATTAGAGTCAGAGGTCGGCATCTTGTGTGTCATCGCTCTCTGAAGATAACTCTTGATAAGAGACCGTGAGGGAGTGGTGCCATCTATGTTTTGGATATTGAATTACTCCTATTTTGGTATTATGATTGCCATTGGCATCATCAGTCAGTGAATGAGACTGAATAGTATTAATAGGCAAAAGATGTGATTAACTTGTTTCGGTTATCTCTTCATCAGAATGTAATTCTGATGAAGAGATAATTGAAATGCGTTAATAACATCACTTGCGTTGCGAAATCATTCATACTCATATCTACATTCATCATGATGCACTCTGTTAAGAGTTATTACTTTAAGTGCAGTAGATAAACGCAGTGATCTACTCTCCCCTAAAGTCAAATATGTCATGACGCGTCCGTGATGCCATCTGTCGTCAGTTCGAAAACTCGTGGAGTATGTATGACATGCCACCCGTCTGCAACGGGTTGAAACTAGAGCCATCTAGTGCCGCCCATTGAACTCGTTACATTTTTCCTATTCTTCTTAAATGGGACTCCATACCACTGCAATGTACCTAACATGTCTTATAATACTTACTATATCTTATTTACGAGCATGAATGTCCTATTCATGTTTTGCGATCAGTGCAAATATTTTGTGAACTTTACCATTTCTGTGATCCTCTGGGTTTAGATTCATCTTAACAATTATTCCGATTTTTTCCCCCTTTACAAACAACTTTCGAGGTCTTTCTTGAGACTTTGGCACGAATCCTCGCTTCTGTGTATTTTTACATCGTCAGATGATTACTGAAATGATGAATATAACTGGGGCCACGACTGATTATTGCGGTACTCCACTTATAACTTGTCTTCATATAGTGTTTACCTCTAATTCAGTACTCATATGTCTTTCATATAGAAATTTCTTTCTCAATTCGAGTAATTTCCCTGTCACTCCATTTACTGGCACCAATTTCCATATCAGGTAATCATCAAATGCCTTTTTGAAGTCCTAGTATATACTGTAATATCTATCCAGCCTTCTGGCGGTTGCAGTCTCTTATAACTGTGTATTAATAACAGAGATCTATCTAATGCGCATGACCTGCCCTCCCTTGAAACAAAATACTGGTTTGACATCACGCTGTGTTTCTCAAGTAATTCGACTAATTGTTTTATAATCTTTTTAAGTACGATTTGCATATTACACTTGCAAAAGTGATACCACTCTATGATTCAGAGAACTTGTCTAGCACCACTCTTGTATAGGAGTGTTCGCTAATTTCTATGCTTATGATAGTTTCCCTTTTCTCTGTAGAGTTTTCAATATCAATAGTAATGAATTGTGTAGTGCATTGAATGCGATTTTGCTTTCGATATATTGAGATATGTTAACCATTTTTGCAGGTGTCTGAAACAAAGATTATGTAGTTGACAAGCTTTGATTGATTGGCACTTTCTTTTCCCTCGACATTTTCCTTGATAACTCTCGTAACTTGGAAATACTAATTTCTCCCTACTGATAATCTCTCATATTCTGCCTGTGACCTACATCTTCCGTATATTTTATTATGTAAAAGCTGTTTGCTGTCTCTTGCTCTCTTACATTTTTCGTTGAACCACTTTTGGACTTTCCTTACTTCAGGCATAAATGAGGGCACATATTTATTAACTCCTTTATTACGATTTCACAAAATCTACAGAGTTGCAAGTCTGCATTTTCTTCGTGTAGTTATTGTATTAGAGTCTTTGCCTTCAATGAAGCGGCGCACACTCTTCTTATAATTGTACTTCCTATCGTGTTCGTTCTCTTTAAATGTTTATTTCTGAAAAAGGCAATGATTTAGTTTCATTATTAGGCGGTCACTTATTTCCGACCAATAACCGTTTTATATACTACTCAAACTCATCTTTATTTCGTGTTAAAATCACGTTAAACATAGGCGACATGTCGATGTCTCTTTCCCCAGTGTATTTAGAAAAGCTTTGATGAAAACGATGCTCATTTACGATTTCTAGTAATTTCGCACTCCACGAATCAGATTACGCTTTCGGGTCAATACTTTCCCTTTGTTTCTGACTCAATAACCTTTGAGTGAGTGAGTGCGAGTGATTGAGTGAGTGTGTGTGTGTGTGTGTGTGTGTGTGTGTTTGTGTGTGTGAGAGAGAGGAAGCGAGAGAGACACTTATGGTATTTAGGTGGTATTTGTTATTGTGACATTTTATTGATAAGAAGAAAAGTAAGAAAGAGAGAGGGAAGGTGACAAGAAGAGGGAAGTAGTGAGTGGGAGGCAGAATGGAAGGATAGGAGTGAGTGAGTAGGAGGGAGAGATAGGAGGAGGCAGAAGGAAATGATAGGGGGAAATCGGAGAGGGAAGGCGGCAGAAGGAAAGGATAGAAGGGAGAGAAGAAAGGAGGTAGAAGGAAAGGATAGGAGGGAGAGGGAAAGGATAGGAGTGAGTGAGTAGGGAGGAGAGAGGGAAGGAGGGAGACGGAGAGGGAGTGGAAGAGAAAGGAAGAGAGACAAAGAGAGAGAAACATGGGAGTCAAGCAATGTGACAAGACACATGAGTACAGAAAA
>NW_028234422.1:15206006-15208506 GCF_977035675.1 Penaeus japonicus
GTGCCGCCCAAACAAAACCACGAATCGATACAGTAAGCGGGTGGACTGGAGTCCGAATATGAAGGCGACACCTGACGGACAGATTTCGACGCCGTGGGAGCTAACAGCTGTAATATGTATGGTGATGATGATAGTCAGTTTGATATCAATGATGTTGTGGTAGGGATGATATCTAGTAATAGCGGTTATGGAAAATTGCATGATAATAGTAATAGTAACAATGATAACTGTCGTGATAGGAATGACAGTAGTAACAAGGATGATATTAATGTTAGTGAGGATAATAGTGAGCAGTATTATCATATAATCTAAACGTATATAAAAAGATAAATTAATAAATAAACAAAAAATCTTTATACACTTGAATATGTAATGGTCTGTATGGAAACACACACACACACACACACACACACACACACACACACACACACACACACACACACACACACACACACATATATATATATATATATATATTATATATATATATATAATATATATTTATATATACATATATAGTATATATAATATGGCATACATCTATCTATTATCTATATATAAAATATATTATATGGCATACATTTAATATTATATATATATATAGAAGAAAAATCAATATATAAATATATATATCATGGTGTGTTTATATATAACTATTATATAAATTGTATATTAGTGTGTGTGTGTTTGGTGTGTGTGTGTGTGTGTGGTGTATATGTGTAGTGGGTGTGTGAGTGGTATGTATATCTCGCATATATGCGGTGCGTGCGTGTTATTAATTGTATATATGTGTGTGTGTGTGTGTGTGTGTGTGTGTGTGTATGTGTGTGATGTGTGTGATGTGTGTGTGTGTTGAGTGTGCGCAATGAGATGTGTGTGAAGAATGGATGCATCTAATACCCATTTATATGTGCATATAATAAAATTAATACTGAAATGATATCCATTGATAAGGATAATAATAATATTGATAATACCAATGATGATGATTATGATAATGATAATAAAAACGAAAAACATAAAGCATCAGGAATCATCATGTTGATACGGGACATGATTCCACTAGGGCATTGCATCCGCCTACTTCTTCACCTTTTCAGTGATTGCACGAACGCAATTGCAATTATTATTTCAGCACATTTGGTAATAATACTAGTGCAACTGACTGATAGAACAGCATAAACGTTCGAGAGAGAATATTACTATGTTAGCAGAAATTATGATAAATGCATGATACTGATATAAATCATATGATGAACTGTAGATTACCAATAATGACGAGATGACATTGATGATGAGAAATGTTGCATGATAATGGATGATAATGATGACTTCAATGATGATATGATGTAATTAGGATGATAATAAATAGATAGTAAGTGGACAATAGAGATAACATCGTATGGAGATAATAAATGGAGCATGGTATGGTCCACAGTATGATAAGTGATGATAAAAATAGAGTATAGTACATCCCCAAAAAATGATTCATATGACATACAAAGGACTAACGACAAACATAATTGCTAAGTTATTATATCCAATGCTAAGAATACCTAAATTGATAATAATAATGCAAAATAAATTCAATCTGCTATTTATCTGTTATTTAACTGACCATCAGCTTATATTGACCATGTCCGAGAATCTAGATAAATTATAAACACATACAATGCCCTAAGACGTTTTTTTTTTGCACATCAGCATGTCACGACGGAATTCTACATTCAGAATGAAACAATGGAGCGCGGAAGAGAAATGCAGATCTTCATGAATTTTGATATGAGAGGATCTGTTAGGACAGTGCTTTTAGTAGGGGGATAGTCGAGGAGCATGAACTTTATCTAATACACATATGTAATATTGGTTTTCACTCTTGCATATATATATATATATATATATATATATATATATATATTGATATATATATATGTATATATATATATAAATATATATATATATATATATATATATATATATATACTATATATAATATATATAATATATACTATATTCTATATTTTATGCACATATATTTACATGCCATATGTAAACACAGCATATTATATCTTTCTGTCTGTTTCCTCTAAACATAAATAAATATATATTCATATATAATGTATATATTTATAATACAAATCTATTGTATGTGTATATATATATAAATATATATGTATGTATATATATATATATATATTTATATATATATATATATATATATATATATATATATATATATATATTAATTTGATATGATAAATAGATGACTCGAGTATGAGGGAAAAAAATCCCATGATTTAGGGATACCTTACATGCATCAAATGAATGACTTAGACCGGCAACTGAATAAGACAATCGTCAGAATAATCGTGCTCTGTGACGCGACGCCTGAACCGATGCTGTCGAAGGCAAATGCATCAACCTGATTAAACATAGCAATAATTCATTCCAAGTAGCGATTTCGACGTTCAAAACTAATACATAATGTTAAAAAAAGTTG
>NW_028234422.1:15246006-15248506 GCF_977035675.1 Penaeus japonicus
AAAGGAAAGAGAGCGAATGAAAATTAAAAAAGGAAAAGAAAAAGGAAGAGAGAAAAAAAAGAGATAGATAAAGAGACAGATATTGAGAGAGCAAGCGAGAGAGACAGAGAGAGTGATACAGTGATTGGGTCTCGCCGCCCACAAGGAGGTGTGAATTCTGGAATGCCTCAGCAGCTGCGGTCGGCGCTAGCGGCATCGTCATGTACGGGGCTGGAATCATGGCTGTTAATGATCTGGACAATTAACGATGTTTAAAGATTACGATCATTATGGCCTGAATTATTGAATCTTTCTTCGTTATCAGTTGCATGAGAAGTCAATGTAGTTGTTGTTGCTGCATCTATTGTGGCTGGGAGGGGGTGGGGGAGGGAGAGAAAGAAGAAAGAGACAGGGGGAGGAGAGAGGGAGAGAAGAGAGAGAGAGAGGGCGAGAGAGAGGGAGCGAAGAGAGAGAGAGAGAGAGGAGAGGGAGGGAGAGAGAGAAGAGAAGAGGGAGGGAGAGAGAAGAGAAGAGAGAGAGAGAGAGAGAAAAGAGAAGAGGGAGAGAGAGGAGAGGAGAGGAGAGAAGAGAAGAGAAGAGGGAGAGAAGAGAAGAGAAGAGAAAAAGGAGAGAGAGAAGAGGGAAATGGAGAGGGAGAGAAAACGGACTACATGGCCGATTCGAACTACTTACTCGCTGCAATCGTTGTTCAAAACGTTGGAAAATCTTACGCTTTGATGGTGTCTGCTTTCGTAAGTTCGGGAACTTTTGCCACGATTTGGTTACGAGTTGACCTGCATGTAAATGTGAAAGTTTAAATTTATATTACTTTGTACTGACGACTCTATTTTTTGCGTTTTCGATTTTTATTTTTTTTTTATTTTTTTTAGATTATTGTCGAGACATTTTCCAAGTGACTCGCCAAGTTTCTCGCAGGAAAATGCAAATAAGATACCGAATGACAAGTTAAGATGCTAATGTTAGTTCGACATCGTATTAAAATGTTAAATATATAGTCCATTGCAGACGGATTCAAGCGAAGTTTTGAGAAAGCTCAACGAACCATTTCCCTGTTATTTCCGCAACATACGTGTGCATTTTTAAATATCAAGGGTTTGGTATATGGCTTAGTGTATGTGTGTATATTTCCACTTGTGTGTGTTTGTGTGTGCATGTGTGTGTATACAGTATATGTATATTTGTATATGTGTATATATATAATGTTTATATACATACATACATACATTCATACACACACACACACACACACACACACACACACACACACACACACACACACATATATATATATATATATATATATATATATATATATATATATATATATATATATATATATACACATATCATACATGTACATACTCTGTATATATATATATACTTGCATGTCGTCTATTTGATTTCATATGTATATATGTATACGTTATAATACAGAAATACACATCGAAGTGAAAAGTATTGAAATAAGGAATTTCCCGTTAAAACAATGACCGCATGAATTTCTCAGAAGTGACACGCCAGATTTCAAATTGACTCTGATTTCGTTATTTCTTCGTGTAAAAGGAAAAGCCACGTGTATTGCTGACTTCATTACGTGCTTGTAGGCCTCTATGAACACTTCATTACGTGCTTGTGGGCTTCTATAAACACTTCATTACGTGCTTGTAGGCCTCTATGAACACTTCATTACGTGCTTGTGGGCTTCTATAAACACTTCATTACGTGCTTGTAGGCCTCTATGAACACTTCATTACGTGCTTGTGGGCTTCTATAAACACTTCATTACGTGCTTGAAGGCCTCTATGAACACTTCATTACGTGCTTGTAGGCCTCTATAAACACTTCATTACGTGCTTGTAGGCCTCTATAAACACTTCATTACGTGCTTGTAGGCCTCTATGAACACTTCATTACGTGCTTGTAGGCCTCTATAAACACTTCATTACGTGCTTGTAGGCCTCTATAAACACTTCATTACGTGCTTGTAGGCCTCTATGAACATTTCATTACGTGCTTGTAGGCCTCTATAAACACTTCATTACGTGCTTGTAGGCCTCCATAAACACCAACCAAAATGTAGCGCTGCCTTAGAACCTATGCACACGTCTCTCCAGATTCTAACTGTATTTCCCGCGAAACCTAATTTTCTCCGTTCCTCACTTCTCTGGACTTTCTCGTCAAGACTGAGACTAAAATAAAAACTCATGACTATAAGTTAAAAATCTAACCCGGCTTATTATGAGACGACAAATATTTATTTTATTATTATTTTTTTTTTTACTTTTTTTTTTCCTTCGTTTACGCCGAATAGAGTTAGTTTGAATTCCAAACCGTAAGCCAGTATTTGATTTGATTATACGTTTTGCTCAAGAGCGCCATATTCGAATAATTTGATTATTTAGCTTCTCGTTTCCTAACACAAGAAATGGAACCTTTCACGCAAGCATACTGTTACCGGTGTGTGGTAATTTGACAGGTTGTAATAAACGGGAATTGGTAC
>NW_028234422.1:15256006-15258506 GCF_977035675.1 Penaeus japonicus
ACACACACACACATATATATATATATATATGTGTGTGTGTGTGTGTGTGTGTGTGTGTGTGTGTGTGTGTGTGTGTGTGTGTGTGTGTATATATATATATATATATATATATATATATATATATATATATAATAATATAATATATATATATATATATATACACACCACCACACAGCACAATCACATCACACCTTACGCAACACACACACACAAACACACACACACCAACACACACACAACACACACACGACATATATATATATATATAATAGATATATAGATATTATATATATATATATACATATATATATATATATATATATATAGATATATAATATATATACATATATATATATATACATATATATATACATATATGCATATATACATATATTTATGTTATATATTATATCATATATATATATAAATATATATAATATAATATATAATATATATAAATATATATATAATATATATATATACATATGTGTGTGTGTGTGAGTGTGGTGTGTGTGTGTGTGGTGTGTGTGTGTGATATATATATATATATATATATTTTATAGATATATATAATATAATATATATAAATATATATACATAAATTATATATATAAATATATATATATATATATATAATAATATATCTATATGTATAGATATAATAGAAATATATATACATATAATATATAATAATATATATATATATATATATAAATATATATATATATATATATGTATATATCTAAATATATAATATATATATATATATATATAACTATAATATATATATATATATATATATGCATAACATAGACATATATGTATATAATACATATATATATATATATAAATATATATATCTTAAATAAATTATATATATACTATATATATATATATATTTTGAGAGTAGTTTGTGAATGTGTGGAGAGATTGTGATTAGAGACACACTCAAACACACAGCACACACACACTCACACACTCAAAAAATCACACACACTCACAAGAGACTTAAAACACACCCACACAGATCATACACACACACTCACTCACAATCACGCACTCAATCAGCACAACACACACACACTCCACACACACTCACACACACACACACCTCACGGAATACACATACTACACACACACACACACACACAACAACACACAACTCACACTCACCCACACCTCCTCACACCCACACCCACACATACACATACCCACACAAACTACTCCACACACACACACTCACACTCCAATCACCCACACACTCACACACACACACACACCACACCTCACAGACACACACCACCACTCACACTCTCACACACTCACACACATACACACACAAATACTCACACACTCAAACTCACACCACACACACACACACATCCCACATCACACACACACACACTCACACACACTGACACACCTCACACACACACTCACACCCACACACACAAACACTCACTCAACACACCACACACTACTATCACAACACACACACAACTCACTCCATCACTCCACAACCACACACACACCCTCACACACACACACCAAACACACACACTCAACACCACACTCACCCACACACACACACACATTACACACCACACACCTCTAAACTCACCACACCACACACACTCACCACACACAACACACCACAGCACACACACACAAAACACACACACACACACTCCCTCCCCCCCCCCACCCCCCCCCCCCCCCCCCCCCCCCCCCCCCCCCCAACCCCCCCCCTCCCCCCCCACACACTCACACTCACACACCTCACACACACACCCACACACACACACCACACACCACCTCTCTCGACACAGACACCCCCCCCCCCCCCCCCCCCCCCCCTCCCCCCACACCCCCCCCCCCCCCCACCCCCCCACCCCCCCCACCCCCCCCCCCCCCCACCACCCACTCAAAAACCTCCATTCACAATCACACTCACACACACACACACACACACACACACACACAGACACCCCCCCCCCCCCCCCACCCCACCCCCCCCCCCCCCCCCCCCCCCCCCCCCCCCCCCCCCCCCCCCCCCACCCCACCCCACCACACACACACACACACATAATATATATATAAATATCATATATATATACCTATATAACACCCCTACACCCACCGCCCCCACCCACACACAAACACACACATATATATACATATATCACACACATACAGACGCTACAGTTAGTCAATTCTTATGAAAATATACTTAAGTGCATCACCGGTGCATTCGTCTGACACACTAACAAATAGGCCTGGCAAGAAAGAGGGTGATACATATACAGAGGGATATAGAGATACGTACATATACAGAGAGAGAAACCAAGAGGATGAGAGGGAGATAACGAATAAGAAATATAATAAGAATGAGAGAGAGAGAGAGAGAGAGAGAGAGAGAGAGAGAGAGAGAGAGAGAGAGAGAGAGAGAGAGAGAGAGAGAGAGAGAGAGAGAGAGAGAGAGAGAGAGAGAGAGAGAGAG
>NW_028234422.1:15279446-15281946 GCF_977035675.1 Penaeus japonicus
GAAAGAAGAAGAGGAAGAAGAAGAAGAAGAAGAAGAGGGAAAGAGGAAGAGAAAAGAAATGGAAAGAGGAAAAGTAAGAGGAAGAAGAAGAAAAGGGAAAGAGGAAGAGGAAGAAGAGGGAGAGAGAAAGATGAAGATGATGAAGAGGGAAAGAGGAAGAAGAAGAAGATGAAGAGGGAGAGGGGAAGAGGAAGAGGAAGAAGAGGGAGAGAAGAAGAGGAAGAGGAAGAAGAGGAAGAGGGGAAGAGGATGAGGAAGAAGAGGGACAGATGAATAGGAAGAGGAAAAAGAGGGAGAGAGGAAGAGGAAGAAGAGGGAGAGAGGAAAAGGAAGAGGAAGAACAGGGAGAGAGGAAAAGGAAGAAGAGGGAGAGGGGAAGAGGAAGAGGAAAAGGAAGAAGAGGGAGAAGGGAAGAGGAAGAGGGGAAGAGGAAGAGGAAGAAGAGGGAGAGAGGAAGAGGAAGAGGGAGAGAAGAAGAGGAAGAGGAAGAAGAGGGAGAGAGGAAGAGGAAGAGAAGAAGAGGGAGAGGAGAAGAGGAAGAGGGAGAGGGGAAGAGGAGGACGAAGAGGAAGAAGAGGGAGAGAGGAAGAGAAGAAGAGGGAGAGGAAAAGAGGAAGAGGGAGAGGGGAAGAGGAAGAGGAAGAAGAGGGAGAGAGGAAGAGGAAGAGGAAGAGAAAAAGAGGGAGAGGGGAAGAGGAAGAGAAGAAGAGGGAGAGGGGAAGAGGAAGAGGAAGAGGAAGAGGAGGGAGAGGGGAGGAGGAAGAGGAAGAGGAAGAGGAGGGAGAGGGGAAGAGGAAGAGGTGGGCGAAGACAAAGCAGCCGACGTCTCACCGAGAGGGTCACATTACCAAGAGAAGCGGGAGAGGAGTTGGCGAGGCTGGCGGGTCGCCTCGCAGAGGGTCCTGTGACAGGCCGGGCGGAAGAGGGGAGGGTGTAGGGCTCGGCTGAGGGGGGCAGGGAGGGGGGGCGAAGGGAGGAGGGAGGGAAAAGAGGGAGTGAAGGTAGGACGAGGAAGACAAGGGGAGCGAAGCACCCCGATCTACTCCCCTCCCTCTACCCCACATAATCTTCTATCACATCCCTTTCCTCCTCTTCCCTCCCCTCGCTTCCCTTCCCCTCTCCTCATTTCCCCTCCCCTCCCCTCGCCTCCCCTCCCCTTCCCTCTCCTCCATCACATCCATACCCTCCTCGCCCTGCCCCTCCCCTCCCCTCCTCTCCCCTCCCCTCCGCCACAACCTGTTGATCACCGTAGTTACCGCCGCTGCCGCCGCCGCCGCCGCCGCTGCCGCCGCCGTTGTGCATAGCCAGGGCGTGCATGTAGCCTGCGACTACACCGTCTCATGCTACCTACACGCAGCGGGGACTCCTCTGGGAGGGATCAGGCTCATTCCAGTCTATTCTCGGCCAAGAGGGCTACTCAGGCTCAGCAGTGAGTCGTCGCTCGTGGGTCGTCTCGCCGTTGTGGAGTGGGGGGGGGGGAGCCGAAACTCGCTCGTATTTTCATCCTCCCGCGACTTTTATCCTCCGCATTTTGGTACCGCCTGACCTTTTTTTTCTTCTTTCTTTTTTCTTTTTACTTATTCATTGATTTCCTTTCTTCTGTCGTTTTTGTATACTCCCTTCGACTCAAGACTGAGCACTCCAACGCGGAAGAATTCTTGGCGAGCGCCGGCGTTGGTTTTGCCCGTTTTAAAGCTGTAAGAATCATAGTGTGCAGAGGCAGAAGACATACACACCCTCGCCCCCTGTATAATGCCATGCACGCTATGCACTCCGACACCCACGCCTTCGCAGATATCGTAATCTCCAGTACACAGTCATGCACAGGATTTAATCTCACATGCCTAGGCATAAGGAGGGACACTCATCCCGCCAGATCAAGTCATGCGCTCCAACCTTTTCTGCCGTGTCATGCAATTCCCAGCCTGCTCTTACCTCTCATTGGACGTCATGCAGAGCCGCCCTTCCCTTCCCTCCGTCCTAACTCACCCTCGCCTCCTCTGCGTCGCCTCACACCTATCATCTCAGCCTTCCTCTTCATTCATTTACTCTTTTTTGTGTCATACGCCGAGTTCTTTTTTCTCCCTCCACCTCTCCTCGGCGCATGTTTCCCCTCCTTCGAACAAGATGGCAAAACCGGTAAATCCACCTTCGCCTTCGGTCATGCACAGCTCTATGCTCGTCGGAGGGGGTGGGGCTTGGGGTGGGGGTGGGGGAAGGGGTAAGGAGGGGGAGGGGAAGCGGCAGTGTCGACCGCGTCATGCGCATCTCGTCATTTCATATCATTCCACTTCAGTCCTTTGTTCGGGTCTCTAATGCTTAATTGTTTGTTGTCAGTTTCGCTGATCTTTTCCTCGTCTCTATCTCTCTTTTATCATTGTCACGCATGATCACACCCATTCTCGCTCCATACTTTGCTCATGCACAGGCACAAATTCCTTTATAATATCGCCGTTGCCAGATTTCCTCGACATTCCAGTATTTGAATGATCGATTCTTC
>NW_028234422.1:15299446-15301946 GCF_977035675.1 Penaeus japonicus
TCTCCGTCCCTCCCCCCTTCTTAGCTCTCAATCCCCTCCCCCCCTTCTTCTTGCTTCCTGTCTCCCATCCCCCGTCTTCTATCACTCCTCCTCCCTCCCGCACTCCCTCACCTTCCGTCTCTCTCTCCTTCACTCTCTCTCCCTCCCTTCCCTCCCTCCCTCACTCTCTCCCTCCCCTCCCTCACTCACTCTCTCACCTCCCCCCTCCCTCCCTCACCTTCCCGTCCCTCTCTCCTTCACTCTCTCACCTTCCCCCTCCCTCCCTCACTCTCTCACCCTCCCCTCCCTCCCCCCTCTCTCTCCCTCCCTCTCTCACCTTCCCCTCCCTCCCCCCTCTCTCTCCTTTCCCCTCTCCCTCCCTCACTCTCTCACCCTCCCCTCCCTCACTCACCCTCTCTCCTTTCCCCTCTCTCACCTTCCCCCCCTCCTCCTCTCTCTCCCTCCCTCTCTCACCTTCTCCTCCCTCCCCCCTCTCTCTCATTTCCCCTCTCTCTCCCTCCCTCTCTCACCTTCCCCTCCCTCCCTCCCTCCCCTTCCCTTCTCCCTCTCCCGTCCTGCCTAACCTTGTAACTCTTAACTCAGTGTCTTGCCACGTGCTGTTATGGACTCTGCTGCGGCATTGTTTAAGCGTCATTCATTTTACATGTTCTGGGTTTACATGTACCTTTAGGATTGCATTCTCGCTCGATTCCATATTTTCACTCAACGGAAAAAGGATAATCAAGACAAAACGGGAAAGAGAGAAGGAGAAAGATAGATAGATAGATAGATAGATAGAGAGATAGAGATAGAGATAGATAGATAGATAGATAGATAGATAGAGAGAGAGAGAGAGAGAGAGAGAGAGAGAGAGAGAGAGAGAGAGAGAAAGATAAGAAAAGAAAGAGAAAAGATATGAAGAAGTAATTTGAGTATAAGAAAGAGAAGGGGAGGGAGGGAGGTGGGGAGGGAGGGAGGCAGAGGAGAGGGAAAGAAGAAAAAAGAAAATATGTTGTTTTAAGAATGCCTGTCCGCCGAGAACCTAAGCCGGCACAATCAATATGAGAGGCGAGTCGTCTAGCCAGAGGTGGAAAGTACTCCTCCTCCTCCTCCTCTCTTCATCCCTCTTCTTCTCCTCCTCTTCCTCTTCCTCTTTTTCCCCCTCCTCTTCCTTTTTTTACTCTTTTTCCTTTTTTTAAAATTCTTTCCTTCCGCGCGCGCCCGCTCCTCCGCCTTTTCCTCCCCTTCTTCTCCCCGTCCTCCTGCTCCTTCTCCTCCTCCTCCTCCCCCCTCCTCCCTCCTCCTCCTCCCCTTCTCTTCTTCCTCCTCTTCCTCCTGCTCCACCTCTTCCTCCTCCTCCTCCACCTCCTCTTCCTCCTCCTCCTCCACTTCTTCTTCCTCCTCCTCCACTTCTTCTTCCTCCTCCTCCTCCTCCATCTCCTCCTGCCGCCACATGTCACGATCGTCATTTGTTTTCTCGTCTTTTCTCGCTTCTTCCTTTTCCTTCACGGAGAACAAGATCAGGAAAATGAACAACATAGAACATAAACCATGAAAAAGATTCAGATCACGAAGAAAAGGGGATAGAGATAAAGAAGAAGAAGAAGAAGAGAGAGAGAGAGAGAGAAAGAGGTAAGAGGGAGAGAGAGAGAGAGAGAGAGAGAGAGAGAGAGAGAGAGAGAGAGAGAGAGAATGAAAGAGAGAGAGAAAGGAGGAGAGAGAGAAAGACAGAAAGAGAAAAAGAAAGAGAAAGAGAAAGAGAGAGAGAAAGAGAGGCCGTCGCCATGCGCCATGCGAACGGGAAAGCTAAAGCCAGAGACGGAAACTTGTTCATGAACTCTTAGCAATTTTCTAGTACATGGCGCGTTGCCTGATGTGCGATGCCTTCGCTTCAAGACGAAGGTCGTTGCCAAGGAAAGCTGCCGACGGCGGGAAGAAAATGAAGTTGGGGGGGGGGAGAAGGAGGGAGGAAGGGGGAGGAAGGGGGAGGAAGGGGGGACGGGGAGGAGGGGGAGAGGAAAGGGGGAAGGGGGTGAGGAAAGGGGGAAGGGGGAAAGGAAAGGGGGAAGGGAGTGAGGAAAGGGGGAGGGGGGTTGGGGAAAGGAGACAGGGTGACGTGGGGGGAAGGAGGGACAAAGGAAGGGTTATGAGAAATAGGTGAGTGAGAGGGATAGATAGATAGATAATATATAGATATAGGGTGAGAGATAGCTAGATAGACAGATATATAGATACAAAGATGTATATATATATATATATATATATATATATATATATATATGACTATTATATATATATATATATATATATATATATATATATATATATATATATATATATATATATATATATATAAGGAGAGAAAGAGAGAGAGAGAGAGAGAGGCAGTGATGTGACGTTTTAGTTAGGGAAAATTCCCCGGCGAGTTTTTCTAGAATCCATATACATGCTGACTCTGTTAACAGATATAGATAGATAGATGGACAAATAAATAGACAGGCAGATACACACACACACACAC
>NW_028234422.1:15306946-15309446 GCF_977035675.1 Penaeus japonicus
ACAGGCTAGTTCATGGAGTAACACACAATGGAAAATGAATAAGCGGGGGCTATTGTCTGTAAAATCATTTCATGTATAATGCACATTTGGATGTGTTTTATTTACGTTATATTTATGCCAATATGTTCTTTTATGATTTACATATTTTAATATATGCTGATTTTATACGTGTTTTAAAGGGTGTATGTAAAAAGCAAATCTAGTTTATTTCAAACTTTTCACGAGTATATAGATATACAACAATATATCCACACATCCACATATCCATCACGTATACGCATCCACATTCAGGCTGTTAGCACATGTAATACACGGAAAGAAGGGGTCCAACCTCCGCCCATGATACTGACACGAATTGAGGAAACCCTTCAGAAAATACCAAAAAAAGGGACACTCTTCAAAGTAAAGCTATCAATGAAAAAGTAAGTGAGTTTACAGGGGCGCTTTACACGTAAGTCACTCTAATGGAGAGAAAGAGAGAGAGAGAGAGAAAGAGAGAGAGCGAGAGAGAGAGAGAGAGAGAGAGAGAGAGAGAGAGAGAGAGAGAGAGAGAGAGAGAGAGAGAGAGAGAGAGAGAGAGATAGAGAGAGAAGGAGAGAGAGAGAGAGAGAGAGAGAGAGAGAGAGAGAGAGAGAGAGAGAGAGAGAGAGAGAGAGAGAGAGAGAGAGAGAGAGAGAGCGAGAGCGATAGAGAGAGAGAGACAGACAGACAGAGAGAGAGAGAGAGAGAGAGAGAGAGAGAGAGAGAACTGCTCCCAGTACACCCAGTGGAGATTCTAATGCAATTCCAGCCGTCAGTCAGGCAGGGGACGCGAATTCAAGTGTATCTCGGCCAAGGGTCGATGTGGGAAAGTGCTTTGCTGATTTTCTGCAAATTTTCGCCTTTCATTGCCATTCGTGGGCTTGCCGCTTCTGTCTTATATTTCGCTGTCTTCTTCTTCTCCATTTCTTGTTTATTCGTTATCTTTATTGTCATTATCATTACTACTTGTAGAAGCGGTAGTAGTAATAAAAATAATTGTAGTCGTGTTATTATCATTGTCATTACTAACAAAAGTTGTATTGTTCTTATCATTATTATCATTATAATCATTGGTATTCTTATTCTTCTTATTATTATTGTAATGATTTTTATCATGATGTTATTATTATTATCATTATTATCATTATTATTATTTTTATTATCATTATTATCATTATTATCTTCATCATTATTATCATTATTACTATTATTATTATTACTATTACTATGATTATTATCTTCTTTATATTATTATTGTTATCATCATCATTATCATAACCATTGATGATACTATTATCATCTTTATTATCATTATTAATATCATCATCACTGATACCATTATTATAGTTATTATTATCATTACTATCATTATCATTATTACTATCATCATTATTGTTATCATTATTATCACTGTTGGTATCAATGTCGATATCATTATTGTTATCATCATTATTATTAATATCAATGATAACTTTATAATTATCATCATCATTATTATTGTAAATATTTTCATTGGTGTTATTATCTTTACTGTTATCACTATCTTTATTATCATCATCTTTGTTATCATAACTGGTATCATTCTTTTTATCAATACTATCTTTATTATAACCATTGTCAGTATGAATTTTTTATTACCATCATTACTATTATAAGGATAATGAAAATAATGATATCAATGACAATGATTATAATAATGATATTGATAACATTAATAATGATAATGATAATGATCATCATTATCATTATTATTATTATCATTATTATTTTCATTATTATTATTAGCATTATTCTTATCATCCTTATCACTATCATCATTATTATCATAATCATTATTATTATTATTATTGTTATTAGCTTTATTATTATTAAGATTATCATTATCATTATTATCATTATCATTATTAGGATTCGTATTATTATCAGTACTATTATTGCTATTGTTATCATTATTGTCATCATAAATATCATATAATCATTATAGTAATTATTATTATCATATCATAATCTTCCTTTTATCATCAGTAATGATATTATGACTTTTGTTTTATCATCATTATCATTGATTTTGTTATCATTATTATCATCATCATTATTCTTATTATCATCATCGTCATCATTATCATTATCATCATTAGTAGTAATAGTAGTAGTAGTAGTATTCTCTTATTACTATTATCATTATCATCATTATTGTTGTTATCATCATTACTTCTATCATTGTTATTATCATTATCTCTAAATTCATTATTACCATTATTATTATAATTAACATTATTGTTATCGCTATCATGATTATCATCATAATCATAATCAATAGAATTATCATCACCATTATCAATATTAGCATTATTATTGTCTTTATCATTATCACCTGCATTGTCATTATTATCCTTTTTGATAGTAACAATGGTAGCAATAATGTTTACATGCGTGTGTATATATATATATATATATATATATATATATATATATATAT
>NW_028234422.1:15314446-15319446 GCF_977035675.1 Penaeus japonicus
ATTGTCATCATTATTATTCTTTTGTATTATCATCATTATTATCATCGTCATTACCATTATCATTTTTAAGGGTATTATTATTATTGCTATTATCATTATTACCATTATTATCATCATCATTATTATAGTCAATTTCAATACCATTATCATTTTAAATAGTCTTATTATCATTATCATCATTATCATCATCATTATTTTCAACATTGTAATATAATAATCATCATTATTAGCATAAACATCATTATCACCATTATCATTTTTGTCATTATTATTATTTTCATCATTATCATTACCATTATAAATACCATTAGCATCATGGTCATCATCCTTTTCATCATATTATCAACATCCTCCTCCTCCTTATCATCATTATTATCATATTCACTCATCTTTTCTTGGAATACATTAGCTATAACAGCTGTTCTTTCTCCCATTACACGTAGTCTCTTAGTTGTTGCGTTATCTTGCACCATCAATAACGAAGAAGAAGAAGAAGAAGAAGAAGGAAAAGAGAGAGATAAGAAAAGAAGAATACCAAAAAATTTATATGTATTAGAAAATGTTTATCTAGGTGTTGATTTTTTTTTTTTTTTTTTTTTAGCACACCTAAAGTTATCTAAAGTTACCTCATTATCTTGAACGTTCTATCGAGTAATAAAAAAAAAAAATCAAATTAACGAATGAATAATCAGGTTAATTGTGAGCTGAAGGAAGAAATAGATATATTGATAACTAAACTTCAGGAAAAAGATAATATACAGCTAGATGAGTAATGTAATTGAATTGAAACTAAATAGATAGCGAAATTAAGTGAAGACAAATTTAACAGAAACTGAAGTCAAAAGGAAAAGATAAAACAAAATACAAGACCAAATATAGTAATAGATTCTTAGATGAGTGAATAACATAGATATAAATAAAGAGATAATAAAAAAGAAAAGAGATAAATCAAATGAAGATGTAACTGAAGTGAGAAAAAAAGGGTAATGAGAAAACAATATTCCGAAAAAAAAATGTATATATAAATAGATTGGACAGATCAGAGACACATAAACAGACTAATAAATACCTGAGCGATCTGAGACTGACAGGCAAGTCAGACGAGACTGGAAGACATTTATCATTTACATAATAGAGAAGTCAGACTCGCGCACGATGCTTATTGAGGATGAAAGGCTAAGAGCAGACTGACCTCTTTCGCTCCCGGTTTCGGAGAGGTCAAGAAACATACGCACACACACACACACACACACACACACACACGCACACATACACTCAGACACACACACACACACACACACACACATATATATATAATATATATATATATATATATATATAATATATATATATACATATATATATATATATATATATATATATATTATATATATATATATTATATATATATATATATAATATATATATATATATATATGTGTGTGTGTGTGTGTGTGTGTGTGTTTGCATGTACGTGTGTATGTGTGTATGTATTAGTATTTGCATAAGCATTATCATCATTATCATTATCATTATCATTACTATTAGTATTATCAAAATCATTATCACCAGTATTATCATTATCATTATCATCATCATCATTATTATCATTATTGTTGTTACTACCATTATCATTATCACCGTTACCAATATCATTATCATTACATTCATCATCATCATTATCATTTTCATCATAGTTATTATCATTACTATGATCACTATTGTTATTATCATTACCATGATCATCATTACTTTTGTTATTATTATAACGATTATTATCATTTTATGATCATTCTTGTTCTTGGTATTGTTATCATCCTTTTTATCATTGCTACTGTTATTGTTGTTATCATTATCATTGCTATAATCATTATTGTCATTATCACCATTGTTATTGTGATTTCCCTAATTATCACCATACTTGATTTTAATATTAATATAAAATCATAAATCGTTGATACACGTTCAATCGTTATCATTAGTATATCACCATCAGTAGTTTTAATATCATAGTATTGCTACCATCATCTTCATTAAGATGACATTGCTCAGTGGTAGAACGCTAGCTTTGCGATTGCAATCATGGTAGTATCTAGCTACCTTGATTGCAATGCACCGGTTTCGCGCCCCGCCAGCCCTGTCCAATCAACTGAGAGATGTGATTGTGTATTGGAGTCAGCTGGAGTCAGAGTCAGCTCGGGTCAAAGGTCACGGAAAAGAACTGGTCCCTTACCACATGATCTTTCTGCTTAGTACGTCTGCCCTCTCGCTCTGAACATATCCCTGGCTGTGTTTCGTGTAGTGTTGTTTTCATTATTGTTATTATTGTCGTGGTTATTCTTCTTCTTATTATTATTATTATATCTGTTATTGATATTACTATTGTCATTATTGTTATGGGGATTATGGTTGTAATAATGATAATAATAATGATAATAATGATATAAAGAGGATACTCATAATGATGACTGTTATTACTGTCATTATTATTATCATTATTAGCAACGTTATTATCAATACCATCACAATCCTTACTATTATTACCGTTGTCATTATTGTCATTAATATCATTGTTATCATTATCATCATTATTATTATAATCAAAATTATCATCATTGTTATTCTTATCAATCTTATTTTGATTATTATCATTATCCTTATTATCATCATCATTGTCATCATTATTTTCATTGTTGTTATCATTATTATAATCATTTTTATCAAGCTTATTATCATAATTATCATATTCATTATCATTATTATCATTATTATCATTGTCGGTGTTTTTGTTGTTGCTGTTATTACAATCATTATCATTATCGTGATTATTATCAATAGATTTATTATTGTAGTTGTTGTTATCACAATTGTTATTATTACCATTATCATTATTATCAATGATATAATCATTGTCGTTGTTTTTGTTGTGTGTTATTACTATTAAGATTATTATACTCATTATCATTATTATTATTATTATTATTATTATCATTATTATCAATGTTATTATCATTGTCGTTGTTTTTGTTGTGTGTCATTACTATTGAGATTGTTATCCTCATTATCATTATTATTATTATTATTATTATTATTATTATTATTATTATTATTATCTTCATCATTATAATTATCATTATTATCATTATCAATGTTATTATCACACGCACACACATCATTCTCATTGATATTATCATTATTGTTATTGTTTTCATTATTATTATTTCATCATCTTTTTTATCATTATCATCATTATCATCATTAGGATTATTGCTAAAACATCATTATCTTCATCGTCGTTAGGTCATTACTGATATATTTATTTTCTTTGTCGTTATCATCATCCCTATCATTATCAATATGAATACGTTTATCATCATCATCCCTATCATTATCAATATGAATACGTTTATCATCATCATCCCTATCATTATCAATATGAATATGTTTATCATCATCATCCCTATCATTATCAATATGAATACGTTTATCATCATCATCCCTATCATTATCAATATGAATACGTTTATCATCATCATCCCTACCATAATCAATATGAATACGTTTATCATCATCATCCCTATCATTATCAATATGAGTATGTTTATCATCATAATCATCCCAATCATTATCAATATGAATACGTTTATCATCATCATCCCTATCATTATCAATATGAATACGTTTATCATCATCATCCCTATCATTATCAATATGAATACGTTTATCATCATCATCCTTATCATTATCAATATGAATACGTTTATCATCATCATCCCTATCATTATCAATATGAATATGTTTATCATCATCATCCCTATCATTATCAATATGAATACGTTTATCATCATCATCCCTATCATTATCAATATGAATACGTTTATCATCATCATCCCTATCATTATCAATATGAATACGTTTATCATCATCATCCCTATCATTATCAATATGAATATGTTTATCATCATCATCCCTATCATTATCAATATGAATACGTTTATCATCATCATCCCTATCATTATCAATATGAATATGTTTATCCTCATCATCCCTATCATTATCAATATGAATATGTTTATCCTCATCATCCCTATCATTATCAATATGAATATGTTTATCCTCATCATCCCTATCATTATCAATATGAATATGTTTATCATCATCATCCCTATCATTATCAATATGAATATGTTTATCATCATCATCATCCCTATCATTATCAATATGAGTATGTTTATCATCATCATCCCAATCATTATGAGTATGTTTATCATCATCATCCTATCATTATCAATATGAATATGTTTATCATCATCATCCATTATCATATGAATATGTTTATCATCATCATCCCTATCATTATCAATATGAATATGTTTATCATCATCATCCTTCTTATCATTAAAAATATTAGTTTGTTTATCATCATCATCTATCATCATTCATCATCATCCCTATCATTATCAATATGAATATGTTTATCATCATCATCATCCCTATCATTATCAATATGAGTATGTTTATCATCATCATCCCTATCATTATCAATATGAATATGTTTATCATCATCATCATCCCTATCATTATCAATATGAGTATGTTTATCATCATCATCCCTATCATTATCAATATGAATATGTTTATCATCATCATCCTTATCATTATCAATATGAATATATTTATCATCATCATCCCTACCATTATCAATATGAATATCTTATCATCATCATCCCTACCATTATCAATATGAATATCTTATCATCATCATCCCTACCATTATCAATATGAATATCTTATCATCATCATCCCTACCATTATCAATATGAATATCTTATCATCATCATCCCTATCATTATCAATATGAATACGTTTATCATCATCATCCCTATCATTATCAATATGAATACGTTTATCATCATCATCCCTATCATTATCAATATGAATACGTTTATCATCATCATCCCTATCATTATCAATATGAATATGTTTATCATCATCATCCC
>NW_028234422.1:15345410-15350355 GCF_977035675.1 Penaeus japonicus
CAGGTGTTCATGGCTCGGGATTCATGACCCGTGTCTCAAGCGCCCGGCACAAGAATAGCCTGAATTTTATTTATCTGATAACTTTCATGGTTTTTGCCGTGTATTAAGATCAGCTGCCAGTTATAATGAATCGGCTGCGTTTGATATATCTCAAACTACCGATGATAGATTTAATTTAGGGTCCTTTAGGAGGTTGCAGCTTGACGCGGCCCGCACTAGCCGAGGTGGAAAAGATCTCCTGCATGGACACGTAATTTGGTGTGACTGACAGTGATAGAACATTCTTAGTTTTTGAATCAGATACATTGCTTTTGATATGGATTTGCCTGTTAGAATGGATGATAAAATACCCCTCATCACGAATGTATGTGCAGGAGCCATGCACACACACACACACACATGCGCGCACACACACACACACACACACACACACACACACACACACACACACACACACACACACACACACACGTACACACACACACAACACACACACACACACACACGCACACACACACATATATAATATAGTATATATTATATATATATATATATATATATTTAGTAATATATATATATATATATATATATATATACATGTAATATAATGACAAGAGCACGAATCATATTTCATGTCAATAATACCAAGCTCAAAAAGAGTGACCATCGTCCCGAATATCTATTGCTACGATAAAGATTATCCTAATCATATCAATGAGAGAGATAGAGAGAGAGAGATAGAAAGATAGATATAGGTATATATATGTATGTATATACATGTATATATATGTACATATATATATATATATATAAATATATATATATGTATATATATAAATATATATCTATATCTATATCTATATCTATCTATCTATCTATCTATCTATCTATCTATCTATCTATCTATCTATCTATCTATCTATCTATATAAACACAGACAGATTTATATATCTGTGTGTGTCACAATAGAGTGTCTCGAAAAGCGAGGACCAGTCACCCGGGATCATGTAACACCTAGACTATGTGAAGATAAGAGCTGCCTAACAAAGGCCAAGGGAAAAATTGCGTCAAAGAGTGAGAATTAAAACAATTACATTCCAAATATAGCGCTTGTCTTTGTAATCTGAGCCTTGTTTTACTAATAATGATGGTAATGGAACATGATGCTTTAGTAAGAAGTTAAGCTGCTGGAAACAGGTGTCTTTTTTACAATCGTACTAAGAGGAATAGTTATATATAGTGGCAGATGATGGAAATCATAATCGTAATTACTATGATTACCGCAATGTAGGTTAAGTTTCGAATCCCCAACCTAGAGGGCACCATTCTGGCACCAGCAGGAAAGAAAGCCCTGAATGGCACCCATCCAGTGCCTCTAGCAAGCACTGAAGCGATCCCAAGCTCTAAAACACAGGCGGTGCAGGATGCGCGGGCAGAAGGAGAAGAGGAAAGTGAACTAGACCATTTGCAACGGTTGCAATGTGACCCTGTCCCAGTATGGCAGCTTTGTACAGTGGCACTCGCAGCCGTGGACACAGGTCGCCTTCCCCTTCTCCATCTCATTTTTTTCGTTGTGAATGGTTATATCTTTCGCGTTTGTTTGCGGAAGTAAAATAATACATAACAAATCAAGTTATAATATTGACAGTCAGATGCCACATGTATGCTTCATAATATCCTAAGACACAAAAACTGGCTAACATAAAAAGTATCATGACGAGGGAATGAAAGGGAGTGAGAAAGCCTGAGATAAGTCACATGACGCTTCTCTCTGAAATAAAGCTTGTGTGGTGTGCCGAACAGATGGCGCTGGGTGACATGTATATAGTGTTGTGGTCAAAACAAGAAAATGATGTCGATATGAAACTACCATGATTATAAGAAGAAAAAAAAACAATACTAATGTAATGGAAAATGCCATTTTATCAACAAGTGTAATATTGCTGTTGATGCATTATACTCTTATTACTTAATCAAAGCTATATATACATATAGAAATAAACCTGTATTTTTTCCATATTATGTATTGACAATATTTCTCTTCACATTTGCTATTTGCTTTCATATTTACCAATTATTTTTTCTTATTTCTTCGGGGGGAAAATAAATCGAAAAAAATGGCAACCAAATAAATATACACTTTTGTTGTAATCAGGCCATCCAGTTAATTAATATTAACGATGTCAGTTCAAGTAAACGAATTATCTATTTATCGGTCTTTATGGTTGTCTATCTATCTATCTATCGCTTAATCTGTTTTATAATGATCTTCGTTTCCGTTTTATTCATCCGTTATTTTTCATTTCTCTCTCTCTCTCTCTCTCTCTCTCTCTCTCTCTCTCTCTCTCTCTCTCTCTCTCTCTCTCTCTCTCTCTCTCTCTCTCTCTCTCTCTCTCTCTCTCTCTCTCTCTCTCTCTCTCTCTCTCTCTCTCTCTCTCCCTCTCTTCCCATGAGCCAAATGAGAGCTTTGAGTTTCAGTCTTCCCGTTCGGCACCGAGTGTGACCTGGAGCCGAGCGGGGACATGTCGTTCATTCACAGCTCAGAGCTTGGCTTGGAGAAGGACACAATGGTGTCTCTACTGCAGCTCTTTATCGGCAAGGTAACAGACAGACAGACAGACAGACTGATGACACATTCGACTCCTGCCAGCGAGGCCGAAGGAGGAGTCCTCCACGACCTCAACTTGGGTCTCTTTCTGTCCTCGTTTGTCACTCTCTTACTGACTCACAGCTTTTATGTGCCGGGGAAATGAGTTTAAAGCTGCCAATACATGACCACTGTGTTGGCAACACCCATCTACTCTCGCTGCCGGAACCCTTTCAGTTAAAGGTGTAAAAACTTCAGCTCCCGAATGGACATACAACACACGCAAAAGCTATGGATTTCAGCACTGAAAAGGAATAGAATTGGACACATTACCTAAAAGGCAGATAGCGACAATTATGCGTTCTTACGATAGCAATGCAGATAGTTACGGATTATAGGTGCAGAACCTGGCTTCCGGTTCGTGACAGTCGGTTGCTTAGACTCTCTCTGCCCCCCCCCCCCCCTCTCTCACTTTTTCTTCCTCTCTATATCTCTCCTCCTCTGTCCCTTTTATATTTAAGAAAAAGGAGCTTATTTGCGAAAGTCAACTTATTCCAAGCATGATATTAAAGCAAAAACAAAACAAAATAAAACAACAACTATGATGATGATTATTGAAGTGAGCTACTTTGATGCTGCGGGATTATTCATATATGCGTGCACTTTGAACAATTATTGCAGCTTTGTAACACACATACATAATATCTCTTTATCACTATGAAACCATTTATTTGTTAAGCTTGTTATACCATTCACCCCCCCCCCCTTTCTCTCTTTCACTCCCCTCTCTTTCTCTTTCCTGCTCTTTCTCATTTCGACGCAGGTAAAAAACCTTCAACTAGGCCTCTTTTTTTTTTACCCATAGGCCTATGGAAATAATAATTTTCTCTTCCCGAAGATGAATAAAGTTGTGACACGCAGCGGGTCCCTCCGTTTCCTGGCTGCTATTATGTCTAGATACAGGCAATGACACAGGCCGTTGATTCAGACTTCGTTGCTATTAAAAAGAAGTCTCCCAACCATGGCAGCGTCGCCAAGCTTGTCAAAAGCAGATGTTGGAAGGAAAGTAAAATAAGAAGAGAGAGAAAAACAACAATGCACACCAACGCAGCACAGCCTCTGTTCGGGAGGAAGGACACCCGCTGAGGCCGCGTTGCAAGCTTATCGATTCCGACTTCTTTCTGACTCCCGAAGACACAAGGTACAGTGACCCTGGATACACCGGGTCTCCAAACGGTAATCGAAGTCGGCGTCCTCCTCCTCCTCCCTTCACAACAGGCACTCTTGGTAGACTCTTATCTCGCCCACATACACTCGGGCGGGCGGGACGCGCTGGCGGCCTTTGGCGAGAGATCGCTCAAGGATCTTTAGTTCGGTTACTCCCGCTTGGTGTATGTTACTTTGTTCTGTCATGTAGTGAAAGATTCTCACGTTCTCCTTGCTGCCCTGTGTGGTGGAATTATTCTGTGTGTCTGGGTCGCATTTTCCATGCTAAAAGTACGTTAAAGGAGACTGGAAACCCACCCAAGGGGTATTCATATCGTAACTTTAGCGTTTTCTTCTTTACTACTGGAATATTAGCCGGATTGACGAGCCTCTTGCATGCAACCTTTCATTCACCACCGCACTCAGGTTTTCGATGCTGGACTTGAACCAATGTGGCCAAAAACATTTCCAAGATATAGGTACAGGAATGTTTCCCGAAGTTTCGATTGCTTTTTAATAACGCCTTATTGTATAACTAAAACACACAAAAACATTAACGCTTCTATCATATCAGAGAGTCTAATCATGAACGACATAGAGACGATATATATATATTTTTAAATAGACTTATTTATCATTACGACAATATTAAGGAGGCTCTTGAAAAAAATAATAATAAGCAAGCATTAATTATATAATTTTAGTGTGCATTATATTTTTCACTCTATCCATACAATAAAACAAACACAATAACATATACACCTAAAATGCACGTGGCATTTATTGATAAGCTAAATCACAAGAAAAGCGTTACATTGTTTTGTAGTTTTATGATTACACAGAATAAAATCGAGATATGATAGCTTTGCTCAGTTTTGCATCGAAGAAAAAGAATACGTGTCAGGACAGATATCCATAACCTTCTCTTATCTGGAAATTAATACGCAGTCATAGAACTTGAACAAAGGTCATTTAATAGATAGATAAATGAATATATATATATATATATATATATATATATATTATATAATATCTATAATAATACATACATACATATAAATATATATATATATATATATATATATATATATATATATATATATATATATATATATAAATATATATATAAATAGCATAAACAGTGCAGAGGCA
>NW_028234422.1:15356921-15359421 GCF_977035675.1 Penaeus japonicus
GTGCGTGGTTGTGTTTGTATGTATGCATGTTTGAATGTATGTATATATATGTGGATTAATAGGATATGTATAGATT
Source organism: Penaeus japonicus (assembly GCF_977035675.1). Lineage (NCBI taxonomy): Eukaryota > Metazoa > Arthropoda > Malacostraca > Decapoda > Penaeidae > Penaeus > Penaeus japonicus. The sequence continues at coordinate 15,356,998 of NW_028234422.1, forward strand.
AATATATAAATAATGTAAAAGATATTGAGATCGAAAGAGAAAGAAATATTTGTATATATTAAGAATAAAAATAAATAAAAATAAAAATAAAATCCTCGAAAGACAATGAGACTTAAAAAAAGAGCTAGTTGATTAGAAAGAGAGGTAGAGAGTGTGAAAAAGAAATGGAGAGAGAGAGAGAGAGAGAGAGAGAGAGAGAGAGAGAGAGAGAGAGAGAGAGAGAGAGAGAGAGAGAGAGAGAGAGAGAGAGAGAGAGAATAAGGAGAGAGGAGAGGAGAGAGGTGGGGGGAGAGAGAGAGAGTGAGTAAGGAGAGAGAGAGACAGAGAGAGAGTGGAGAGAAGGGGGGGGGGAAGAGAGAGAGAGAGAGGAGTGTGAGTGAGTGAGAGAGAGTGATGAGAGGAGGGAGGAAGAGAGAGAGAAGGAGAAGGAGAGTGAGGGAGGAGAGAGAGAGAGAGAGTGAGTGAGTGAGAGGAGGGGGGAGAGAGAGAGAGAGAGGAGGAGAGAGAGAGAGAGAGAGAGGGGGAGAGAGAGAGAGAGAGAGAGAGAGAGAGAGAGAGGTGTGTGTGTGTGTGTGTGTGTGCAGTTGCGGAGGGGGGCGGGGGTGAGTGTAGCAGTGAGAGTGGAAGGAGGGGAGAGGGAGGGGGGAGAGAGGAGGGAGACGGGCCGGGTTGGGGAGGGGACCAAGTGGGGGCTGAGAGAGGGGAGAGAGAGCGAGAGAGAGAGAGGGGGGAGGGGAGGGGAGGGGGTACGTCACGCGCGCTTTCCTCAAGCGTCGAAGGGAGGAGGTCAGTTCACGGCCACAGCTGTTACCCCTCGTCTTGGGTCTCGCGCCGGGAACGATCGAGCCAGCACGCTCGAGGGTTTGAACACCTCCTTGACAGGCGCGGTCTTGTCGCCAACTCCCCGTTCTTCCTGTTACCCCTTTTCGCTCTCTCTCTCCTCTCTCTCTCTCTCTCTCTCTCGCTCTCTCTCTCTCTCTCTCTCTCTCTCTCTCTCTTCTATCTTCTCTTCTCTCTCTCTTTCTCTTTCTCTTTCATTCTTCTTTTCTTTTCTTTTTCTTTTTACTATTCTGTAGTGCCCCCTCCCCCCACCCTACCCGTATTCGCCGGTCGCTGCTCGAGTTTCGGAACGTTCGCGCGTGTATGTGTGCGTGCGTGCGTGCGTGTGATGTCTGTGAGAGTGTGTGTGCGTGTGTGTCGTGTGTGTACGTTTAGTCTGGAGTTTTTTCAAAGCGGTATTTGAACGTTTTTTCTTAGTCTTTTTCGGTTCGGCTGAAGTAATTAGTGCATAACGTAAGTAAAAAAACTACACCAAGAATACCAGACGGAAGTGTGCCGAAAAACAAAACAAAAACAAAACATAACAATGACACCAAAAAGAGAAAACGTTGAAATAATGTGTCCGATTCCGCCGAAACGTTAAGTGTTGAAGGAATGTTCGGTCTGCCCGAGAGTGGCTGAGATCGCTGAAGGCTTCAGGAACCAAGAGCAGAGGTAAGCAGGGGGAAGAAGGTAGGTATATTATTGTTAGTTCCCAAAGGACGTATGGTTTGGCCTCATAGATCAAATGCGGGGGGGGAGGGAGGAGGGGTAGGGGAGGGGGGGGGGGGGGGGGGAGGGGGGGGGGGGGGGGAGTGGGGGGGGGGGGGGGGGGGGGGGGGGGGGGGGGGGGGGGGTTGGAGGGGGGGTGGCGGGGGGAGGGGGGGGGTGGGGGGATAGGTGGGGGCGGGGGAGAGGGGGAGGGGGGGGAGTGGGGGGTGGGGGGCGGGAAGGAGCGGTGGGGGGGGGGGGGGGGGGGGGGGGGGGGGGGGGGGGAGGGGGGGGGTGGGGAGGGGGGGGGGGGGGAGGGGGGTGGGGGGGGGGGGGGGAAGAAAGGGGTGGGTGGGGGGGGGGGGGGGGAAGGGGGAGAGGAAGGGGGGGGGGGGTGGGTTGGGGGGGGGAGGGGGAGGGGGGGGTGGGGGAGGGAGGGGGGGGGGGAGGGGGGGGGGAGGGGGGGTGGGGGGGGGGGAGGAGGGGGGGGGGGGGGGGGGTGTGGGGAGAGGGGGGGAGGGGGGGAGGGGGGGGGTGGGGGGGGGGGTAGGGGGAGGGGAGGGCGGGGAGGGGGGGGGGGGGGGGATGGGGTGTGAGGGGATGGGGGAGGGGGGGGGGGGGGGGCTGGGGGGGGGGGGGAGAGGGGGGGGGGGGGGGGGAGGGGGGGGGGTTTGGGGTAGGGGGTGGGGTGGGGGGGCCTGGGTGAGGGGGGTGGGGGGTGTGGGGGGGGAGTGGGGGGTAGGGGGGTATGGTGGGGGGTGGGGGAGGGGGGGGGTTCAGGGGGGTAAGGGGGGTGGAGGGGGGGGGGGCGGAGGCCGTTTGGGGGGGAGGGGGGTGAGGGGGGGGGGGGGGGGGGGGAGGGGGGGGGGGGATGTGGGGGGGGAGGTGGGGGGT
>NW_028234422.1:15374421-15376921 GCF_977035675.1 Penaeus japonicus
TCCTGTTACTGGTCCAAGAAACCTCAGGGCCCCAATGTTATGCCTCCCTGCTAAAGAGATCAAGCATTGCCACAGGTATTTCCAGAGATTAAGACTCGATAACAAGATGATCAGCAAGTTAGATTTGTGGACTTAATATTAACTAGTATTATTATGCACTGGGATTGGGTGACTTATCTACCTAGTATCTTGACATGCAAGTGTTGGTTAGTATTAATGCAAAATCACGTCCTTGTCTCGCATCTAAATTTGCAGGAGGGAAGCTGGGTATGCCCTCATCACACATTACACCACTTTCATTTCCAGTATACAGGCTTCATAGTAGTCCAATAATCTTTGTCGGGATTTCTCCATGTCTAAGAATTTCATTGAGTGATTCACAATGCAACGAGTCATACACCTTGACGCTGAATCTTTCAGATTGGAGATCGCCTCCCTCATACCAGCCAGGGGGTACGGCTCCTTGCTGATGGGGAGTTCAGGCACTAGGACCATTATACTACCCACGTCGATAGAACCTGCGGCTCGACCTCATGCGATTGCCTAAACAAATCAGCTAAAGGTACCCAAGGAACCTGAAGTGATCTGGCCAAATTCTGGGCTTACTGCAGTCACCTGTGGGAAGGGCTTGGCATTCATGTTTCTTACGGCTTGGTAGGAAGGGTAAAGGTCAGTTGTTAAGAAACAGCCTTTGGCCTATTATACAAGATTCCTCAGTGTTGTTCAGGTCCACCTGTGATCGATTCAGTTCCCAACATCCTGCCTTGTTTTTGAATAGCCATCAAAAACTCCTAAGCTGTAATGATCATTTTATGTGCCACATGATCAATCAGGCTTCTGAGTATTATATAAAAGACAGACTAGAAATAGCTATGACAAACTTCCTAGAACTCTCCACTCTCATATTTCTTTTTTTTATATAAATGAAACACCTTGATGGATGGATGGATGGTTTTGAAGTAGATCCAGAGGGTAGCCACAACTATTCTAAGATCGTTACCAAAGAACTCGATGCTCTGAAAAAAAGTTTACAATTCTCGAGTGTTCTCTTAAAAGTGCCAACATATATGCTACCTTCATCATTGTACCAGGTCCAACAATGTGAGTCAGGGTACCTGTACCAAGAGCAAGTTATCCTCATTCTGTGGTACCTTGCAAAGTCCTTAAATAGGCTGTTCCAATTACTGACATTAGCTTCGAGCCATGGGGGCCAACAGACATCACATGGTCAGCTTTTTGTAGCCAGAAACTAAAGAAATCACTCAGTACAATCTAGATATTTTGCCATAGATGCAAGTTTGGCATATAAGATATCTTTCACATCAGAGGGAATGTGCATAGCAATAAAAGGCATAAAGCCATATGAGTGCATCAATATCAATACCATTATATACTCATCGACTGGAGCTGCCTCTACTTTCGAAAACTGGGATTATTGGATTTTGTTATGGCCACTGAAGGTGGTGTCTATCACTGCGGCTGGAGCATGTTCACCCTCACTGATTACACCACTGCAAGTCTTCTCACTTCTCAGGGGATGGCCGCCTCCACTCTCAGCCAACTTGTGTTACCGGAGTGCAGTGGTAGGCGTTTGTATGGTCGCAAAGATCGGATACTCCATCCTCCGAGCCTCTAGTTAGGAGTAAAAATTGAGATAAATAAAATTGAGAACCACAGCCACACAGCATCGGTTACTTCTAGAATTCCTCCGGTGGGTTTTTAACAGGAAGTAGTTCTCGGTCACCTTCAAGCAGGTCCGCAGTACATCCATCGCGTCATTGTAACAAGAACGATCCCATCGTTATTTTTACAGTTGCGTCTGATAGTTCGTTTCCCACCTGTTATTTATATAAGTTCCTCGCACATTTTCTGCTCGTTTTTTCTGCTTTCTCCATCTTTGTGCACTGTTTCTTGAGTCACTCTTCTCTGGCTTCTTTACCTTTTTGTGCATTTTCCTCCTCAGTATTTCATATCCGATTCTTTCTTTGTTTTTTTTCTTTTCTCCTCCTTAAAGCGTAGTATTGCTTGAATTATGCACCTCTAATTACGTATTAGTTCCTCTACTCTACCTGGCAAGCGCCTTGTAAAATGTTCCGTTCTTGAAAGCTTCAAAATGTTTTTACATTGTTCTCTCATTTGATATGTTTTCCTGTGTAAAATAAGCTGTGATTTAGGTTTCTGGGTGGTAAGAATAGTGATAATGATGGTGATGTAAATAGAGATGGTGATAAAAATAGTAATAATAATGGATATGAACATAATGATGAAGATGAAACTGACGATAATGATGGTAGTAACATATATTGCAGTAGTAATTGTTATAATGGCAATAATTATTATAATCATAATCACTATTAAAAGTAATTCAATAATGAACATGATAGGAATCTTTTGAGAATGAAAAATAGATGAAATATTGACAATGGCGATGATAATATTAACATCTTAATTAACGATAAATAAATAGAACCTTTCTAATCATTATAATCGGTATATAACC
>NW_028234422.1:15389421-15391921 GCF_977035675.1 Penaeus japonicus
GGCGTTGCACTATGCCCTCGATCCTTGCCTTTCCTCTTCGGTCTGTATGTCCCCTCTGTGATTTGTTTTTTCTTTTTATTAAGTGATTCGTTAGTAAAAAAAAAAAAAAAAAAAAAAAAAAAAACTAATGCTGCGAATGCGTTAATGTGAGAAAATGAAGCATAAAGAAAATTATGTGAATACTCAAGGTGTACTTTAGATGTGTAATTTAGCAGGAGTGCATGAAATGATGATATTGCTTTGCATAATATATCATTGCTGCATGCAGTGTGTGCATTATATACTGCGTGTATAAGATGGAAGAAAAAACAGAAAAGATTTGTTCGTATTTCGTTATTACTAGAATTAATTTCATAAATAGGCTAAATGAAAGGCAATTATGGCTGCATAGGTAATTACCAAATTCATCATGATTTTATGGTAATAATGACAGTAATAGTGAATTTAATGCTAATCATAGTAACAATGATATTACTGTTGCTGTCATCATCACTATCACCACTACCATCACACCACCGCCATCACAATAAAGTATATACGAAGAATGAAAGGCACGCTCTTTAATATATTCGTTTTTTTTAATTGATGGAGAAGGGAAAAACACCTGACCTTCATCTGCATGAATTTGCATGGCGCTTCTAATCCACTCTGAAAGTAAGTATGAATCATTACTGAGCCTAAGAGTTGCTTGACAAACAAAACACACACACACACACACACATACACGCATACATACACCCACCCACACGCACGCGCGCGCGCTCTTGCAATTCGCAAGCGCAGGTCGTAGACGTAGTTAAAGCGATTAAATTATTAAACATAAAAAAACACAAATCACGCATCATATGTTCACTCGATAAAGTCATAAACGTGATAAAAAAGACAGATTTATATGAGCAAAAATACAAACACAGGATTGCATGTACAACGATGAATTGAAACATGATATGAGAAAAAAATAGAAAATAAAACAAGAACACGTGACACTTTGAGTAAGACTTGAGCTCTTCATCAGAAGTTGAGACCAAAGGGGAGGTTATTGTGATTTCTATTTAGCGTGGAGGTGTTTGAGGCCATCAAGTCTTTCATATGTTATAAGTGTTTATAATGTGGGTGATTATCTTTGTTGTTGTCTTTGCAATATTGATTATAATGGGGATAGTGAGGATGATGTTTTTATTAAGGAGAGAAGATGATAGTTAAAGTAGTGAGAAGAGGGTGATAATTATAGTTATATTATTGAGAGTGAGAAAAAAAATTATAGTTATATTAGTGAGGATGAGAGGAATAACTATAGTTATATTAGTGAGCGTGAGAAGAATGATTATAGTTATATTAGTGAAAGTGAGAAAAATAATTATGATTATATTAGTGAGAGTGAGAAAAATAATTATAGTTATATTAGTGAGGATAAGAGGAATAATTGTAGTTATATTAGTGAGGGTGAGAAGAATAATTATAGTCATATTAGTGAGAGTGAGAAAAATAATTATAGTGATATTAGTGAGAGTAAGAGGAATAATTATAGTTATATTAGTGAGAGCGAGAAAGATAGCAATAGTTATATTAGTAAGAGTGTGAGTGAGAGTGATCATGATAATTATATTAGTGAGAGTGAGAGACATAATTAAAATTATTTTTAGCGCGAGTGAGAGTACTGATCAAGGTTAAAGTATCTTTAATATCATGAGTGATAGTGATAACGAAAATGACAAATGTAATAATGATAATAACAACAATGATAATGATAATGATAGTGATGACGATGTTGATGATGATAGTAGTAATGATGATGTTAACTTAATTAGAATTAATAATGATAGTAATATTATGATGGTAATGATAAATAATGATGATGATACTGATTATGATAGTTATGATAGTAACAATGATAATAATGATGATAATAATTAAAATGATGATAACAGTTACGTCAAAATTAACAATGATGGTGATGACAATAATGATGATTAGGATAGTAATAACAGTATTGATAATGATGATATCAATAATCATGATAATGCTAATGATAATAATGATTTTATTAATGATGAGGATGATAAATACATTTATGATATTGATGATAATATTAATGAAGATGATCATGATAATGATAACAATAATAATAATAGTAAAAATGATGATAATAACAAAGATAGTGATAATGACAATGATGATAGAATTATAAAAACAGTAATGATGATAAAAATGATGATAACAATAACGACAATAATGATAATGATACGAGTAATAACAATAAAGAAATTAATAATGATAATGATAATGATAATGGTGATGATAATGATAACAATGATGCTAACAATTAAAATAATGATGATAATGATAACGATGACGATAATCATAATAATAAAGATAATGATACTAACAATAATAACGATAATGATAATACCAATGATGATAATTGTAATAGTAGTGGTAGTAGTAGAAGTAGTGATGATAATGATAAGGATGATAATAAGTGTGATAATAATGATAATAA
>NW_028234422.1:15396921-15399421 GCF_977035675.1 Penaeus japonicus
TATCTTACATTTCTCCAAGTAAAGCCGCGATAGAGTCGATACTATAAATCAATAAAATTTAATCTACGCCAAATGCAATTGCTTATGGTTACTTGAAAAGAGACTTGCCGTTTGCCGATAATACCGTAGCTATATATATTGTTGAGGAAACCTATCGAAATACTAAAATGACTTAACAATCTTTTGTACTAAAAAAAAATACAATAGACTGAGCACTGTCATTGAAATGCCTCAATCTCATGCAATTATGCACAAATTACTAATGGGAAGATGCCAGATACGCGTTTCTTTGCTATATCAATTTCAAATTTGAAACGTCGGGACATAGAAACTTTTCAATAATAGTTGGTATGCTATATGGACGAGGGAGAAGGTATCAGTTGCCCACATTTCCGCGTCGATTTTATCATATCCCGTTCGTTTTCTAAATTCAACGAAACATGCTTAAGTGTAAAATCTTGGGTTTCTGAACCTTGGGGATGCTGTAGTAGAGCATAGCAGAATAGTAAGGTTAAATTAAGGCTTCTACGGGAAAGTCGGATTCTTGTGCACCTGTCATAATTGCCTCGGGCTTATCCAGGTGAGCGCCGCCAGGGCTGCCAGTTTCCGTGTTTCCCGAGTCACCATTCCCAAAAGTTGCCAGCATTGCTATAACGAAGTGTTAAGTCTGATTTATAAATGATCCAGTAGCCAAATAGCATTAAGAACCATAAAATACTACATTTGACAAAAATATCACCATAAAATATCTCTCGGGCGTGTGAAAATCCAGCAAATATTCCAAGGTGTATCTGCGACTGCGTCCTCGGTAGGGTTGTCAGCCGTGGAAAGCTCGAGTTCCCGGATGTCGGGTCGCCGAGGGAGGAGGGAGAGATGTGTCCGCCGAGTTGAGGCTCTCCTCGCCTAAATATTCGCCGCCGCAAGCCTTCTCTGTACACGTTATGGGCACACAAGCAAGAACGAGGCAGTGACAGTGAAGATTAGCGCGGGAGCGCGGCCCAGGCGGCTACACACACAAAGTAAGTCAGGTGCATGTCAGGCCACGTCCACTGCCTTGCCTCTTGTCAAAACATTCAAGGACAGAAACTCGTCGTTTACTGTTTCCTTCTGAGGCTGCGACTTGTGCTCTCCACGGCGAAGGGGATCACGCGGACTCGTGTTTTGGGGCGCCTTTAGAAGTCCGTGGAGGGCAAGTAGGGAAAAGTCCGGGAGGAGAGGGCCCGAACCAGTGTGGGCACGTCGCTCGGCCGCCCTCCCTCCGCCGCCTCCTCGGTGCCCTGCCCACTCCTGCCTCTTCCTCTTGGCACTCTGGCCGGCACATGGGGCTCGAGGGGCGCAGGGGGGAGCACAGGGCCACGGCAAAGAGGACTAGAAATGAAGGAGGAATAAAGAGGAAGTGTGTAGATAGGCCTAGATTAAAAAAAAAGATTATACTTCTTTTTTCCTTCATCATCTGTGACTTACTCTAGGCACTCTTGCTTCACATGATGATGGCGAGGGTCACCAGAGCTGGAAGGAGGGAAGAGACAGAGAAGGAAAAAAAGAGAGAAAGTGGAAAGGTAGGCCTAGATGGGGGTGGGGAAAATAAGGTGGGGAGTGACATTTGTACTTCTTGCCTGCTCTCACTTGTTTGACTTTGCCTTTGCTAATTAGGATTTTTGGGTGTGGTGGTGGTTAGAAGGGTCAGTGTCAGGATTAGGGTAGCTTGCAAGTTGAGTTGATTTTGGCAGAGGTCTTGCAGGGAATGAGGAAACTTCTCCAATGGCATTGGCAGGGTGTGCGTGGCAGTCAAAACATTTTGTGGTCATGATTATGTCGGGCTTTCAGAATGGAGCAATGGTTCTTGTGAGCAATTTAGTGAAGAATTGTTATTTACGTAGGCATTGCTAAAGAGTGATTTCCTCGTCAGAATTGTGTTAGCGTATTTGTCAAAGTTAAATTAATTTAATCAAATAATTATCGTTGACGTATTATTATTCTTGTGGTTGTAGGTTTTAAGGATATCAGGAAACTTGGATTTTTTCCCTCTTTGAACTTGTGTGTATGTCTAAGTGTTTAAAAAATGATTTTCATGCATTGAACAATTGTAAGGTGGGGCATATTTGTAAGAAAAACAAGCAATCAAAACAATTAATTATATTTTCACCTGCAATTGCAACAGGTCTTAGAGAGATGTTATCAGCTGCATATGTTCAAGAATTTTTTTAGGTTGGGTTACTTTTTAATATCTCATATTCTTCTTGGACTAATGCTTGGTTTGAGCATATGTCAAAGTAACATTACTTTGCTCCATGACATGTATTAAAGATGCAAGTTGATTGTTGGGGCATGGGAAAGCTACTGTTGCTGATTGATATGACCTCTGTTGGCAGTTTGGAGAAAGCCATTAAACCTTTGCCATGTATATTCTGGTTAGATTGAATTGGTATTTGTATGTTAATGGTTTATTGTCCATTAAAGAACCAGTTCAAGTTACCTTACCAGAGTAAATGTAAGTAGT
>NW_028234422.1:15411921-15416921 GCF_977035675.1 Penaeus japonicus
GATTTAACCCCTTCAACACGAGGACGCGCATACTGCGTCATGGCTGAGTTCTGGTGGAATTAAGTTTTCTTTCTTCCGTATACTGTACGAGATCTTTCAGAATAGAGGTCGGATATGATACGATATATTACTTGACTTTCATTATTATTACATAGGAGTGGGATTCGCTTATACCTGGGGAGGCACTGATGGGCCCTGCTAGCAATCATTTTATTATTTATTTATGGAACATTACGTAAAAATATAAAACTTATTATATTATTACCATACTATTTCAATTGTTTTCTTTGGTCATCTGAGTGAGACCTCCCACCAAGGTCACTCTTTCCATCTTCCTCCCAACCCATGTAAATAACTTGTCACATGAGGTTAACTATGCATATTTTGATATTTAACACATGATGATTATGTAGAGGTTTTGGCTTAAAGCTTGTCATATTCAATAGTGACGTTTAAAATTTGGCGTGCGCCGGCAGCTCGGATACGGCGTGAGGGGTGTTTTCTACTGCCCGTAGTGAAGGGGTTAAGGGAAAATACTTTGCCCAGAGGGTGGAGAAAACATTTTCACCGTCACTCTTATTTTTAGCCAGTGTCCTACGGTATCAGTTATTACCCCTTCTCTTCTCCTTTCCCCCTTCCCTCCTCCTTTCCCCTTTCTCTCCTCCTTTCCCCCTTCCATCCTCCTTTCCCCCTTCCCTCCTCTTTTCCCCATTCCCTCCTCCTTTCCCCATTCCCTCCTCCTTTCCCCCTTCCCTCCTCCTTTCCTGCTTCCCTCCTTCCCTCCTCCCTCCTCCCTCCTCCCTCCTCCCTCCTCCCTCCTCTCCTCCTCACCTCCGCCCTCCACATCCCCCCTCCCTCCACCCCCTCCCCCCTCCTCCCTCCTCCCTCCTCCCTCCTCCCTCCTCCCTCCTCCCTCCTCCCTCCTTCCCTTCTTCCATCCTTCCATCCTCCTTTCCCCCCTCCCCAATTCCCTCATCCTTTCCCCCTCCTTTCCCCTCATCCCTCCTCCTTTCCCCCCATCCCTCCTCCTTTCCCCCCTATCCCTCCTCCTTTCCCCCCTTCCCTCCTCCTTTCCCCCCCCTTCCTCCATCATTTTGCACCGGTTCTTTTCACCTCCTCCTCCTCCCTTTCCTCTTCGCTCTCCCTTCCCTCCACCTTCTTTCCTCCTCCTCCTCCTCCTTTCCTCGTCCTCCTCCTTTCCTCCTCCTCCTCCTTTCCTCCTCCTCCTCCTTTCCTCCTCCTCCTTCTTTCCTCCTCCTCCTTCTTTCCTCCTCCTCCTTTCCTCCTCCTCCTCCTCCTCCTCCTCCTTTCCTTTTCCTCTCCCCTCCTCCTCCTCCCTCCTTATCCCATCCTCCTCCTCCTCCTCCTCCTCCTCCTGCACATCCTTTCCTCCTCCTCCTCCTTTCCTCCTCCTCCTCCTTTCCTCCTCCTCCTCCTCCTCCTTCTCCTCCTCCTCCCCCTCCTCCTTTCCTCCTCCTTTCCCCTCCTTCCTTTTCCCCTCATACTCCTTTCCTCCTCCTCCTCCTCCTTTCCCCTCCTCCTCCTCCTTTCCTACTCCTCCTCCCTCTCCTTCCTCCTCCTCCCTTTCCTCCTCCTCCTCCTTTCCTCCACCGCCTCCTTACCTTTCCTCCTCTCCTCCTCCCCCTCCTCCCCCTCCTCCTCCTCCTCCTTTCCTCCTCCTCCTCCTTTCCTCCTCCTCCTCCTTTCCTCCTCCTCCTCCTCCTTTCCTCCTCCTCCTCCTTTCCTCCTCCTCCTCCTTTCCTCCTCCTCCTCCTTTCCTCCTCCTCCTCCTTTCCTCCTCCTCCTCCTTTCCTCCTCCTCCTCCTTTCCTCCTCCTCCTCCTCCTCCTCCTCCTCTTCCTCCTCCTCCTCCTCCTTTCCTCCTCCTCCTTTCCTCCTCCTCCTCCTTTCCTCCTCCTCCTCCTTTCCTCCTCCTCCTCCTTTCCTCCTCCTGCTCCTCCTCCTCCTCCTCCTCCTCCTCCTTTCCTCCTCCTCCTCCTTTCCTCCTCCTCCTCCTTCCTCCTCCCTCCTCCTCCTTTTCCTCCTCCTCCTCCTTTCCTTTCCTCCTCTCCTTTCCTTCCTTTCTCTCCTCCTTTCCTCTCCTTCTCCTCCTCCCCTTCTCCTCTCCTTCTCTACCTCCTTCTCCTCTCCGTCTCCTTCCCCTCCTCCTCTCCCTCCTCCTCCTTCTTCTACTTCTCTTTCTCCTTCTCCTTCTCCGTCTCCTCCTTCACTTTCTCCTTCACATTCTCCTCCTCCTCCTCCTCCTCCTTCTCCTCTCCTCCTCCTTTCCTTCCACCGCTGTCCTCCTTTCCTCCTCCTCCTTCTCCTTCCTCCTCCTCCACCTCCTTTTCCTCCTCCCCTCCCTTCTCCTCCCCTCCTCCTCCTCTCCTCCTTTCCTCCTCCTCCTTTCCTCCTCCTCTCCCTCCTCCTCCTCCTCCTCCTCCTCCTCTACCTCCTCCCCGTCTTTCCTTTCCTCATTCCGCCCTTTCCTTTCCTCCTCTTCCTCATTCCTCCTTCCTTTCCTCCTCCTCTCCTCCCCTCTTCCTCTCCCTTCCCTCTCCTCCTCTCCTACCCTCCCCTACACCACCAACTCTCAACTCCATCCGTACCCTCCCCTCCTCTCCTCCTCTCCTCCCTAAAACCCTCCTCTTCTCCTCCTCCGCCCTAACCCTCCTCTTCCTCTCCTCCTCACTCCCTACCTCCTCTTCCTCCTTCCTCCTCCTCCTCCTCCTCATCCTCCTCCTCTCCCCTCCTCCTCCTCCTCCTCGCCTCCTCCTCCCCTCCCTCCTCCTCCTCCGCCTCCTCATCATCCTCCTCCTCCTCTCCGTCCTCCTCCTCCTCCTCTTCCTCCGCTCTTCCTCCCTTCCCTCCTCTTCTTCCTCTTCTTCCTCTTCTTCCTCCTCCCCCTCCCCCTCCTCTCTCCTCCTCCTCCTCCTCCTCCTCCTCCTCCTCCGCCTCCCCCCCTTCCTTCCTCCTCCTCCTCATCCTCCTCCCCCTCCCTCTCCTCCTCCCTCATCCTCCCCCCTCCTCCTCTCCTCCCCCCCTTCCTCCTCCTCCTCCTCCTCCCCCCCTCCTCCTCCCCATTCCCACTTCCCCCTCCCGCCTCCGTCCTTCCCCCCCTCCTCCTCCTCCTCCTCCCCCTCCTCCCCTCCTCCACTCCCCCTCCTCCCCTCCTCCTCCTCCTCCCCCCCTCCTCCTCCTCCTCCCTCTCCTCCTCCTCCTCCTCCCCTCCTCCTCATCCACCTCCTCCTCCTCCTCCTCCTCCCTCCTCCTACTCTGCCTCCTCCTCCTCCTCCTCCTTCCTCCTTCCTCCTCCTCCTCCTCCACCTCCTCCTCCTCCTCCTACTTCTTCCTACCCCTCCTCCTCCGACGTCCTCTAACCCTCTCATCCCTCCCTACTACTCCCCCCCCTCCTCCTCCTAACCTCCCTTACCCCTCTCTACCCCTCCTCTCCTCCTCCTCCTACCCCCCTCCTCCTCCTCCCTACCCCCCTCCTCCTCCCTACCACCTCTCCAACCTCCTCCCTATGCCCCTCCTCCTCCCTCCCAACCCCCTCTACCCTCCCCTATCCCCTCCTCCTCCTCCAACTCCTCCTCCTCCTGCCTACACTACCTCCCTCCTCCGACTCCTCCCTACCCCCTCTCCTCCCTCCGAGGCCGAAAATCCTACCACCCCCTACCTAGCCTCCCTACCCCATCCCGAGCCTCTCCTCCTCCCCCCTACCCCCCTCCTCCCCTAACCCTTCTCCTCCTCCCTCCTCCCCCCCCCTCCTCCCTCCTCCTCCTTCTCCTCCTCCTCCTCCTCCTCCTCCTCCTACTCCCTACCCCCCTCCTCCTCCCTTTTCCCTCCTCCTTACTACCCCCTCCTCCTCCCTACCCCTCCTCCTCCCCTCCCCCCCCCTCCTCCTCCCTACCCCCCCCCTCCTCCTCCCTACCCCCCTCCTCCTCCTCCCTCCCCTCCTCCTCCTCCCTACCCCCTCCTCCTCCCCCCTACCCCCCTCCTCCTCCTCCCCCCCCTCCTCCTCCTCCCTACCCCCCTCCTCCTCCTCCTCCCTACCCCCTCCTCCTCCTCTTCCTCCTCCTCCTCCCCTCCTCTCCTTCCTCCTCCTCCTCCTCCTCCTCCTCCTCCTCTCCTCCTCCTCCTCCTCTTCCCCCTTTTCTTACTCTTCCTCCTCCTCCTCCTCCTCCTCCTTCCTCCTCCCTTTTCCTTCTTCCTCCTCCTTCTTCCTTCTTTCTCCTCCCTCCTCCTCTTTCCTCCTCCTTCTTCCTCCTTCCTCCTTCTTCTTCCTTCTTCTTCCTCCTTCCTCCTTCCTCCTTCCTCCTTCTTCCTCCTCCTCCTCCTCCTCCTCCTCCTCCTCCTCCTCCTCCTCCTCCTCCTCCTCCTCCTCCTCCTCCTCCTCCTCCTCCCTACCCCTCTCCTCCTCCCTACCCCTCTCCTCCTCCTCCCTATCCCCCTCCTCCTCCCTACCCCCCTCCTCCTCCCTACCTTCCTTCTTTTCCTTCTCCTCCTCCCCCCTACCCTCCTTCTCCTCCCTATCATCCTCCTCCTCCTTACCTTCCTCCTCCTCCCTACCTTCCTCCTCCTCCTCCTCCTCCCTCCTTAGATAACCCATTCATTCCGGATGACGTCTTATCACGCCATCAAATTATTTCCCTCACAACGGATGACATCCTGTCATGTCATAAACTCTCCCTTTATGTGTATGTTCTACTTTGTCAATGCATTGTAGTTCAATTTGTTTGTACTCATTTTTATTGAAACCTTGAAAATGTGAAAAATGTACCAAAACTCTCCTTATCAATCCATAGAGTAGGGCGGGTGAAATTAGCTATTAATGGCTCAGTGTATCCTCTGTGCGTGCTAGCTATCTTACCGGCAGGAGCAGCATTGAGCAAATATACTCTCAGTTGTGAGTTGGTTAAAGGCCAACCTCTGTCTTTAGCTCTGCCATTGGTTGAGAATGGAGGTTACAAGTCCCCAAGTCAGACTGATTTAGCTCAC